>NC_036839.1:32562579-32588522 GCF_002910315.2 Salvelinus sp. IW2-2015
ATTTACTTGTTCGTGTGTGTGTGGTGCTGTGTGTGTGTGTGTGTGTGTGTGTGTGTGTGTGTGTGTGTGTGTGTGTGGTGTGTGTGTGTGTGTGTGTGTGTGTGTGTGTGTGTGTGTGTGTGTGTGTGTGTGTGTGTGTGTGTGTGTGTGTGTGTGTGTGTGTGTGTGGTGTGTGTGTGTGTGCGTGGCTGCGTGTGTGTGCCTGCGAGTGTGCGTCTCACTGTGAGTAGTTATGTACAGGCTTTTAGGAGTGATTGTGCCGGACGTTTCGATTTGAGAGCAGCTTGTCTGTTCGCCACATCATTGTCTACACACTTCAACATTCCACATGTGTTATACTAATTAAATCTATAGATTTAGTTTAATTTGTTGGTCTTAGTGCTTGGGCTGGGGGGTACCCATATTGGGCACACGCTAGCAAAGTCCAGACTCACTTCTCTTGTAATGGAAAGGTTTCAATGGAAGTGTTTTCCAGGCTCTAATGTGTTTGGTATTTGCACAACTCAGAGCTGTCTGGCCGTCTATTTCCCTCTCATTCCTGTACATTAGGCCTTCCTCTCTGATTCATCATGGACCATCAGTCTTTTTAATCTATTACTCTGAACCGCAGAACTATTGAGCATATAGAGCGAATGTTTTCCACCAACGCTGATTAGAATCGCTATGTTTCCTGAAAACAGAATTGCTGGGTAGGGGTGTTTCATTGTGTGTCTAATATGGAAAGTACAATAAAGTGAATTATCACACATTGGGAGTACACACCGTTCAGTCTTTGTTTGATCTGATTTGTTGATTTAATTTTATTTGCGCAGCACAAAGGTACGTCAGTATGCTGAGTGACAACAAGCACTCCAATGCAGTACATGGACGAGTGTGTGTGTCAAAGACCAACGACTGGAGCTAATCGAGTCCGAGTCAAGACCAATTGACAGGGGGGGTGAGATGAGTCAAGTAGACAGAACGTCGAGGGATATGGGTTGAAGACTGAGTCAAGACCAAGACCGGCGGGGGGGTGAGACTGGAGTTCAAGACAGCAAGCACCCGCAGGAGGGTGAGATGATCTAGACTAGACAGTGGGTGGCGATCAGAGCCAAGACGCGGGGAGGGGTGAGACTGAGTCAAGACCCAAGACTGGAGGGGGGTGAGACTGAAGTCCAAGACCAAGACCGTGCAGGGGGGTGAACTGAGTCAAGACGCAACCGGACTGGGAGGGGTGAGACCATGATTGTCAAGACCGAAGAACGAGGGGGGTGACGACGAGTCAAGACAAGACCCATAGGAGGGGAGGGTGAGACTGATTCAGACCAAAAGACCGAGGGGGGTGAGACTGAGTCGAAGACCAAGACGGAGGGGGGGTGAGACTGGAGTCAAGACCAAGACCGGCAGGGGGTGAGACTGAAGTCAGCCAAGACCGGAGGGGTGAGAACCTCGAGTCAAGACCAAAGACCGAGGGGTGGTGAGACTTGAGTGCAAGACAAGACCGGAGGGGGGGGGGGGGGTGGGGGGGGGAGGGGGGGGGGGGGGGGGGGGGGGGGGGGGGTGAAGACTGAGTCAAGACCAAGACGCGGTCAAGGGGGGGTGAGACTGAGTCAAGACCAAGACCGAGGGGTGTTTGAGACTGAGTCCCAAGACGCAAGACCGGAGGGTGGTGAAGAACTGAGTCCAAGACTAAGATCGGAGGGGGGGTGAGACTGAGTCAAGACCCAAGATGGCAGGGGGGTGAGACTCGAGTCAAGACCAAGACCGGAGGGGGGTGAGACGATCAAAGAACCAAAGACCGGGGGGTGGTGAGACTGAGTCAAGACTAAAGATCGGAGGGGGGGTGAGACTGAGTCAAGACCAACGACCGAGGGGGTGAGACTGAGTCCCAAAGACCAAGATCCGGAGGGGGGGGTGAAGACTGAGTCAAGAACTCAGATCGGAGGGGGGGTGAGACTGAGCTCAAGACCAAGACCTGGAGGGGGGGTGAACTGAGTCACAATACAAGGACCGCAGGGGGGGGGTGAGACCGGAGTCAAGCACCCAAGACCGGGAGGGGTGGTGAGACTGAGTCAAGAAGACTAAGATCGGGGGGGGGTGGACTGAGTCCAAGACCGAAGACCGGGAGAGGGGGGTGAGACTGAGTCAAGACCAAGACCGGCAGGGATGGGTGGAGAACTGAGTCACGACAAGACGGGGGGGTGGGTGAGCTGAGTCAAGACCCAAGACCGCAGGATGGGTGAGACTGAGCGAAGCCCAAGACCGGGAGGGGGGGTGCAAGACTGAGTCAACGACCAAGACCGGAGGGGGTGGTGGAGACTGAGTCAAGAACCAAGGAACCGGAGGGGTGAGACTGAGTCAAGACCAAGGACCCGGGGGGGTGAGACTGAGTCAGAAAAATAACAAGTCCAATTCAAGACCATGATTGAAATTTGTCAAAATCACCAACCATACAATACAGAGTTCCACAAATGTACAGTATTTCTGCTGTTCATCAATGTCAGAACCAATATATGGATCAAGAATGTGGGATAAAGCATTGCTGGAGGGAAAAGTCAGAGCCACTCTACAAATTATTACTCACACAAAGTCCTGTGTGGTCTCCCGCAGCGGTTTCATCCTTATAGTTTCACCCCCTCCAGCTCTGGTAGGTCTCGAGCAGTCCGTCGTAGATAAGCACTTAGCGAGCTGCTTTCTGTGACGCAGTTTGCCCGTGACGCCCACATGACGCGGGCTCAAGTAGCTTGTTAGCTACGGGAATGGTAGTTCTTCAGACATCTGGACAGAAGGCGTTGTGGCTGGGCTGCTGTCCATGTTTTCGGTGGTGTGTTCCTCACTGTAAGATCGCTTGCCATGGGTCGTTGCTGTCGCGCAAGGCCCTGCTTAACAGTGTTTTTTGCTAATCTTGACAGCTGACTCTGCCTTGCCATTTGCTTTTGGGTGTCCTGGAATGGAGGTCACGTGGTCAAACTCCCATTCTGAGGCGAAACGCTTGAACTGTGCAATGAATTGTGGGCCATTGTCTATGATTACCTTGTCAGACTGACCTTGCCGTTGCAACTGCGCCTTGCACGCGTTTATACCGTCTCTGCAGACAAGTCAGGGAGCAGTTCAATTTCCCAAAAGCAGAGAATGATCAACGATGAGAAGAAGTCCTTTTGTCTGTGCTGAATAAGTCCATGCTGATGATTTGCCAAGGCCCTTGTG
The DNA here is from genome assembly GCF_002910315.2 of Salvelinus sp. IW2-2015. Lineage (NCBI taxonomy): Eukaryota > Metazoa > Chordata > Actinopteri > Salmoniformes > Salmonidae > Salvelinus > Salvelinus sp. IW2-2015. Next base: position 32,565,766 of record NC_036839.1, read on the forward strand.
GGCAGTTCGTGGACATCAGGTTTCCTTTTGCTGTTCATGAGCGTACTCGTTGCATGTGGTACAGCTGCTGACAAAGTCTTTAATTTCTGCTTGCATGTTTGACCAGTATAATGTTTCATCGAGCCTGTGTAGATGCGTCACATCAAACGTGACTGGAGTGTATGCGGTATAAGCCAATTCCTCCTTTGGTCATCTTTCCTTCCAGTTCCTGCTGCCAATGACTGGAACGAACTGCAAAAATTCTGAAGCTGAAACACTTATCTCCCTCATAGTTTAAGCATCAGCTGTCAGAGCAGCTCACATATTACTGCACCTGTACATAGCCCATCTATAATTACCCAAACAACTTCCGCTTCCCCTCACTGTATTTATTTATTTTTATTTAGCTCCTTTGCACCCTATTATTTATATATTTACTTTGCACATTCTTCCACTGCAAATCTACCATTCAGTGTTTTACTTGCTATATTGTATTTACCTCGCACCATGGGGCCTTTTTTGCCTTTACCTCCCTTATCTCACCTATTTGCTCACATTGTATATAGACTTATTTTTTACTGTATTTATTGACTGTATGTTTTGTTTATTCCATGTTGTAACTGTGTTGTTGTATGTGTCACACTGCTTTGCTTTATCTTGGCCAGGTCGCAGTTGTACAATAGAGAACTTGTTTCTTCAACTAGCCTACCTGGTTAAATAAAGGTGAAATATTTTTTTTTTCAAAATCGCTTTTGAGACACATCTTTTGCAAAGTGATATTAGTTCCACAAGCTCTGCAGGGTTTTCCGTGGGCAGGGCAGTGCTCTTTGCCAGTGTCTGTGTATTCCCCAGTATTTAAGTGCTATGGGCTCTCTCTGTGGTCCGTTCGTGGTGAACTTACTCTGCCTCTTGGTTTGTCTGAATGTCGTGCCGGCAACACAGCGTGTAAACAGTATCAACTTCGAGCGTGGGCTGTTTCGATTTCATAGCTCTCAATTCTCATGTCAGTGACTTCAGCAGTGCGGACATTTCAATGGCAGTTTAATAATGTAAGCCCTCTTCTTAGTAGAACGCCGGCGCGTTCCTCAAATTTGCCAAATTCCCAGTACTAATTTTGTCACGAATCAATTCATCTTTCAATCCCCGTATCACAATTAGCAGCATTTCTCTCTGAACACGGTTAACAAAGTTGTATACGGACTCACCCTCTTTCTGTTGCAGGCTTCCCCCGAAAAACTGAACCTGCTTTGTAAATGACGTTCTCTGGCGTTTTTAAGTAATTCTCCAATGCATCCATATAGCCTTTGCATCAACTGTTGTCTTGCTGTGAGGGGAGATTGTGCCGGTAGATATACCTGCTTCGCTGCCATTAAACTCTCAGAGTTACCGCTTGTACTCGTGTGTTTCCATGTAGACCGGTCGCGCAGCGGCATAGTCCCGAAATTCAATCCCGAAGTTGTCCCAAATTAGTATTCCAGTCCCTGTGAGAACCATGGGATTTGGTGGCGGAAGTTCGCGTACCATACGATGGAATGGAGATTTCTATCGTGCCTTCAGTCATGAGGTAGTTAGTGATGCTAAGCTGCCAGCTAAAACGACGTTTGAATCAGTGTGTACTGAGATGAGAAAAAGCGTGTGTTTCGCATATTGGGAACGTACGATGCGCCTGGGATGAAACTAGTACTGTTGTAGCTACAAAAAATAGACAAACCGTGTGGTTTTCGAGCCACTATTCTTGAATACCATTTTCATATGATGTGTTGGATAAGAGATAAGCCAACCAATGTCAAGTTCAATAGCCTTGTTCATGCAATGTACAAACCCTACACGCGGATCGGAACAGTCCGGCTAGTCGATTACGCTATTCAACCAGACTCCAACAACCACCTTACAACACACAGAGAAGCACAAATGTCTCTCCGGCTCGCCGCCTCGCCTATTTGGGCAAATCTGACCCATAAACTCTATCCTTCCGATTCATAGCTTACACAAAAACATAGCAGAAGTACCAGTAAATCGTCCATAAGGAAGTGCGTCAGATGAAGCGATGGCAGAGCTACAAACGGTTTTGCTATCACAGGATCGCTTGGAATAATGTTCCGGATTCTTCCAATCGCATTGAGAGTACACCACAGTCAGTCACTGCGCTTCATCACTAAAGTGACTGACAATGTTTCCCCACGTGACCCGGGTACTACATATGCCCAACTAGAAGCCATGATTAAAGGCACAACACCTCATCTGAGCTAAAGGCGTAGAGCTGCCACTTTCAAATGAGAAAAGCTCCTCTAGCTATTGGCCCTCCGGTGCGACCATGTCAAACAGGCAAGAACGCAATATATACGGAACTAAGATTGAATCGTACTACAAAGCCGCAGTCGCGCTCCGTCTTATATGCGGGGGACTTGCAAACTATTTAACAGACTACAATAGGGAAGCACAGCGTGAGCTGCCAAGTGACCACGAGCCTACCAGGACGAGCTAAGATCGCTCGTTATCTATCGCATTCCATGAAGTGCTTGAAAGCAGTAATGCTCACATAACAAACCAATCCAGAAACCTAGACCCACTCATAATTTGCATTACCGCCTAAACCAGATCCACAGATTGGTGCAATCTAGTGCACTCAACACTGCCCTATCCTACCTGGACAAAAGGAACACCTACGTGAGAAGCTATTCAGTGACTACAGCGTCAGCTTTCAAACACACCATAGTACACTCAAAAGCTCATCACTAAGCTAAATCCTGGAAATAACACCGTTCCTCTGCCAACTGGATCCCTGGGCTTACCTGACGGCCAAGCCCAGGTGGTGAGGGCATGGTAGGCAAAACATACGCCTTGCTGATCCCCTTTCTCAGACTGGGAGCCTCAGGGGTGGCGTGTTCAGCTCCTCCTGTGCTCCTGTTTCAGGGCCATGGACTGCATGGCCAGACACAACTGTGGTAGGCCTGATACCGACAATGATGAAGACAGCCTTATAGGGAGGCGCCAAGAATACAAACGTCTGATTCCACAAACATGAATCAAGACAAAGGAGATGGTGTGGGGCTTAACAGCGAAAGGAGGACCGAGCACGGTCGCCCCCATTTCAATCGACGTAGTGGAGCAGGTTGAGCTTAAAGTTCCTTGGTGTCCACTTCAACAACATACTGTCTATGGATTCACAACCCCAAGATAGCTTGTGAAGAAAGACACGACAAGTGCTATCCCCCTCAGGAACAAAAAAAAATTGGCTATGGGTCTCTAGCTATTTTCTTCCGATCAAAAGGTTCATCCTACCATAAGGACTAACAGCTGCAGATCATCGAGAAGCAGATCCCTGACTGGTTGCATCACTGCCTTGTTATGGCAACTGCTCGGCTCCTGACGCAAGAACACTACAGAGTGTCATGCATACAGGCCCAAGTACTCACTGGGGTGCTTGTCCATCCGCGACTTCCTCTACACAGGCCGGTGTCATTGAGGAAGGGCCTTGGCTAAAACATGTCAAGAACCCCAACGCGACAACCGCACAGTCCTATGGGACGTGTGTTCTTTGCGTCATACTATATACCAAGCGATGGCAGAGCAGTACGCCCCCCCCGCCCGTCCCCGCTAGGGAGTGCAGTCTAGACCCAAGGCTTTTCTCCCAAGCCATAAGACTCCCTGGAACAGCGATGAGTAGAATTGGTCCGCGGACTATTTGCATTGTCCGGGGCTCCCCCTCCCTTTTTTGAATGGTGCTGCTGGGCTGCTCTCTGTTGGATTCAAAAATAGGTGGAAGAAACACAAATAGAGGAAATATAAGCAAGGTACGTAGTCAACTTTAAATGAATACAGTCATGTACATACTATCTGACTATATCCAGTCCTCCATTAGCCCGACTAAACGGTGCCCCGCAATTGGCTACCCGGACTATCTCCATTGTGTCCCACCACCCGCCCGTCCAACCCTCTTTTAACGCTACTTGCTAACCTCTCTGTTACTTCATAAACTCAGCAAAACAAAATTAAACGTCCTCTTCACTGCCCTGCGTTTATTTTCAGGCAAACTAACATCGTGAGTAAGATTTGTATGAACATAATACACAAGAATTCAACACTCTGACATTATAAACCTGAAAAGAGTTCACCCACCAACAAGACATGTGACTTAACAGAAATGGAATAATTGTGTCCCTAGAACAATCAGGGGAATCAAAATCAAAAAGTAACAGTCAATATCTGGTGTGGCCACCAGCTGTCATTAAGTACTGCAGGGACTCTCCTCTCATGGACTTTAAAACCCAGATTTGCCCAGTTCCTTTGCTCATGAATGTTACCACTCTTCTACACCACCTCTTCATCCAAGCACCCTGCAAGTTTTCCCTGAACAATTTTCTGGAGGAAGTGGCCCTGCCCTTCCCTCCGTCCAAAACGTCCCGAGAGTGCTTCAAATGGGATGAGATCTCGGAGCTCTGCTGCCATTGCAAGAACCTGACATTCGGTGAGACTGAGTCAAGACCAAGACCGGAGGGGTGAGACTGAGTCAAGACCAAGACCGGGGGGGTGAGACTGAGTCAGAAAAATACAAGTCCAATTCAAGACCATGATTGTAAATTTGTCAAATCACCACCATAATAAGAGTTCAAAATGTCCAGTATTTCTGTGTTCATATGTCAGAACAATATATGGATTCAGAATTGTGGGATAAAGCATGCTGAGGGAAAATAGAGCCACTCTACAAATTATTACTCACTCCAAACACATGGGGGAACAATGGGGCCTTCTACCCTTCAGAGATGGCTAAGGATTTATAAATAATATGACTTATAATAATATCATTAGTAATGATAATGATCCGGAAGAGATGGTTGCCATTTTAAGGGCTGTGTGTTTTTTTTTCCACTTTATTTTACTTACGTTGTCGTAATGTTTCTGCTATGTTTTTGAGTAAGTATTGGCTCTGACAGGGGTAGGTTAGTGTGCACGAGTCTGGAGAGTCTTGGGGTAGAAGCCTCCACCTTCAGTTGCTCATGTCTCAATTCTGCGCCCCTTACCCTTAGGCCTGGACTGTGATCCACTCATCTAGGTGAGTGTATGGCGGTGTTCTGGTTTGTCTCTCTGCTACCGCGCAGATCCACCGATTGCAACGATAGAGGGAGCCAACATCCACCAGGTAAGAGACGTGGTGCAACTCTCTGTAGGCACGTGCCAGCCTCCACAGTCCTGTGTGGTCTCCCGCAGCGGTTTCATCCTTATAGTTTCACCCACCTCCAGCTCTGGTAGGTCTCGAGCAGTCCGGTCGTAGAAGCACTTAGCGGCTGCTTTCTGTGACGCAGTTTTGCCCGTGACGCCAACCATGACGCAGGGCTCAAGTAGCTTGTTAGCTACGGGAATGGTAGTCTTCAGACATCTGGACAGAAGGCGTTGTGCTGGGTGCTGTCCATGTTTTTCGGTGGGTGTGTTTCTCCACTGTAAGATCGCTTTCCATGGGTCGTTGCTGTCGCGCAAGGCCCTGCTTAACAGGTTTTTTGCAATCTTGACAGCTGACTCTGCCTTGCCATTTGCTTTTGGGTGTCCTGGAGGAGGTCACGTGGTCAAACTCCCATTCTGAGGCGAAACGCTTGAACTGTGCAATGAATTGTGGGCCATTGTCTATGATTACCTTGTCAGACTGACCTTGCCTTGCAACTGCGCCTTGCAGCGTTTTTATGACCGTCTCTGCAGACAAGTCAGGGAGCAGTTCAATTTCCCAAAAAGTCAGAGTAATGATCAACGATGAGAAGATAGTCTTTTTGTCTGTGGCTGAATAAGTCCATGCTGATGATTTGCCAGGCCCTTGTGGGCAGTTCGTGTGACATCACGGTTTCCTTTTGCTGTTCATGAGCGTACTCGTTGCATGTGGTACAGCTGCTGACAAAGTCTTTAATTTCTGCTTGCATGTTTGACCGTATAATGTTTATGAGCCTGGTGGTAGCATGCGTCACCTAAAACGTGACTGGAGTGTATGCGGATAAGCCAATTCCTCCTTTGGTCATCTTTCCTTCCAGTTCTCTGCTGCCAATGACTGGAACGAAACTGCAAAAATCTCTGAAGCTGGAAACACTTATCTCCCTCACTAGTTTAAGCATCAGCTGTCAGAGCAGCTCACATATTACTGCACCTGTACATAGCCCCATCTATAATTTAGCCAAACACTACCGCTTCCCCTCCTGTATTTATTTATTTATTTATTTAGCTCCTTTGCACCTTTATTTATATTTCTACTTTGCACATTCTTCCACTGCAAATCTACCATTCCAGTGTTTTACTTGCTATATTGTATTTACCTCGCTACCATGGCCTTTTTTTGCCTTTACCTCCCTTATCTCACCTCATTTGCTCACATTGTATATAGACTTATTTTTCTACTGTATTATTGACTGTATGTTTTGTTTATTCCATGTGTAACTGGTTGTTGTATGTGTCACACTGCTTTGTTTATCTTGGCCAGGTCGCAGTTGTAAATGAGAACTTGTTCTCAACTAGCCTACCTGGTTAAATAAAGGTGAAATATTTTTTTTTTTCAAAATCGCTTTTGAGACACACTTTTGCAAAGTGATTATTAGTTCCACAAGCTCTGCATGGTTTTCCGTGGGCAGGGCAGTGCTCTTTGCCACGTGTGTGTGTATTCCCACAGTATTTACATGCTATGGGGCTCTCTGTGTTCACCGTTCGTGGTGAATTACTCTGCCTCGATTGGTTTTGTCTGAATGTCTGCCTGGCAACAGCGTGAACAGTATCAACGTCGGAGCGTGGGGTTTCGATTTCCATTGCTCTCATTCTCATGTCAGTGACTTCAGCAGTGCGGCACATTTCAATGGCAGTTACTAATGTTAAGCCTCTCTCTCTTAGTAGACGCCGGCGCGTATCCTCATTTGCAATTCCCAGTACTATTTTGTCACGAATCAATTCATCTTTCAATCCCCCGTATTCACAAGTAGCGGATTTCTCTCTGAAACGGGTTACAAAGTTGTGTACGGACTCACCCTCTTTCTGTTTGCAGCTTCCGAAAACGAACCGCTTGTAAATGACGTTTCTGGCGGGTTTGAAGTAATTCTCCAATGCATCCAATATAGCCTTWGCATCAYACTGTTGTCGTGCTGTGAGGGTGAGATTGTGCCGGTAGATATACCTGCATTCGCTGCCCATTAAACTCCTCAGAGTTACCGCTTGTACCTCGTTGTGTTTCTCATGTAGACCGGTCGCCAGCGCATAGTCCTCGAATTCATCCCCGAAGTTGTCCCAATTAGTATTCCAGTCCCCTGTGAGAACCATGGGATTTGGTGGCGGAAGGTTCGCTACCATAGCGATGGAATAGGAGATTTCTTTGCCTTCAGTCATCGAGGTAGGTAGTGATGCTAGCTAGCCAGCTAACGAGTTGATCAGTGTTGTGACTAGGAGTAGGAAACAGCGTGTGTTCGCATATGGAACGTAACTGCGCCTATACTGTATTTAGCTACAAAAATAACAAACGTGTGGTTTTCGAGCCACTTCTGATACCATGTTTCAGTATGATGTGTTGGATAAAGGAATAAAGCCAGACACCAATGTCAAGTTCAATAGCCTTGTTCATGCAATGTACAAATCCCTACACGCGGAGTCCGGGGAACAGTCCGGCTAGTCGATTACCTATCAACCAGACTCCGTAACAACCACCTTACACACAGAGAAGCGTACAATGCTCTCCCTCGCCCCCCATTTGGCAAATCTGACCATAACTCTATCCTCCTGATTCATGCTTACATGCAAAAACTATAGCAGGAAGTACCAGTAAATCGTCCATAAGGAAGTGGTCAGATGATGCAGATGCAGAGCTACAAGACGGTTTTGCTATCACAGACTGGAATATGTTCCGGGATTCTTCCAATCGCATTGAGGAGTACACCACATCAGTCACTGGCTTCATCACTAAGTGCACTGACAATGTTGTCCCCACAGTGACCGTACGTACATACCCAACTAGAAGCCATGGATTACAGGCAACATCCTCACTGAGCTAAAGGGTAGAGCTGCCACTTTCAATGAGAAATCCCGCTATGCCCTCCTGACGAACCATCAAACAGGCAAAGCGCCAATATAGGGCTAAGATTGAATCGTACTACACCGGCTCCGACGCTCGTCTTATATGGCGGGGCTTGCAAACTATTACAGACTACAAAGGGAAGCACAGCGTGAGCTGCCAAGTGACACGAGCCTACCAGACGAGCTAAATCACTTCTATGCTCGCTTCCATGAAGTGCTTTGAAAGGCAGGTAATGGCTCACATTAACACCATTATCCCAGAAACCCTAGACCCACTCATATTTGCATACCGCCTAAACAGATCCACAGATGGTGCAATCTCTAGTGCACTCCACACTGCCCTATCCTACCTGGACAAAAGGAACACCTACGTGAGAATGCTATTCATTGACTACAGCTCAGCTTTCAACACCATAGTACACTCAAAGCTCATCACTAAGCTAAGGATCCTGGAAATAAACACCTCCCTCTGCAACTGGATCCTGGGCTTCCTGACGGGCCACCCYCAGGTGGTGAGGGCAGGTAGCAAAACATCCGCCTTGCTGATCCTCAACACTGGAGCCCCTCAGGGGTGCGTGTTCAGTCCCCTCCTGTGCTCCCTGTTCACCCATGACTGCATGGCCAGACACAACTGTGGTAGGCCTGATAACCGACAATGATGAGACAGCCTATAGGGAGGCGCCAGAATAACAACCTATTCCTCAACATAATCAAGACAAAGGAGATGGTTGTGGGCTACAGGAAAAGGAGGACCGAGCACGCCCCCATTTTCATCGACGTAGTGGAGCAGGTTGAGAGCTTCAAGTTCCTTGGTGTCCACTTCAACAACATACTGTTATGGTCCAAACACACCAAGATAGTTGTGAAGAAGACACGACAATGCCTATTCCCCCTCAGGAAACAAAAAAAAATTGGCATGGGTCCTCAGATCTTCAAAAGGTTCTACAGCTGCAACATCGAGAGCATCCTGACTGGTTGCATCACTGCCTGGTATGGCAACTGCTCGGCCTCCGACCGCAAGACACTACAGAGTGTAATGCATACGGCCCAGTACATCACTGGGGCTGCCTGTCATCCAGGACCTCTACACCAGCCGGTGTCAGAGGAAGGCCCTAAAAATTGTCAAAGACCCCAGCCACCCCAGTYATAGACTGTTCTCTCTACTACAGCATGGCAAGCAGTACCGGAGTGCCAAGTCTAGGACCAAAAGGCTTTTACCCCCAAGCCATAAGACTCCTGAACAGGTAATGAAATGGCTACCCGGACTATTTGCATTGTCCCGCTCCCCCATCCCCTTTTTTATGGTGCTGCTGCTCTCTGTTGATCAAAAATGCACAGTCACTTTAATAATACATTCATGTACATACTACCTCAATTAGCCCGACTAACCGGTGCTCCCGCAATTGGCTACCCGGACTATCTCCATTGTGTCCCACCACCCACGACCCGCCAACCCCTCTTTTACGCTACTGCTACTCTCTGTTACTTCATAAACTCAGCAACAAAATAAACGTCCTCTCACTGTCAACTGCGTTTATTTTCAGCAAACTTAACGTGTAAAATTTGTATGAACATAACAAGATTCAACAACTCTGACATAAACTGAAAGAGTTCCACAGACATGTGACTAACAGAAATKGAATAATGTGTCCCTGAACAAAGGGGGAATCAAAATCAAAAGTAACAGTCAATATCTGGTGTGGCCACCAGCTGCATTAAGTACTGCAGGGAATCTCCTCCTCATGGACTTACCCAGATTTGCCAGTTCTTGCTATGAGATGTTACCCCACTCTTCCACCAAGGCACCTGCAAGTTCCCGGACATTTCTGGAGGAAGTGGCCCTAGCCCTCGCCCTCCGATCCAACAGGTCCCAGACGTGCTCAATGGGATTGAGATCCGGGCTCTTCGCTGGCCATTGCAGAACACTGACATTCCTGTCTTGCAGGAAATCATGCACAGAACGAGCAGTATGGCTGGTTGCATTGTCGTGCTGGAGGGTCATGTCTGCAGGAAGGATGAGCCCGCAGGAAGGGTACCACATGAGGGAGGAGGCTGTCTTCCCTGTAACGCACAGCRTTGAGATTGCCTGCAATAACAACAAGCTCAGTCCGATGATGCTGTGACACACCGCCCCAGACCATGACAGACCCTCCACCTCCAAATCGATCCCGCTCCAGAGTACAGGCCTCGGTGTAACGCTCATTCCTTCGACGATAAACACGAATCCAACCATCACCCTGGTGAGTCAAAACCGTGACTCGTCAGAGAAGAGCACTTTTTGTCAGTCCTGTCTGGTCCAGCGATGGTGGGTTTGTTCCCATAGGCGACGTTGTTGCCGGTGATGTCTGGTGAGGACCTGCCTTACATTAGGCCTACAAGCCCTCGGTCCAGCCTCTCTCAGCCTATTGCGGACAGTCTGAGCACTGATGGAGGGATTATGCGTTCCTGGTGTAACTTGGGCAGTTGTTGTTGCCATCCTATACCGGTCCAGCAGGTGTGATGTTTGGATGTACCGATCCTGTGCAGGTATTTTTACACGTGGTCTGCCACTGCAAGGACAATCAGCTGTCCATTCTGTCTCCCTGTAGCGCTGTCTTAAGCATCTCACAGTACAGACATTGCAATTCATTGCCCTGGCCACATCTGCAGTCCTCATGTCTCCTTGGAGCAGATGTGCAGGGATCCTGGGCATCTTTCTTTTGGTGTTTTTCAGAGTCAGTAGAAAGGCCTCTTTAGTGTCCTAAGTTTTCATAACTGTGACCTTAATTGCCTACCGTCTGTAAGCTGTTAGTGTCTTAATGACCGTTCCACAGGTGCATGTTCATTCATTGTTTATGGTTCATTGAACAAACATGGGAAATAGTGTTTATACCCTTTACAATGAAGATCTGTGAAGTTATATGGCTTTTTATGAATTATCTTTGAAAGACAGGGTCCTGAAAAAGGGCTGTTTCTTTTTTTGCGGAGTTTATATGCATAGTCACCTTAACCATACCTACATGTACTTACTACCTCAATTAGCCCGATTAACCGGTGCCTGTATATAACCTCGCTACTGTTATAGCCTTGCTACTGTATATAGCCTCGCTACTGTTATTTTTCACTGTCTTTTTACTGTTGTTTTTATTTMTTCTATTCTATTTATATCTGTTGTTCACCTAAAACCWATTTTTTATTWAAAAATTGCACTGTTGGTTAGTAAGCATTTCACTTTAAGGTCTACACCTGTTGTATTCGGCGCATGTGACAAGTAAACTTTGATTTGATTTAAAAATAACACTGTTGCATTTAAAGTGGAACTCACAGCATTTTAGCAACACGACATTTTATTAAAATCTGTTCATATACACCCCCAGGAAGAGTATGACACTTWWAAAAAWAAAAAATACAATTGACCATTTACATATGTTCATTTTCACGGTTTCATAAATTCTTAGAATGTTTAGGAATTATGTATACTAAGGCATTTGTGAAAATTGGGAAGTGCATTTGGACAATTAATAGACACTGCAGTAAATTAAACAGAATGAAAACATCTKTCTTGTCCAGGACTGGAGTCTACACAGACCGGTGTGCTGTAGCCAATCAGAGCTACAGTAGGCCTTCATACAAACAAGCCATTTGCCCTATGGGACAGCCATCATTCACTTTGAACTGGACTGTGTGTTTACAGGCAGTTGCAAAGGGCGACTTTAGATCATAAGAAAGCATTCGCCAAAAGCCACAAAATACACTTGAATGTATTTCTGCAAATATGTAAATACCACAGGGGTCCTTATAAATTTGGGAACTTTACAGTCCTGTTGATCAAACAACCATGAAAAGGTGAGCTCTCTCTCCCTCAGTTATGCACATCAATAACAACAAGATCAACAACTACTGCTAGCCAGAGCAAGATGAGCTAAAATCTTACGATGGAACATTGGATAAACCCTCTCAAACTTTTTCAGCTAGTTGGCTATCAAAATTGCACTGATAAATGATGGGGAATTGTAGCCTCCTCGCCCTTCTGCAGCTTGCCTGCCAATGGATGCTTGTCCCAACCAAGCACCGAAGCTGACTGGCTAAAGTTGACTAGCTTGCTAGCTAGCTATTTCCAGACACAAATGAGAGAACACCTCACTCTGACCATTTTACTTGCCGTAGCAGAGCTGGTTAGGCTTTTCACATGTTATCTAGAGCGTTCTTGACCAGCTACAACTTAGTTTGCATACGTTTACTGATACCAGTCATATTCAGCATGTGTTGCGGATTCGTAAATTCATCAGTTGTTCTGCGTTCTGGCACACTCAGACAAGAGTGCTCTGAAATCAGAGTGGATAGCCAGAGTGAATTTGCGAACACAAGAGATATGCTAACTGGATAACAGTCGTTCAAGATCTTGCTAGCTAACAAAATGACACCTGCATCTCTAGCTGTGTTTATCTAATGTTAGGCTCTGTGTTTTTAGCTTGCTACATAAATAGATGTGCTAGCTTATTAGCCACGTTATGACTGACTTGTGATCATTGTCCTTACTAGTTTGATTGTATTGACATTCCCAGCCTTAGTTACATTTGTCAGTTTTTGTACAGAATATTGAGTCATTGAAACTGAAATAGTACATTCCGAATGAAGGCACCAAACAATGTACCAGGTCAGCTGTGATTTACAACCTGAGAGCAATTTGTTTTGGACTACCAAGAAATGTATTGGTGAATTATATTAATCATGCATTGAACTGTATTAATCTATTCTGCCAACAATGCCTTAGTGTACGTCATGGAATGTTGAGTCACATAGAACCTGTCTTTAAAACCTCTTCTAAAGTTGTTTTTGTAGCATGAAGTGGGAACTTGATATTTTTGACTGATATTATGATTGTCTGTTTGTTTCATATCTGCAAAGTATGGTAGCAGTTCCACTTTAAAATTTATGTCACTGGTTACTTTGTGTGCTAAACRTGAAAAAAWAATTTGCAATGGGAAATAACAGTTGTACATTTCGATTGGGAAATACTCAATGGTTGTGTTTTTGTATTCTTATGATTGGGACCTACTGGCTTATTATGTCTGAGTTTATGGACTACTTATCCTCTAACATCATGCTGTGTATGACTGCTGTCTTTCCATCAGGCCTATGCAGTGGAGCCTTGAGAAGTGGGTATACTCTAATTTTGTGCCTCTGGGCCCACCCACAAACAGTGCATGATGACAATTGCACATCACAAATAGCCTACTAACCAACACTTCGGACCAAACCTTTTCAGTACCTGGTTTGCATACCCATTGTTGCCTTAGTTAGCATTTACTGGTAGATATCATACGTTGAAACGTCTTCCCTACCCTACCGGCTACCTATGTCATTCTTCTGTGAGCTGCTCCATTCCAAAACCAGTTGAGCGCTGCACACACTTGCTGCCTGCAGAGGATATTCCACTGAAACTAGGCTGTGTGTGCTGCGTGCATGTGAATATATTTCACATGCTTTGCAATTGTGTAGGCTACTTTGTGCATGATTTCTCTATTGTACTACATAATTGATAAATCGTATAGTCCACTACACTACTTAGTTACGCATCAGTAGGGATTAAGAAGTGATACACAAGGCCCTCTGAATAAATAAGTGGGTATACGGTTTATACCTGCGTATACCCTCCAAGACACCACTGGACCTTTGTGTTTTACAAAAAGTGCACTCTCCTACATGAGAGCTCTGGTATTACGGTTGCTGTCCTTTCAGAATGATGAACCTGTCACACACTGAAGGCCCATTGGTTCTCCACTGTACAAACATGTCTAGGCTATTATGAAATTTATGTTTCAAGAAAGGAGTGTATATATTTGGCCGGGCGAAGCGGTTTTATGCACTGACTGAATGGAAGCTGATAATTATTAGTTTTTACTCCGCTTGTCGCTGGAAAAAATTACTAGTCCTCACCATCCAAGACCAAGTCAAGGCCGAGTACAAATTGATTTGACACCGAGACAAGGCCGAGACACTCAATATGTGGTCTCCAGACCAGACTCATACTACAACACTTACGGACAGACACACTTTGTAAGCTTGAGAAGGTCTAGATGGTGTCCATTATGACAATGAAATTCCTCTTAATTAACAACAGTGAGACAGTTAAGAAGGTGGAATAGACCACCTAAGAAGCTAAAACAGCACTATGTCCAGCTCTGTGCAGCACAGGGGACAACCCCACAGCAACCTGACAACTACAGTAGGTTTACTTAACCAGAACTATAAGCACAATGTAATTATACCATTTCCATGTGATAATACTATGTGTAGCAGTCATTCAGGCCACTATTTCCTCTGTCCTCTCACTGAAATGATTACCAGACTGAATGACAAACAGAAGAGAGTAACTGAATACTGTTTGTTTAGCTTAAGACAGAATTCATGGACTGAGCTGGACGGGTCTTCCTGAGAAATGAGTTGGGGCTAATTGTCAGAGAAAGTGAGAGTGAGACACAAAAGTACACACACGTACGAACATAAACACACATGCATGCGCGAACACGCACACACACACACGGACACTCACCTCCCTGTGAGAGAGTGAGAGTATTTCACAGAGAGGGCAGCACCACACAGCGACTACATGTGTAACCCATTTTATAGGCCTATGCCATGGGAAATACATACCTTATTCCTAGACTCCAATTTCCATAAGATTAATTCTGGGAGAAATAATAACAAAACCGACCAACTTGTTAATTGGTTCATATTTCAACATTTTAACAACTCAGAATAAGGCATCCATTTTGTGATAAAGAGAGACAGGTGTGACTTTAGGCTGGGAAGCACTGAGCACACAACCTGGTTCTTAGTGAGTCTATACCTCTCTGAGTCCCACTGAAACACAGTGGGAACACGCTGAAACACGCTGAGTCTGGACCCCAAGAACTGGGCCCCTGTGAAGCCTACACACACACACACACACACACACACACACGCACGCACACACGCACGCACGCACGCACGCACACACACACACACACACATTAAGGCAGGCATACCCACACCCTCACACACCTGCGGAGGCCGGATCTCAGATCTCAGGTTCTGACAGGGTCTCAGCTTCGGGGTCTCTCTCTCATTTCCTCTGTCCTCCCTGGTCAGTGTGTGGCACACTGGGGTTTTCTCTGAGCCTGATAGCAGTCTGGGTTTTACTGTACGCCCCTGTCATTTCCACTCCTGAATACCAGCACTGGCACCCCAGCCTTTAATTTCCACCCCAGACCACCCAAATTTGTTGAGTATTCCTATGATACTGGGTTGCTCTGGCCATGGGGTATAGGGGTAGCCATGGCTGGTGATTAGTAAGCTGTATGTAGGGCCTCACTGTGTGTTCCTACAGGCATTATGGTCATTTCTATCCAAAGCCTCCGACAAAGAACAGCCAGAACTCCCATTAGAGATGCAAATCCAGTCTGTGTGAAGGAGGATGGTTTCAAGGATAGAATGAAGCTGCAGATCTTATAGGGACAGAACTCACTCCCTCCTCCTTCTCCCCCTTTCTGCTCCTCTCTTTTCCCATTCTCTCTCTCTCTCTCTCTCTCTCTCTTCTTTCTCTAACAACCGCCTGCCCTCCTTATGGTTCATAGATTCATTAGTGTCTTTGTGCGGCGTTTCAGTGTGTGTATTCTCTGTGTGTCGTAGCGACGCATCTCTGTAGCCTGGTTAAACGGTGGCTATTGTCTCGCCGTTTAGAGATTTCCCTCCCTGCCATCTCCTCACAATACCCTCACACCAACAACTGTGTTACTGCTGCAGCAGGCACATGCGCACACACAAGGCTCACACACACGTCAGCGGCTCACAATAGTCTCATACCAACAACTGTGTTACTGCTRCAGCAGGMACATGCGCACACACAAGGCTCACACACACGTCAGCGGCTCACAATAGTCTCATACCAACAACTGTGTTACTGTTGGACTGTATACCACAGCATTGCAGCACTAGATTGAGACGAAGCTACAGGAATTAGGAGCTACACACTCACTCACACACTYACACACGCGCACACACACACACAACTGAATTGTAGGATTTGCATCTCATTTTGCTACTGTGTGTGAGTGAGTGTGGGTGTTTCAGCCTATGAATACCTCTGTGTCACACAAAAAGCTGTTGTGAGGAAGAAAGCAAGGAATAGACCCAGATTTAGATGCACGGTGACAGCTTAATATACTGGATGCCTCCGCTCTCTCTCTCTCTGCCCTGTTCACTGAATCAATGGGAGGAGGATCCTTTAGTTGTTCTGTAACACACAACATGCACACGCATTGCACACACACACACACAAACTCCAGTGGATGACCTACAAAATGTTGGTCAAGACAGGCTTTATGTGGCCGCTGAAAGGAGGAGAGGCCTGATTAGGGGGTGAGAGAGAGTTCAATGGTTCTGTATGCTAGTAGACTGGGGTTCAATTCACCTCTAGTCAGTTCAATGGAGCTCTAAGGCAGGGGACCGGGGTGGGTTCAATGGAGCTGTAGTCATTCCAATGGCTGTGTGAGCTGGTAGACTACAGTTCAATGGCTCTGTGTGTTGGAGTCTGTTTTGGGAGAAGGGTACCGGCAGGTCTCTGTTCAGAGGCCTCTCAGGGGCCGTACACAGGCCACAGACCTGCAGGTCACAGGCTCATAGAAGCAGGCTCCAGCCAGGAGGAGATGAATAGCACACAGTCCTCCATGCTGTTAAACCAATCCCCTCACTCCACCTCACCACCTGACCTCCCATTCAACCAGCAGCACGTTCAAATAGATGAAAACCTGAGGGGGATTTATTCTATGCATCACTGGCTGATATTCTCCTGTTTATTCACATCAGAACTGAAGACCGAGTGAGGTAAACTAATGTAAAGCAGCTGCTTGAATCTGAACTGCCTTATTAATGAAAATCACTTTCACCACTTGAGAGGTGCCTTGGGATTTGCTTAGATTTCCAAGCAATCTAAACTGGACCAATAGCAAAGAGCACGTTCAGCATCTCTCAGAACATATAGCGGATTGATATGGTCCCACCCATTATAGACAGAAGGAAGGTCTATAAGTGAAGTCTATAAATGCTTGTGGGTGTAATGGTTGTTTGTAAAGGTTTAATGATATGACCCTTCCCCTTTCTGGGCCTCTTGTGAAACAGGCTTGGCATACCGAAATGTGTATTCCGCATTTAACCCAACCCATGTGAATAAGAGAGGTGTGGGGGGCTGCCTTACAGGTTTTTACAATCACTTTGACACTAATTTCAGAACCTTATGGTCATGTTTCAAAACTCTAGACACAAAACTCAAAACGGTCATCACTTGTAACACAGGCTGTCCAATGTTCAAAACATTGCATTGTGCATTCATATCTTTAAAGAAACCTTGCACATGCAGAATCATTGGTTCAAATAACTCACTTATCATGAAATACCATAGGAACATTCATTTAGATCACCCACACACAAGATACCGATAGTTTCACTGTGTAGTTGTTCGTACAATCATTAAATCTTGTGCTTCAAAATATGTGACACGTGTCATTATGCTACTACACGTAAATACATCACTGTAAAAGGACTAGTAGAGAGAATACTTCAGACACAGTGGAATCATTGAACAAAATATGAAATTTATTGACGAAATACAATAAAATCACAACATAGGTTTCTTTGAATCAAAGCAAAAATGATTAATTACAAAAAAGAAAAAACAGTTAAAGGTCAACTGCAGTGTTCCTCACCTGGCTTACTGTAAAAAGCTAAACAAAAGATTGATTACTGTACTTCTATATTTCCATCAACCCTGTCTTGTGGATTTGGCCACAGGTTCTCATCCACATCACAATGGATGTTTTCATTAGCCAAACATCTTGGGAAGAATCTTCGGGCATGGTGAATCCAGGCCTGACACTGGTCTGCCGTGATGTCATTGCATGCGTCATCCATAGCCTGGAGAAGGGTGTCTTGTTCGTGAGGGCGCCTATCATATACCTTCCACTTCTATGTGGAGAAAAATCCTCACTCGGGTTAAGGAAAGGAGAGTATGGGGGTAAGTATAGGGTGGTAAATTGTGAATGGSCCTGAAACCATGCTTGCACCATTTGAGCATGGTGGAACCTGACATTATCCCACACAATGACATAGGTCACGCCATCAGCTCTACAGACCTGATTTAGCTCATCAAGGAAGGTTATATTCGAACAACGAATCATGTGGCTGCCTGCAACTCAAWATATAGAGTATATAGAGTAGAGAGCTTTAGATGTTGTTCGACCAAACATTAGAACGGGCAAGATGCGTAATCTAAGCAACTTTGACCGTGGTATGATTGTTGATGCCACACATGGTGATTCCGGCATCTCAGAAACAGCTGCCCTCCTGGGATTTTTACGCACTCCCGTCTCTAAAGTTTACAGAGAATGGTGCGATAAACAAAACACATTCAGTGAGCGGCAGTTCTGTGGGCAAAACACCTTGTTAATGAGAGAGGTCAGAGGAGAATGTCCAGACTCATTCAAGCTAACAGAAAGGCCACAAATGCTCAAATAACAGCTGTTTAAAACAATGTTGTGCAGAAGGGCATCTCTTAACGTACAACACCATGAATAATTCAAGCTGTTGTGGAGGCAAAAGGGGGTCCTACCCAGTACTAGATAGGTGTACCTAATAAAGTGGCTGGTGAGTGTAYAGTAATGTCAAATCTGAAAACATGGTCTGAAAAAGTGGTACATGGGACCATAGAAACAGTGTCTGATAAAGAATGATGATGAAATATTACAGCCATAGATAATGTAGTCCAATTGGTTCATGTTCCACGGTAATTGGTGTCAATGGATCTCGTTATCCTGAAACTTTCATGATCTAAACATGTAATATTGTTTGTCAGTTTCCATAAAACTATATATTAAAGGTAATGCAACAGTTACTTATCATTTTGAGCAGTTGTATCAATTGATAGTTAGATCATTGTAATGAAATGAACAGACAGTCATCTCAGATGTAAATGTGTGAATTTCATTTTGAAATGGTAATACTTTGATGTTAAGTTGTGTCATTTTGAACAGGTGATTTTAGTTCAATGAACAAATGATCTTAACTTTATGTGTATTGTATCCAAGCAATTGGAAAAAGTGTTAGTTTTGAAAAATTTGCATTTTGATCATTGGTTGTGAGTTTTGTGTCTAGAGTTTTGAAAAATTACATCAAGGTTCCTAAATTAGTGCCGAAGTGATTGTAAAAACCTGTAATCAACATCATCGGCGAGCAACTGTTGTTGGAGGTAACTGCCTTGCTCCACCTTGCTGGTGTGGGGATTCAAACTGGCCCAACGCTCTTAACCGCTAAGCTACCAGCCGTCTACCACCCAAGGGTCAACTTGGGAATCCCTGTGGAATGCTTTCGTGTGTGTGTATGTGTGTGTGGTTGTGTGTGTGTGTGTGTGTGTGTGTGTGTGTGTGTGTGTGTGTGTGTGTGTGTGTGTGTGTGTGTGTGTGTGTGTGTGTGTGTGTGTGTGTGTGTGTGTGTGTGTGTGTGTGTGTGTGTGTGTGTGTGTGTGTGTGGTGTGTGTGCTTGCTCTCCTTCCTTCCATCCCACCAGCCAATATTCAGGGTTGTTTTTTATTGTCCCACACAAATTGGTCGGGAACTCTCCAGGGGCCTATCAGAGCTCTATACAGCTCTCTGCTTTTCTTCTCTTTCATTACATTTAAAATAGGAGCCGTCTCTAGAGAGAGGTAGAGAAGGAAGGAGGGAGAGAGAGCTCTGGGATTGAGCTGTGCTGGGTTAACCATTGTGCTTAGTCAGACAGTCTCTCTCCCTCTACCTCTCGCTCCTTCTCTCCATGTGAACAGGGGATTTACATACAGTCTGGTGTTCAGGTCAGACCTGTTGTAAAGCCTCATTATTAGGATAATTCAGAGCTGCAGACGCGTGGTTCTGTTTTACTATTCTCTTCTTTTCAGACATTTCTTTCCCCTTTCTTTCTTTCTTTCATTCTTGTTGAGAACAACAGGTGATCATAGACTGCTGTTCTGTCTGGCCCCACTATTCTACTCCTGAACAGTAGGACAGTGTTTTTGTGTCTGCGTATTGGTGCATCTATGTACTTTTTTTGTGTTGAGTGTACCCCTGTTTAATCCAACMATTTTTTTTCTGATGGTGTTGAAGCATTGAGGCCAGATTACTTTAATCCACCCCTTCTGTGGAGTTCAGGATAAGTCCCTGCGTCTAAAAACAGAAGATTGACTGTAGTGAGAGGGAACTGAACACTGTTCCAAGGGTCAATGAGATGCCTCTCCTGGCTGCCCGCTCCCTCCTGCGGCCCTGCCGTATCCAGCAATTATGCTAATGCTAATTATGCTAGCGGGCGCTGGGTAGCCGTGTAGCCCAGGGCCAGTCCCATTCAGTCCCATTGAGATGCTTAACCCCAATCTAACGGGCCATTACTGCAACAATACTACCTCAGTGTGCAGGATAAACCCTCCACTCAACAGCAGAGACTAGGACCATACACACAATCTGCTAGTCATCAAGAATTCTGTCTCTGTCTCTTTCTCTATGTCTGTCTCCACCCTCTCTCTCTGTTTCCTCATGCCCCTAGAGATGTATGTGTGTTTGTCTAACTTCTACCCTATTCCCCCCTCTCTCTTTCCTCTCCCTCTCTGTACACCATGTCTCCATAGAGAGTGAGGTGTGCTGTCTGTTCCCTCAGGACCAGACACCAGAGCCAGAGGTTACTACAGTAACACTGATTCTACACCTACAAGAGCGACAACCGACATCAGAATGTTGTTGTTGAATATTAGGGCACATACAGTATACAAAACAAATTCATCTTCATACATGTTATTTCCCTCTCTGACTATGTGAACATCTCTTAATAAAGCTGTCTGGTTGTTTTCCAGTAATATTCCTGATGTCACATAATCCTAGACCAACAGTTGATAGGACTCTATACTGTAGGTCAGGGTGAAGTGTGTTCCCTGATGACGCTCTGAAACCTTTAATACATTCCTGACTGGAGATTCATTCCTTACCAGACTCTCACACGATAGAGTGACGACAGTCTTTATTTGCTACAACAACAAATAAGTCGTTAATTGCTTCTTCGTATGAAGGGAACTTTCTGGCCTTTCTCTATTGAGACACCATCTGTCTTGAAACCTCCAATTCTCAGACATGTCAGGAGCATCCTCGTACAAAACAATCATCTCCTATCTCATCCCTGACAGTGGAGGTTTGTTCCCAGAGGGAATAGCAGAGTGTGTTGGACGCTGAACACACACACATAAAGGAGAAGAGTACTTGATGAAGAAGCAAAGTGTAAATCCTGTTTAGGACGGTTCAGAGTGGTTGAACCCACTAACCTGACGCTCCTGGCTGTCTGACTGGTTCTTTGTGAGTAAGACACTCTGATGTGTGTGTGTGTGTGTGTGTGTGTGTGTGTGTGTGTGAGAGAGAGGGAGGAGAGATAGAGAGAGAGGAGAGAAGAGAGAGAGAGAGAGAGAGAGTTTGTGGTGTTTCATCATGAACCTCCAAGTTCCAGTTTCCCAGTGTAAGAAGGCAGATCATTGCTCCACGCTCAGGCCTGCCGACACACGTGGAACAATCGCACGCACGCACACACACACCACACACACACGCACACACATCACATCACAGTCACATTCACATCACAAGGAAGCAGCGCATAAGGTCAGCTGCAGAACAACAACATCAGTAGGAGATTCCTGATCCCAGGACTGTTGTTTCTGGACAGAGTTCCCCCAGTATTGGCAGGTGAGGTTGGTTGTGTGAGTTGTCCTCCAGGTTGATTATTGGCGGCAGAGGTACATCAGTAAAGCCTGCTTAAAGAACCCTAAACCCTGTAATCCTGGTTGGGCTGCTCTGCAGTGTGGGAACAACACACACACACACACGTTCAAAACCATCAAAAAATAGGCAGTCTGGCCCAGTCCCACTGGTATTGACACCATCAGCTCATTGGCCTTTGGGTGTTGATTAAGGACAGTTGGGGGTGACTTGCAGTGTGTGCTTGTGGGTGTGCATGGCGGAGTGTTAAAGTGTATTACAGAAAAGGTAGCGGGTTGAGAATGTGTGTTTGTGTGCGTTTGGTGTGTGTGGCATGTGAGTGTGCGTTGTGCCGTGAGCGTCTGTGTGTAGTGTGTATGTGCGCGTGCGTGTGGCGTGTGCGTGTGCGTGTGCGTGTGCGTGTGCTGTGCGTGTGTGTGTGTGTGTGTGTGTTGTATGTGTATGGGTTAAGATGAAGGGCGGCTTGGCTGGTGTTTGTGTGCTTCAGAGGGTGGGGATCCCACTGACAAACACAAAGCAAACAGGATTGTTCAGCGTGGGGTGGTGTGTGTGTTAGGGAGAGAGAGAGAGAGAAGAGAGAGAAGAGAGAGAGAGAGAGAGAGAGAGAGAGAGAGAGAGAGAGAGAGAGAGAGAGAGAGAGAGAGAGAGAGAGAGAGAGAGGAGAGAGAGAGAGAGAGAGAGAGAAGAGAGAGAGAGAGCAAGGGAGGAGAATGTGTGTGCACTTTATTGTGAGGCTCCAGTTCCCCACTGTAGGAAGCCAGATCACTGCTCCACGTTCAGCCTGCCGACACACTGGAACAATCCTGTTTACACACACACACACACACACACACACACACACACACACACACACACACACACACACACACACACACACACACACACACACACACACACAGACACACACACACACACACACACACCACACACACCACACACACAAACACAACCCAACAC
>NC_036839.1:32590071-32597215 GCF_002910315.2 Salvelinus sp. IW2-2015
CCCTGTCCCTCTATAACCCCTCTACATTACCCCTGTAACCTATCTCTCTGTAACCCCTCTACATTAACCCTATCTCTCTGTAACCCCTCTACATTAACCCTGTCCCTCTATAACCCCTCTACATTACCCATGTAACCTGTCCCTCTGTAACCCCTCTACATTACCCCTGTAACCCGTCTCTCTGTAACCCTCTACATTACCCCTGTAACTTGTCCCTCTGTCACAGGTGTATCATGAGAGGGTTAACACCCACGCCTCCAGCTCTGAGTTTGACTACGGTCGCCACAGGGTTAAAGACGTCTCCAAGGAGCTCCAGGGACTTCAGGAGCATCCGGCTGTCAGGCTACGCTTCACCAAGTGTTTCAGGTGAACACGCACATTTGGAATTCTAGATATTCATTTACAAAGCATTGTTGAAAATTCAGAAAAATATACTTTTCTTGTGAGTTGAGTTTCCCACCCGGGGGGAGGGAGAGAGAGGAATGGGGAGGGAGAGAGGGAGAGAGGGAGAGAGAGGATGGGGGAGGGAGAGAGAGAGACTGATTTCTGCTACTGGAAAAGCGCTATGAAATCCAATCCGTCAGTGAATCAATCAGTGAATCAATTGTTCCTCCGTTTCAGTTTCGCCAGCGCCCGTGCGGAGGCGGCATACCTCACCCAGCGAGCACACTTCTTCGGAGACAACGAGGGTCTGGATGATTACATGGAAGCGCGGGAGGGGATGCATCTAAAGAACGTTGATTTCCGGGAGCATATCCTGGCGTTCCCGGACCCGACCCGGCAACCGTGGTATTCCCGACCCCGGGTCTTCTGGCTAGCCTCAGTGTTCCTCTTCTCCTGGCCGCTCCGGGTCGTGTCGGAATACCGCACGGCGTACGTACACTACCACGTGGAGAAACTGTTCGGAGAGGAGACGATCCGTGAGGACGGAGGAAGGGATGGAGTGACGGAGAACGGTGGAACGACGGGAGGAGAGAGGAGTGTCAATGGCGGGTCGAGTTACCGAGCGATATCGCGGGTGAACACGGTGGATATGACGGAACTGGAGTGGCACATTCGCTGTAATCAGCAAATGGTTCCTTCATATTCCGAAGCTCTTCTCATGGACTTGGAGAGAGAGAGTAATGGAGGAGTTAGTGGAACAGGAGGAACTAACACCACCCCCTCCACACCCGGAGCTCCAGGCTCAGACCCCATCCAGGGGGGCATCCCAGCTGGTATGGCCCACCCAGTGGCCTTCTCTTCGGCTTACGTCCTCCAGAGCTGCCCCCGGTGCCGGAGAACCACGTCCAGCTCCAGCCTACCGTCCAGGCTAAGGGCCCCGACAGGGAATCAAGCTCTACTGAACGGCACGGTGGCTGAGATGAGGGCGAACGGCGTAGGCGGTGGCGGGGGAGGGCAGGGAGGAGGGGGAGGGCAGGGGGGAGGAGGAGGAGGGGGGAGGTTAGTATTGAGTCGTAGTGGGTTCTCTCTAGGGAGACTAGGGGGAACACGGCCGAGACCGGCGAGTCTGCTTCACTCTCGTAGTATGGGGGGAGGACTGGGAGGAGGACGGGGGGAAGACGGAGGAGGAGGGTTTCTGGGGTTAGGGTCCCGGCAGGGTCAGGAAAATGAGGAGAATAGAGGAGTGCTGGAAGGAGAGAGAGATGAAGAACAGGAGGAGGAGGAGCGAGATGAGGAAGCAGAGCAGGAGGGAGGAGGAGGAGAGGTGGATGAGGGAGTGAGGGAGGGAGAGAGAGATAGACCTCCGTCTTATCACGATGCGTTTTTCTTCCCGGTGTTGATCGTACACGGAGAGGAGAGTTGCCACGGTGGAGATGATGTGATGGACACAATAGTAAACTAACAGAAAACAAAGAGATTAAAAGAAGAGATCACATTTAAATAGAGTGGTTGTCATGGTCTGGCAGAGGAATGAAGGGAGACAATGAGTACAGGACAAGAAAGAGGGGGATGTTGGAAAGAGAGGGAGGTCTGATAATATGACAGAGATAGAGAGAGGTCTGATAATATGACAGAGATCGAGAAAATGTCTGATAATATAACAGAGAT
Source organism: Salvelinus sp. IW2-2015 (assembly GCF_002910315.2). Taxonomy (NCBI): domain Eukaryota; kingdom Metazoa; phylum Chordata; class Actinopteri; order Salmoniformes; family Salmonidae; genus Salvelinus; species Salvelinus sp. IW2-2015. The sequence goes on from NC_036839.1 coordinate 32,592,124, forward strand.
AGAGAGAGGTCTGATAATATGACAGAGATCGAGAGTGTCTGATAATATGACAGAGATAGAGAGGAGGTCTGATAATATGACGAGAGATAGTAGAGAGGTCTGATAATATGACAGAGATAGAGAGATGTCTGATAATATGACAAATAGAGAGAGAGGATCTGATAATATGACAGAATAGAGAGAGAGGTCTGATAAAATGACAGAGATAGAGAGAGGTCGTTGAAAATATGACACAAGAGATAGATGACAGAGGTCTGATATATGGACAGAATAAGAGAGATAGAGATAGGTCTGATAATATGACAGAGATAGAGAGAGGTCTGATAATATGGCAGAAGATAGAGAAAGAGAGGTCTGATAATATGACACGAGATAGTGAGGGAGGTCTGATAATATGGCAGAGAGAGAGAGGGTCTGATATATGGCAGAGATAAGAGAAATGGCAGACCAAAAGACTTGCAGAAAAGGACCAAAATAATATGAGGAGAGAAATAGAGAGAGAGGGAGAGGGGAGAGGGAGGGAGAGAGAGAGGAGGAAGAGGTAGAGAGAGAGAGAGAGGGAGAGGGTAGTTTAAATGGAGGGTAGTTTTAAATGGGGGGAAGTTTTAAATGGAGGGTAGTAGACTGAACATTGGAATGTTTTCCAGATACAATATCTATGCAAGGATATTGTTCGAGTATGTTGTTTTCAGATTTCAAGGACACTGTAGGAGACAGGTACTGTAGGAGACAGTACTTAGAGACAGATCTGTAGGAGACAGATACTGTAGGAGACATACTGTAGGAGACAGATACTGTAGGAGACAGGTACTGTAGGACACAGGGTACTGTAGGAGACAGATACTGTAGGAGACAGACACTGTAGGAGACAGACACTGTAGGAGACGATACTGTAGGAGACAAGATACTGTAGGAGACAGACATGTGAGGAGACAGATACTGTAGGAGACAGATACTGTAGAGACAGACACTGTAGGAGACAGGACTGTAGAGACAGATACGTAGGAGACAGATACTGTAGGGACAGTACGTGAGACAGAAGTAGGAGGACAGATACTGTAGGAGACATACTGTTAGGAGACAACACTGTAGGAGACAGATATGAGAGACAGACTACTGTTAGGAGACAGATACTGTAGAGACAACTTAGGAGACAGAATACTGTAGGAAGACAGACACTGTAGGAGACAGATACTGTAGGACCAGATACTGTAGGAGACAGTACTGTAGGACAGGTACTGATAGGAGACAGACACTGTAGGAGACAGATAACTGTAGGAGACATGACACTGTAGGGAGACAGACACTGTAGGAGACAGTACTGTAGGAGAGCAGTACGTAGGAGGACAGGATTACTAGTAGGAGAACAGATACTGTAGGAGACAGATACTGTAGGAGACAGATACTGTAGGAGACAGACACTGTAGAGACAGATTACTGTAGGAGACAGATACTGTAGGAGACAGATACTGTAGGAGACAGACACTGTAGGAGACAGATACTGTAGGAGACACGGTACTGTAGGAGACAGATACTGTAGGAGACAGATACTGTAGGAGACAGATGATACTGTAGGAGACAGGTACTGTAGGAGTATGTGACTGTATAAAAAGATGGCTGTTTCCCAATTACACCCTGTTCCATATTTAGTGACCGGAAAACTTTCTCTAAATAGGTCAACCAGAGGGGCTTGGTAAATATGTTTGCGGGGTACGGAATGTCGCCTTCAGCGACGGACATCGACGCCACCATTAAAGGATCTCCTCTTTTTTTGGAGACAGAGGAGAAGAGAAGGGGGGGGGGAAGACAAAACAGAGCATGTCTATTCCTCTTTTATCTTGTCTTCCACGGAACAGATGGAGAACGGAGAGTTCCATTCTCCACCAAGTGAAGGAGAGGGATAGATGGAACATTCTGGAAACAGCTCAACATGCTATGGACAGACATGGACACAGAGCATCCAATCATCTGAGAGTGCCACCATGAACCAGATCTTCTATAAACTGTGTGTGTGTGGTGTTTTGGTGTGTGTGTGTGGTGTGTGGTGTGGTGTGTGTGTGTGTGTGTGTGTGTGTGTGTGTGTGTGTGTGTGTGTGTGTGTTCACAGTCACCTCTACAGATAGGAGGTTATCTATTTTCCATCACACTGGAACCCTGTCTTCTTCAGCCAACAACCCAGCACAGCAAAACAAAATGGAGGATATCGGATCCTTCTTCTCTGACCTCCTATAGCCTCGTTATCACTATCTGCCTGCTTGGCGTCTCACATTACACCCTATTCCCTGAGTAGTGCACTACTTTTGACCAGAGGCTCTATGGGACAGCCCTATGTGTATGTATACTGTCCCTTATATGGTATGTGGCCCCGGTCAAAAGTAGGGCACTATATTGGGAATAGGGCACCATCACTCACTGCGCTGTCTGCATCAGAGTTCGAGGTGAGGAACTGGGCTTGAGTTACAAGCAGCTCCCCCCTTTCTCTCTCTCCAACCTCCCCGTGACTGTAATCAAATGGATCTATGGTTGAATTTCTGGATCGTCGTGGTTTTTACGACGATCTGAGGTGGTCCTGGTGCATGGGCTGTGATCCTAGCCCCACCAATGTTTAGCCAATAAGGGAGAGAGAGAGAATTATATATTCTACTAAATGACAAACTTGACCACAAACAGAGGATGACCTGGTTTTGCAGCGTGTGGTCCTTGCTCACAAACACTGCCCTGACTGAGCCTTCCCCTTGATTTGGTGTCGTTATATTCACACGCCGCCTCTGTCTTTTTCTGAGAACAGTGGCAAGATAAATCACACACAGATATACGTGCATTCCCATGAGATCACCACTTGGCCACGTACGCTGGTCTCGCCACGTACGCTGGTCGCCACGTACCCTGGTCGCCACGTACGCTGGTCTCGCCACGTACGCTGGTCGCCACGTACCCTGGTCACCACGTACGCTGGTCTCGCCACGTACACTGGTCGCCACGTACACTGGTCGCCACGTACGCTGGTCGCCACGTACGCTGGTCGCCACGTAGACCCTGGTCACCACCGGTAAACCGCTGGTCTCGGCCAGCGTATGCTTGGTCGCCACGTACAGGTGGTGCGCCACGGTACGCTGGCGCCACGTACGCTGGTCTCGCACGCAGCGCTGGTCGCACGATACAGCTGGTCTCGCGACGTACGGTGCGTCGCCGACGCGTACGCTCGCGCTGGTCGCCAGTAGCGGCTGGTCGACGTACGCTGGTGCCGCGCAGTCGCTGGCTCGCGCGCGCTACGTGTCGCACGTACCTGGTGCCACAGTCGTGGTCGCGCACGTACACTGGTCGCCGCGTACATGTGCAGGCAACATTGGTTCCATTTTGTCGTTGTGTTGTCATCGCTACGCTGTCGGAATGTCTTTGTATTGCAGCACGATGTTGACAGGTTGACAATGATAATTATATTATCACTACGATGAAGACCATCTCGAATCGCACCCTATTCCTAGACAAATAGGGCACTACTTCTTGGCAGGGTGGACCCTGTTCCCAAGGCTTCTGAAGTTTTCTAATTTCCACTTTGAAATCTAAGACTTGATTTTTTTTTCCCTTACGAAAATGTTTTAACAACCCTTTACAAAATGTCCATTAATTATAATCCACAAGGATTATTTCCTGTTGTAGCAAACTGGCTCAAATTAAGATGCAACATCTGTATTCCTCATCTAGGGCCAAAAATAGTGGGCTACATAAGGAATAGGGTATAGGGTACCATTGACGTAGTTTTTGTAATGTCTCCGATGGGTTTAGGGCACTGTATCCAGTAAGACTCTCCAGTCATCGTAACAGTCCAGTGCTGTACACATCACTATTTTGTGAGGTGTGTCGGTTTGAGGGGAGAAGGGGGCATTTGCAGTTTGAGGGAGAAGGGGGCCATTTGCAGTTCTGAGGGAGAGAGGGGGCCATTTGCAGTTCTTGAGGGGAGAAGGGGGCCATTTGCAGTTCTGAGGGGAGAAGGGGGCCATTTGCCAGTTATGGCCGAAAGAGTTTGGCAATTTGGATGAACATTTTGATTTTTAAAACGGGCACCGTGTCAGACCCCAAAAGCGGCAAGTCAAAAAACGATTCCTCCTGATATTTTTAAACGGTTATTATTCTGCTCTATATAGGATACTATTAATGTTATTACTACTACTACTGGTCATCATACCATCCTGGATATTACTTCTACTACTGGTCATTACGCATCCTGATATTATCTACTACTCTGGTCATTACATCCTGGATATTACTTCTACTACTGGTCATTTACCATCTTGGATATTACTTCTACTACTGGTCATTACATCCTGGATATTACTTCTACTACTGGTCATTACATCTGGATATTAACTATGTCATGTACTCGCTGATATTATACTACTGCATACATCTGATATTACTTCTACTACTGGTCATTACATCATGGAATACAGGGACAGACAGATTATGATCTGTGTTTTAAAATGACAGATTATTTGACAGGTTGGTTCCACTAATCTCCAAGCCAGATTCTGTGTGTGTGACCAGCTAGTCGGTTTGGGTAAATGTCTTTCATGACTCACGAGACATCAGGTTACTACTGATCTAAGTAATAAAATGGCTGAAATTAAATCGCCAGAGCAGCTTTTCCTATGGAATGAATGGATGGTCTAACACAGCAATACAGTATTTACTTAATACCACCGGTATCACACTTATATTCACACTAACTAAGGTAAGCTCTTCTATATATTTCTGATAAAAATGTAATTTCATGAATATGCTACTATACCTCTGATGGTGATGATGTATGTGGTACTGCTGATGACGATGTCAACGATGTTGGTGATGTCACACGATGTTGGTGATGTCAAAGATGTTGGTGATGTCAACGATGTTGGTGATGTCAACGAGTTGGTGATGAAACGATGTTGGTGATGTACAACGATGGTTTGGATGATGTCACACGATGTTTGGTGATGTTGGTGATGGCAACGATGGTGGTGATGTCAACGATGTCGGTGATGTACAACGATCGGTGATGTCAAGATGTGGTGCTGTTCCCACGAATGTGGTGATGGTCAACGATTTGTGA
>NC_036839.1:32597240-32601201 GCF_002910315.2 Salvelinus sp. IW2-2015
GGCAACATTGGTTCCATTTTTGTCGTTGTGTTGTCATCGCTACGCTGTCGGAATGTCTTGTATTGCAGCACGAATGTTGACAGGTTGACAATGATAATTATATTATCACTACGATGAAGACCATCTTCGAATCGCACCCTATTCCTAGACAAATAGGGCACTACTTCTTTGCCAGGGTGGCACCCTGTTCCCAAGGCTTCTGAAGTTTTCTAATTTCCACTTTGAAATCTAAGACTTGATTTTTCCCTTACGAAAATGTTTTAACAACCCTTTACAAAAATGTCCATTAATTATAATCCACAAGGATTTTCCTGTTGTAGCAAACTGGCTCAAATTAAGATGCAACATCTGTATTCCTCATCTAGGGCCAAAATAGTGGGCTACATAAGGAATAGGGTATAGGGTACCATTGACGTAGTTTTTGTAATGTCTCCGATGGGTTTAGGGCACTGTATCCAGTAAGACTCTCCAGTCATCGTAAAGTCAGTGCTGTACACATCACTATTTTGTGAGGTGTCGGTTCTGAGGGGAGAAGGGGGCCATTTGCAGTTCTTGAGGGAGAAGGGGCCATTTGCAGTTCTGAGGGAGAAGGGCCATTTGCAGTTCTGAGGGGAGAAGGGGGCCATTTGCAGTTCTGAGGGGAGAGGGGGCCATTTGCAGTTATGCCGAAAGAGTTTGGCCAATTTGGATGAACATTTTGATTTTTAAAACGGGCACCGTGTCAGCACCAAAAAGCGGCAATCAAAAAACGATTCTCCTGATATTTTAAACGGTTATTATTCTGCTCTATATAGGATACTATTAATGTTATTACTACTACTACTGGTCATTACCATCCTGGATATTACTTCTACTACTGGTCATTACCAATCCTGGATATTACTTCTACTACTGGTCATTACTATCCTGGATATTACTTCTACTACTGGTCATTACCATCCTGGATATTACTTCTACTACTGGTCTTACATCCTGGATATTTCTACTATGTAACATCCTGGATATTACTTCTACTACTGGTCATTACCATCCTGGATATTACTACTACTACTGGTCATTACCATCCTGGATATTACTTCTACTACTGGTCATTACCATCATGGAATACAGGGACAGACAGATTATGACTTGTGTTTTAAAATGACAGATTATTTGACCAGGTTGTTTCCACAATCTCCAAGCAGATCTTGTGTGTGCTGACCAGCTAGTCGGTTTGGGTAAATGTCTTTCATGACTCACGAGACATCAGGTTACTACTGATCTAAGTAATAATAAAATGGCTGAAATTAAATCGCCACAGCAGCTTTTCCTATGGAATGAATGGATGGTCTAACACAGCAATACAGTATTTACTTTAATACCACCGGTATCAACACTTAATTCACACTAACTAAAGTGAAAGCTCTCTATATATTTCTGATAAAAAAATGTAATTTCATGAATATGCTACTATACCTCTGATGGTGATGATGTATGTGGTACTGCTGATGACGATGTCAACGATGTGGTGATGTACACGATGTTGGTGATGTCAAGTTGTGTGATGTACACGATTTGGTGATGTCAACGAGTTGTTGGTGATGACAACGATGTTGGTGATGCACCACGATGTTGGTGATGTCACCACGATGTTGGTGAATGTTGTGATGAACACTGTCGTGATCAACGATGTCGGTGATGTCACGATGCGGTGATGTTCAACGATGTCGGTGATGTCACACTTACCTGTCGGTGATGTCAAGATGTCGGTGATGTCACGATGTCGGTGATGTCAACGATGTCGGTGATGTCACCACGATGTCGGTGATGTCAACGATGTCGGTGATGTCACACGATGTCGGTGGTGTCAACGATGTCGGTGGGATGACAACGACGGACACGATGTCGGTGATGTCACCACGATGTCGGTGATGTTCATACGATGTCGGTGATGCATACGATGTGATCGGTGATGTCACCACGATGTCGGTGATGTCAACGATGTCGGTGATGACAACGATGTCCCGATTTTCGGTGATGTCACGATGTCGATGGTGATCGTTCACCACGATGTCGTGATGTCAAACGGTCGGGTCCGGTTGATGACAAACGATGTCGGTGATTCAATTCGTGGATGGCCACCACGAAATGCCGGGTGATTGTCTCTCAAACGATAGTCGGGTGATGACAACGAGTCTTGTCGTGATGTCACCACGATGTCGGTGATGTCAACGATGTCGGTGATGACAACGATGTCGGTGATGTCAACGATGTCGGTGATGTCACCACGATGTCGGTGATGACAACGATGTCGGTGATGACAACGATGTCGGTGATGTCACCACGATGTCGGTGATGACAACGATGTCGGTGGTACTGCTGATAACGACGACTGTTACCAATAATAAAGTCAACCTGCTTGATATACCAGGATATAATTGCTTTGCCTTGTGGTTATTCACAAATCAAATCAAACTTTATTAGTCACATGCGCTGAATACAACAAGTGTAGACTTTACGATGAAATGCTTACTGACAAGCCCTTAACCAACAGTGCAGTTCAAGAAGAAGAAAATATTTACCACGTAGGCTAAAATAAAAAGTGACACAATAAGAATAACGAGGCTGTATACTGGGGGGCACCGGTACCGAGTCAGTGTGCAGGGGTACAGGCTAGTTGAGGTAATCTGTACATGTACAGTTGAAGTCGGAAGTTTACATACACTTAGGTTGGAGTCATTGAAACTCGGTTTTCAACCACTCCACACATTTCTTGTTAACAACTATAGTTTTGGCAAGTCGGTTAGGACATCTACTTTGTGCATGACACAAGTAATTTTTCCAACAATTGTTTATAGACAGATTATTTCACTTATAATTCACTGTATCACAATTCTGGTTGGTCAGAAGTTTACATACACTAAGTTGACTGTGCCTTTAAACAGCTTAGAAAATTCCAGAAAATGATGTCATGGCTTTAGAAGCTTCTGATAGGCTAATTGACATAATTTGAGTCAAATGGAGGTGTACCTGTGGATGTATTTCAAGGCCTACCTTCAAACCCAGTGCCTCTTTGCTTGACATCATGGGAAAATCAAAAGAAATCAGCCAAGACCTCAAATATTGTAGACCTCAACGAGTCTGGTTCATTCTTGGGAGCAATTTCCAAACGCCTGAAGGTACCACGTTCATCTGTACAAACAATAGTATGCAAGTATAAACACATGGGACCACGCAGCCGCCATACCGCTCAGGAAGGAGATGCGTTCTGTCCCCTAGAGATTAACGTAATTTTGTGCGAAAAGTACAAATCAATCCTAGAACAACAGCAAAGGACCTTGTGAAGATGCTGGAAAAAACAGGTACAAAAGTATCTATATCCACAGTAAAACGAGTCCTATATCGACATAACCTGAAACGCCGCTCAGCAAGGAAGAAGCCACTGCCCCAAAACCGCCATAGAAAAGTCAGACTACGGTTTGCAACTGCACATGGGGACAAAGATCGTACTTCTTGGAGAAATGTCCTCTGGTCTGATGAAACAAAAATAGAACTGTTTGGCCATAATGACCATCGGTTGTTGTTGGACGCAATGCGGAACATATCCCAATCCACGTGATCGAAGCAGTTTGAAGCGTGGAGTCAGATTGGTCGGACAGCGTTGAACAGACCTGAGCGCTGGAGCTTCTTGTTTGTGTTTCTGTTTGTAGGCTGGAAGCAAAAAAATGGAGTCGTGGTCAGCTTTTCCGAAAGGAGGGCGGGGGAGGGCCTTATATGGCGTCGCGGAAGTTAGAATAACAATGATACAGGGTTTTACCAGCCCTGGTAGCACAATCGATATGCTGATAGATTTAGGGAGTTTTTGTTTTCAGATTAGCCTTTTTAAAATCCCCAGCTACGATGAATGCAGCCTCAGGGTGTGTGGTTTCCAGTTTACATAGAGTCAGATAAGTTTGTTCAGGGCCATCGTGTGTCTGCTTGG
>NC_036839.1:32606440-32644930 GCF_002910315.2 Salvelinus sp. IW2-2015
GGTGGAATATATACGGTTGTGATTATAATCGAAGAGAATTCCCTTGGTAGATAATGCGGTCAACATTTGATTCTGAGGAATTCTAAGTCAGGTGAACAGAAGGACTTGAGTTCCTGTATGTTGTTATGATCACACCACGTCTCGTTAATCATAAGGCATACCCCCCCCGCCCCTCTTCTTACCAGAAAGATGTTTGTTTCTGTCTGCGCGATGCGTGAAGAAACCAGCTGGCTGCACCGACTCCGATAGCGTCTCTCGAGTGAGCCATGTTTCCGTGAAGCAAAGAACGTTACAATCTCTGATGTCTCTCCGGAAGGCAACCCTTGCTCGGATTTCATCAACCTTGTTGTCAAGAGACTGGACATTGGCGAGTAGCATGCTAGGGAGTGGAGCGCGATGTGCCCGTCTCCGAAGCCTGACCAGAAGACCGCTTCATTTGCCCCTTTTACGGCGTCGTTGTTTAGGGTCGCCGGCTGGGATCAGATCTATTGTACTGGGTGGAAGGCAAAACGCAGGACCCGCTTCGGGAGAGTCATATTCCTGGTCGTAATGATAGTGAGTTGACGTTGCTCTTATATTCAGTAGTTCCTCCCGACTGTATGTAATGAAACCTAAGATTACCTGGGGTACCAATGTAAGAAATAACACGTAAAAAAACAAAATACTGCATAGTTTCCTAGGAACGCAAAGCGAGGGCCGGCCATCTCTGTCGGAAGTAGAAATATATAGCAGAGATAGAGGGAGAGAGGTTTTCAGTGGGCTACAATGTAGTTACAATACTTGTGGCTGAACGATCAAAATGTATTTTTAGCGTAGCCTACTCCATTTATTTTTAGCCATCGGTCCATAATATAGAAATTCAAGCTGTTTTCTTTTCTTTGCTCTGAGATCATGATGATCTCTACCCGTCCGCAGGACAGGATAGGGTTTAGAATGGAATTAACAACTGTAGATATATTAATTTGCCAACAGGGGCTGCTGCCCAGTTCGTTGATTTTTCTGATAGTTAACATTTTGAAAATGGATTCACATGATAACATCAATATTTTAAGTATGATCCTTCAATGTTGACGTCTGAGTGGTTGGAATTCCCCCTTACTTTTGCTCAAATGTAACAAAATACCAACATTGTTTAACCTTTGGGAAAAGTCTAAAAGGCATCCTTGGGACATCCTGTCAACTTCAATGGGATGCATCGGAGTTCCCAACGATGCCAATAAAACCGTTGATTTAAGTATATGGTTAAGGAAAGATTATGGTCAAGGTTAGGGTAAAAGTGTTTAGGGTATGGACGTCCCAGGGATCCCGAGTAGCACTAACCATTGTTATTGCACGCTGCCCGCTCTCGAAATCATAGAAGATTGTACGGCGCACTTGTCATTACCGCCGCTTTATTCCTTACTGCTGTAATTGTAACGTGCAAACCATTTTTATATGAACTTCACTCTATTTTGGAGTCTTGTCAGAGTGTCTGCTTTCAACTTTGTCTTCAAAGATATTAGTCAGGGAAACATGCTTGGTGTTTTATTTTATGTTTTATTTGATTATTTCACCATTATTTAACCAGGTAGGCCAGTGGAGAATAAGTTCTCATTTACAACTGCGACCTATTTGTGGGAGGAGATGGGAGACACGCACGCTGTCGAAAAATAGGAATAAATCCCAAACTGAGGTTTAAATGCAAACGTCGGTTTCGGGTGTTTACTGCTTTATTTCTACCTTTTTCTCCAGTATTCTGATTTTGTTACCTACGCACCTGGAACAGACGCTATTTAGGTTTACAGGACATTTTAAACAGKGCAGACTGCCTRCTGTTATTTCWTGTTTWATTTGWACATGTTTGTATTTTGTTCTAAATTGTAGAACTGTGATGACAAATCCATAACATTTCTCTGGCAAGGTGTTTCGCGGGATCAATGGAACAGCTCTTATCTGCGCCGCGCCCCCAAGTCTTATTTGAGGTGAATGGAGCTCCATRTTGTGGAGAAAAGCAGTACTGCACCAGCGGACGTCAAAGAGGACCGGCTTTAAAGTAAAACGATTCCAAGATGGCGACTTGTGTGAGTATTGAGCACAAATGTATTTTAGTTTAGTTTCCCCTCTTGTTGGTAAGATTTTCTGCTGTTTTAAAAATGTGAGTTCAACGGACACAAGCCCAAGTCCTCTCAGCTCTGAGTAGAAGTAGTTACTAGATACAGATATCAGCCCAGTTGAGTTTCTACTAGCCTAGCAAAGACTTATGAGGGAAGTGAGGGGGAAACCACACCAGTCACAGCCCTGCTACTCTACATAACCCCAGCCTGCCCTACTGGCCGGTTAAAGGCAACTGTTAGAAGACTGCAAAATCGTGAAGCGTTCCCAATTTTGTCCCGTTTCGGTGTAGTTTTGGCTTTTTTCAGACCTTATTAAACTTTGTTTACTGTGTTCATTGTGTGMTGGAGAAASCAGGCACMTGTGTGGCTMTTCGCTACCTCTAGTGGTCATGTTGGGTAAGTGCAACAGGACTGCTGAACTAAACCCAAAGTCAGACAGCTGTGTCCCTATTGACAGGATATTGCTCACTAGTCGAGCTTGTGCCACCAGGAATTAGCTAATTCAAGGGGGGTATTTTCTACCAAGAATGAACATACTTGTCGACCCTGTATGGAATCCCGACACGGCTGCTGTATTTAGCCTTGAATCTTTTTTGTGCTTTTTCTTACCGTGAGAACCTGTTACTTTTTGTCAAGCCGCTCACCCTCGTCAGGATTCGAACTTGTAGAAGGGTTGTCTGAATGTGTTTAATGTGTTTAAACCTAAACACCACAGGGGTTAAATCTTGTTTATGGGTGATTTTGAGACTATGGGCACGTCTATGTCTCGGGGTCAATTTTGTGGATTTGATTTAAAGTTTATATTCTTTAAATTCACACTACAATCACCCCAGACTTTTTTAACACCTCTCTATCAAGTATTTTTATCTACTTTTCAGATGCATTTTATACCTCCATTTCACTGTTTTGCCCTTGTCCATGACCCAGATCTGGGGCTTCTATGTTTTTCTATGAAAGAACATTTATATAATGTGTAATTGTTATCTACTAGAGAAAGAATCAATGAAATAAAATATACATTTTTATTTTGAGTATCCCCTTTATATTGTTTACCCAAAATGTACCTTTAGTTTGGTAGTGGTGTTATTTCAACCACTGAGGACAAATACCTCATTTAATTAAGTTTTCCAGAGAATGTTAATTTAGTTACCATGGAAACATATTGTGACACTGAAGCACATGGCTGCAGCGGACAGTTGGACAGTTGAAGAAAAATCGAGGTAAATATTGCTTGTGTAGAGAATATTATTGTCAGTCATTTCCAAACAGGCTATAATTTCTTTAATTTGTTGTAGAAATGTTGAACAAATAGTGTATATAGTATAAACTACATGCTAACTGTAATACTAGCCAAAGCATGCTAAGCAGCCTGTCATTTTTCTCCAGAAACTGTAGAAGTGTCATTTCCATCACCAACTTAACTGGCAGACATTACAGATCGTGGGGGAAATGACAAATCCATTTTCTTATTTTTAAAAAACGTTTTAACTTTAGGCTTATTTAAACATGTTTTAAATTAATTTAATCTAGAAAATGCTCCAAGGTACACAAGTCAAACTAAGTAGTCTTTGTTTTTAGAAAATGCCACTGAAAACAGCGCAGGTCATTTAGAGAAGAAGAAAAATGATCCTATACAATACCTAGAACATCTACAAAAAGACAGCGAGAGATACTGGAAGAGAAGTGAACTAGGCCCAAGTCCTCTCAGCTCTGAGTAGAAGTAGTTACTAAATACAAATTTTGGCCCAGTTTAGTTTCTACTAGCCTAGCAAAGACTTATGAGGGAAGTGAGGGGGAAACCACACCAGTCACAGCCCCGCTACTCTACATAACCCCCAGCCTGCCCTACTGGTCGGTAAAAGGCAACTGTTAGAAGCTTTTAGATGGTACCTCAGAGAGCTCTCTTGCAAGAGCAAGAGAATGAACTGAAAAAGCGTGTGCGAGCAAGGAGGCCTACAAACCTGACTCAGTTACACCAGCTCTGTCAGGAGGAATAGGCCAAAATTCCCCCAACTGTTTGTGGAAGGCTACCCGAAACGTTTGACCCAAGTTAAACACATTTAAAGGCAATGCTACCAAATACTAATTGAGTATGTAAACTTCTGACCCACTGGGAATTTGATGAAAGAAATAAAAGCTGAAATAAATCATTCTCTCTACTATTATTCTGACATTTCACATTCTTAAAATGAAGTGGTGATCCTAACTGACCTGGGACAGGGAATTTTTACTAGGATTAAATGTCAGGTATTGTGAAGAACTCAGTTTAAAACTTCTTATGGCTGCAATCCCGTTAACTTCTCTGCACTACGGATCCCTTTAGCGGGATCATTTTCCTAAACAACCGCTGAATTGCAGGGCGCAAAATATTACAAAAAATATTTATAATCATGCAATCACAAGTGAAATATACCAAAACACAGTTTAGCTTGTTGTTAATCCTATCGTGTCAGATTTTGAAAATATGCTTTGCAGCGAAAGCAATCCAAGCTTTTTCGAGTGTATCAATCAATGCTAGAACAGCTAGCCCCAAATTAGCATGGTCAGAAAAGCAATAAAATCATCGCTTACCTTTGATAATCTTCGGATGTTTGCACTCACGAGACTCCCAGTTACACAGTAAATGTTATTTTTGTTCGATAAATATTACTTTTATAACAAAAAAACGCCATTTGGGTTGCACGTTATGTTCAGAAAACCAAAGCCTCGTTCCGTTCAACGAAAATTCCAAAAAGTATCCGTAATGTTCGTAGAAACATGTCAAATGTTTTTTATAATCAATCCTCAGGTTGTAATAAAGCAGTATTTGTTCGACCGCAACTTGTGGGGTAGCTAGCTTTAGCTTGGTACCTAGCTAGCACCAATACAACCAGCCTGAAAACAATGACCAGTAGAAACTGCAGTCATTTTCATTATTCTTAACAATGACTTAGGAATCGTTGTAAGTATTAGCTAGGTTGCCACTTGTTGTTTGCCTATTGAAATTTAACTTCAGTTCATGAAAATAAATAGCTAGCCAGACACTTAACCCTGTTGCCCAAAGCTAACGTTATAAGCAGCCAGCTAGCTTCGGCTCGACCGGGTTATGTGTTGTGAAGCTAGCCACAATAAGGATTAGGCACAATAGTGGAATTTGCGGTTTGCCTTCAAAATAAAAGAATGTCATTGACAGTAATGCAAATGAATACAAATAGAACTATGCCATTTTTATTTTGAAGGCTAACCACAAAGTCCACTTGTGGCTAATCCTTATTGTGGCTAGCGTAACAGATAACTGTCTTATAAATTAGGGTTATTTTTAGATGACACCTAGCTATATAGTTAGCTAGCTAACTAAAGCTACTGAAACATTGTCGTTTTGCTATGTTTTTGGGGAAGAACATTGTTTGCATCCATGAGCTAGCTAGCTTTTATGACCAGCACTGTGGGTGGGCGAGACAACTTTACTAACATCATAACATTCGTATCGATGAATCGTTGTGACATATGAAATACGAGTGATAGCGTAATCAATGTGTAATAACTACATAAATGTATGATCGTGTTAAATTGTGGCGTGCAGTCATATTCAGGTCCTGATTGGTCAGTGTTATTTGACGTGCATCTTTTATGACACGCAAAGACCCAAACGGCGTTCCATAGAAATCCTGGTTGAGAATGAAACGACTGAACAAATGAACAACGAAACAGCACAGCAAGTAAGTGAAATAGGTTTTGATTACGTTTTACTGGTACTGGGGACATGCGTAAATGCCAACAAAATAACTTTTTGGTCAGTGAAATGTGTTTGTGTAATTTTTATTTAACTAGAAAGTGAGTTAAGAATTTGTTCTTATTTACAATGACGGCCTACCCCGGACGATGCTGGCCCAATTGTGCGCCACCCTATGGGACTCCCAATCACAGCCGGATGTGCTACAGCCTGGATTCGAACCAGGGACTGTAATGACACAATTTGCACTGAGATGCAGTGCCTTAGATCGCTGCGTCCGTGTGTGTGTGTTAACTATTTAACTGTACTAGAATGCTTAAAAAGCTGCTAAAATGTATCGGGTATTTGGCCAGGAAAATATCAGATATCGGCCAAAAATGTCATATCGGTGCATCACTACCACACGTCAGAACTGTACCCGCAGCTCAAATGTAACTGTTGTTTTTTTAATGGTTTTAATAGAAGGCGCTATGAATTGTGGGCCGGCTCTGGAATATGTGATAGTTGGCTTCTAAAAGAATTGGACAAAGTGGGTTTGGTGTCAGTATGTAGAAGTTTGGTGTCAGTTTGATATCGTGACTGATGGCTGACTTGATGGCAATATAATATGTTGGCATTGTACATTTTATATTGCAAATGGACAGTGTACATTTCCAATATATTTGGAGGGATTTACCGTCACCAATTGGACAGACTGAAATCAACACCAACGAGCGATGGAGGACCATATCACTGCTAGGCCATCCCGAGTTCAACGAGCTAGACAATTGGGATTTCAGTAGTATATTAGAGCATGTCCAATTTCTTGATAGTAAATGCCCATTGTAATACATTGGAAATGTACAATTGTACACTGTCCATTTGCAATGTATTTAAATGAGGGATTTACATTGACCAAATGGACAGGCTGAAATCAACACCAACGAGCGATTGGACAGTGTAGTGTCCATTACACATATGCAATATTGTCCGACTTCCTATGATCATATATGGCAAATGGACATAACATCCTGATTTAGTACTTTCAATACTTATATGCCATTTGGACATGGTTCACTGACTTTTGGGCTCTGGCTGACTTCCTATGATCATATGGCAAAGGGACAAAACGTAGGCCTGATGGACAAGCTCAATAAAATAAAACAAATGTCCAGACGGTTACTACATATGTATAATTGACAAAAAAAATCAAAAAAAATGAAAGTAATTCACTCGAGACTTGACTGTGCTCACCCCCTATGGGATTTTTGGTTTATGACACTTTGCATTTGCAATGTTCCCCATGTAATGTTTTTACTGAACTGCCGTCCATTTGAGTGGTATTTGCGATTGTGTATATGATTCGCCCAATGCCAATAAGTAACCATTCATTTAAGTCCATTTCATGGGAATCTTCCCTTACCTAAAAAAATACGGATTGTGATGACAATGACAAGGTGTGGTGGAAATGACAAAAAAATACAAGTATGAAAACAATATTTTACTGCAAATATTTTAAATAGCCATTGTAAAACACATAATTAGACAAAGATTCCTAAACACTGAAACGTTTTCAAGATGAGACCAATGTTTTGTCCTTGACTACTTAGGTTCTAGTTGTTGCATCTATGTTGAGGGAAGACTTGAGAGCTACACATTTTATGACCTGCTTTGTATAGTGAGTTTCCAAGGGAATCAAAGACTTTAGAAAGAAAGCTAAGTTCATCCCAGACCAAGGCATCCAGCTCCATGTGCCTTTTGGTCACTGGATGGGGCTCAGGGACAAGTCCAAGCACATGCTGTGGTCTGTACCATGTGATGTAGTCTAATGCGACTTCACAAGATCACTACTGCGGGAACGTCTTGCGTGATGCCAGGGTAAAACGTCCTGATCTTACTCCAACACACCACTTTCCAATCAATGATTGACTTATATCTTCAATGGGCTAGATGGGACTGAGAGATGTGTTGGATTTTCCATCTTGGTCTGCCTCTTTTTCAACCAGTCAGCCTGTGGGCTGAAACAGCTGCAGTGATGTGGAAAAGAACAGAAGCGACTGAGTATCCTCCAAGTTCTCCTGGACTGTTGGTGACGATCTGAAAACACAGGAAATTCTAAAAGTTACTCGAAATATGTAATGATAGTCTAGTGATAATGTTGGTAAAGAAACGTCCTCGCACTGTCAACTAGCAAACTCAACATGTGTAAATATTTGTATGAACTTAAGATTCAACAGACAAAATGAACAAGTTCCACAGACATGTGTCTAACAGAAATGGAATAATGTGTCCCTGAACAAAGGGGGGGATAAATATCAAAAGTAACAGTCAGTATCTGGTGTGGCCACCAGCTGCATTAAGTACTGCAGTGCATCTCCTCCTCATGGACTGCAACAGATTTGCCAGTTCTTGCTGTGAGATGTTACCCCACACTTCCACCAAGGCACCTACAAGTTCCCGGACATTTCTGGTTGGGAATGGCCTGAGCCCTCACCCTCAGATCCAATAGGTCCCAGACATGCTCATGTGATTGAGATCCGGGCTTTTCGCTGCCCGTGGCAGAACACTGACATTTCTGTCTTGCAGGAAATCGGCCATACTGCTCATTCTGTGCGTGGTGGCATTGTCATGCTGGAGGGTCATGTCAGGATGAGCCTGCAGGAAGGGTACCATGAGGGAGGAGGATGTCTTCCCTGTAATGCACAGTGTTCAGATTGCCTGCAATGACAACAAGCTCAGTCCGATAATGCTGTGACACACCGCCCCAGACCATGACGTACCCTCCACCTCCAAATCGATCCAGAGTACAGGCCTCGGTTTAACACTCATTCCTTCGACGATAAACATGAATCCTACCATCACCCCTGGTGAGACAAAACTGTGACTCGTCAGTGAAGAGCACTTTTTGCCAGTCCTGTCTAGTCCAGCAACGGTGGCTTTGTGCCCATAGGCGACGTTGTTTCCGGTGATGTCTGGTGAGGACTTGCCTTACAACAGGCCTACAAGCCCTCAGTCCAGCCTCTCTCAGCCTATTGCGGACAGTCTGAGCACTGATGAAGGGATTGTGCGTTCCTGGTGTAACTCGGGCAGTTGTTGCCATCCTGTACCTGTGCCGCAGGTGTGATGTTTGGATGTACCGATCCTGTGCAGGTGTTGTTACACGTGGTCTGCCACTGCGAGGACGATCAACGGTCTGTCCTGTCTCCCTGTAGCGCTGTCTTAGGCGTCTCACAGTACGGACATTGCAATTTATTGCTCTGACCACTTCTGCAGTCCTCATTCCTCCTTGCAGCATGCCGAAGGCACATTCACGCAGATGAGCAGGGACCCTGGGCATCTTTCTTTTGGTGTTTTCCAGAGTCCGTAGAAAGGCCTCTTTTTAGTGTCTTAAATTTTCATAACTGTGACCTTAATTACCTACCGTCTGTAAGCTATTAGTGTCTTAACGACCGTTCCACAGGTGCATGTTCATGAATTGTTTATGGTTCATTGAACAAGCATGGGAAACAGTGTTTAAACTCTTTACAATGAAGATCTGTGAAGTTATTTGGATTTTTACAAATTATCTTTGAAAGACAGGGTCCTGAAAAAGGGACGTTTCTTTTTTTTTTGTTGCCGAGTTTATAACAAAATGTAAGATTTGACAAAATAAAACACAGCTACTACCTGGTGTATCTTCATTGTCCCACAGATTGTCCCCAGGTGATCTGGTAGGAGGGCCTCCATCTCAGATATAGAAGAGCTTGAAAGCTGACTGATCATTTGACATTTCCTCAAATACAGTTCTTCCATTTGAGAGGTCATTCTAATTCCATCTTCTGTTTCACAGCTGCTCCTACCCAATCAGCCTGGCCTTTTCCGTGTCCGGCTTCTAGGAAATTACATGTGACTCCCTGGAATCCCAATTCAAAAGGGAAGGGTGGAGAGAGTAGAAATCATTTTTAGACCATCACTCAAAGTGTACAGCAGTAGCCTACGGGCAGAGCACTAGAAAGTACACTCTTTGCTAGGTAAAGCCCCACCTTATCTCAGCTCACTGGTCACCATAGCAGCACCCACCCGTAGCACGTGTTCCAGCAGGTATATTTCACTGGTCACCTCCAAAGCCAATTCCTCCTTTGGCCATCTTTCCTTCCAGTTCTCTGCTGCCAATGTCTGGAACAAACTGCAAAAAATAAAATATATATATTTTTAAATCACTGAAGCTGGAGACTCATATCTCCCTCACTAGCTTTAAGCACCAGCTGTCAGAGCAGCTCACAGATCACTGCACCTGTACACAGCCCATCTGTAAATGGCCCATCCAACTACCTCATCCCCATACTGTATTTATTTATCTTGCTCCTTTGCACCCCATTATCTCTACTTGCGCACACATCTATCACTCCAGTGTTTAATTGCTATATTGTAATTATTTTGCCACTATGGCCTATTTATTGTCTGACCTCCATTATCCTACCTCATTTGCACACACTGTATATAGACTTTTTCTATTGTATTATTGACTGTATGTTTGTTTATTCCATGTGTAACTCTGTGTTGTTGTTTTGTGTTGCACTGCTTTGCTTTATTCTTGGCCAGGTCACAGTTGTAAATGGGAACTTGTTCTCAACTGGCCTACCTGGTTAAATAAAGGTAAAATAAACAGTTGCAAGAAACAGTTACCTGYATTTCTGCATAAATTGGTCAAAAGATGTGATCTTCCTCTAAGTCACAAGACAAACAATGTGCTTAAACTAATAACACAAATTGTATTTTTCTTGTCTATATTGAATACATCATTTAAACATTCACAGTGTAGGTTGGAAAACGTATGTGAACCCCTAGGCAAATTACTTCTCAAAGATAATTGGAGTCAGCTAACCTGGAGTCCAATCAGAGACGAGATTGGTTAGAGTTACCCTGCAATATATAAAAAATTAAAACAAAGTGCGAGTTTGCTATTCACAAGAAGCAGTGCCTGATGTGAACCATGCCGCGAACAAAAGAGATCTCAGAAGAGCTAAGAATTGTTGACTTGCATGAAGCTGGAAAGAGTTATAAAAGTATTTCTAAAAGCCTTGATGTTCATCAGTAAGACAAAGTGTCTATAAATGGAGAAAGTTCAGCACTTTCTCCACAATTTTTTTTCCCCCGCCTAAAATGACATACCCAAGCTAACTGCCTGTAGCTCAGGACATGTATATTCTCAATACCATTTGAAAGGAAACACTTACGTTTGTGGAAATGTTATATTAATGTAGGAGAATATAACAGATCTGGTAAAAGATAATACAAAGATAAACGTTTTTTTATTTTTTTTGTTTTTTCATGCATGCTTTTAAAAATGCACAGAGAAAGGCATAAATGTATTTATCCAGTCCAGGCGCAGAGCAGGTATTCCCAAACTGGGAGAAGTGCGTGGGGGTCAAATAAAAATGTGATTCACATTGAATAAAAAATAAACATCTTCACATTCTCAAACAGTCCATTTATATTTCTCAACGGGGGCCAACCCCCCCGCCCCGGCCAGACAACGGGCACCGCCCTTCCCTCTGCCAGACAAGGGGCACCCCCCTCTCCTGCAGACAACGGGGCTATATCACCCCCTCCCTCCCCTGCCAGACAACGGGCCACCCCCCTCCCCTGCCAGACACGGGACGACCTCCCCTCCCCTGCCAGACCACCGGGGCCTACCCCCCCTCCTGCAGGACAAGGGCTATACACCCGCCCTCCCTGCCAGACACGGTCGGACACCCACCCTCCCCTGCCAGGAGCACACGGCCACCCCCCTCCCCTGCGCAGACAACGGGTACACCACCCCCCCCCTTGCCAGACAAGCGGGCTATAACACCCCCCCCCCTGCCAGACAAACGGGGCCCACCAACCTCTCTGCAGACAACGGGCCACCACCCCCCCCCCCGCCCCAGACAACGGGGCTTACACCCCCTCCCTGCATGACAACGGGGCCACACCCCTTCCCCCCTGCCAACAACGGGGCCACACCCCGCCTCCTCGGCGCCAGACAACTGGCGGCCACACCCCCCCTGCCTGCCAGACACGGGGCACAACCCCGCCCTCCCTGCCAAGACAAACGGGGCACACACCCCCCCTGCCCAGACAACGGGGCTACACCCCTCCCCTGCCAGACAACGGGGCTAACCCCCCCCTCCCTGCCAGACAACGGGGGCTACCAACCCCCCTCCCTGCCAGACAACGGGGCCACACCCCCCCTCCCTGCCAGACAACGGGGCTACATCACCCCCCTCCTGCCAGACAACGGGCTACACCCCCTCCCTGCCAGACAACGGGGCCAACACCCCCCCCTGCCAGACAACGGCTACATCCCCCCCTCCTGCCAGAGCAACGGGGCTACACACCCCCCGCCTGCCAGGACAACGGGGCCCACACCCGTCCCCCCTGCCAGACAACGGGCTATACACCGCCCCCTCCCTGCCAGACAACGGGGGCCACACCCCCCCTCCCCTGCCAGACAACGGGGCTAGCCCCCCTCCGCCTGCCAGACAACGGGGCCACACCCCCTCCCCTTGCCAGACAACGGGGCTATACACCCCCCCCCCTGCAGACAACGGGCCACACCCCCTCCCCGTGCCAGACAACGGGCACACCCCCCCTCCCTGCCAGACAACGGGGCACCCCCTCCCTTCAACAACGGGGCATACACCCCCCCCACCCTGCCAGACAACGGGGCTACACCCCCCCTCCCCTGCAGACAACGGGTATACACCCCCCTCCCTGCCAGACAACGGGGCTACACCCCCCGCTCCCCTTGCAGACAACGGGGCCACACCCCCTCCCTGCCAGACAAACGGGGCCTATACACCCCCCTCCTGCAGACAACGGGCTATACACCCCTCTCCCCTGCCAGACAACGGGGCTGAACACCCCACCTCCCCTGCCAGAACAACGGGGCCTAGACACGCCCCCCCTCCCTGCCAGAACAACGGGGCAACCACCCCCCCCTCACACCTCTCAGGACAACGGGGCTACACCCCCCTCCGCCTGCCAGACAACGGGGCTATACACCCCTCCCTCCCCTGCCAGAACAACGGGGCTATACACCCCCTCCCCTGCCAGACAACAGGGGCTATACACCCCCCCTCCCTGCCAGACAACGGGGCTATACACACCCTCCCCTGCCAGACAACGGGGCTATACACCCCCCTCCCCCTCCAGAACAACGGCATACTACCCCCTCCCTAGCCAGACAACGGGGCTATACACCCCCCTCCCATGCCAGACAACGGGGCTACACCCCCCCTCCCCTGCCAGGACAAACGGGCTACATCCCCACGAACCACGCGTAACCCCCCTCCCTGCCCAGACAACGGGGCTACACCCCCCTCCCTTGCCAGGACAACGCGGCGCTATCACCCCCCTCCCCTGCCAGACACGGGGCTAACACCCCCCTCCCCTGCCAAGACAACGGGCTACACCCCCCCTCCGCTCAGAAGACGGGGCTATACACCCCCCCTTCCCCATGCCAGATCAGAACGGGGCTTCACCCCCCTCCCCTGCCAGACAAGCGACCTCGTCATGACCAAGGGCCACCCTCCCTCCCGTGCCAGACCAACGGGCACGTACCCTCCAACACGGTAACCCCCTCCCTGCCAGACAACGGAGGCTATACACCCCCTCCCTGCCAGACAACGGGGCTAAACACCCCCTCCTACCCCTGCCATGACAACGGGGCATACCACCCCTCCCCTTGGCCAGGACAAGCACCCGCTCAGACTAGGGCTATAACCCCCTTCCCTGCCAGACAACGGGCGTACACCCCCCCACTCCCCTGCCAGGACAAACGCGGGCTATTACACCCCCCTCCCTTGACCAGACAACGGGGCTACACACCCTCCCCTGCCAGGACAACGGCTACACACCCCCCTCCCTGCCAGACAACCGGGGCTACACCCTCCACCTGCCAGACAACGGGGCTATACACCCCCCTCCCCTCTTGCCAGACAACGGCTATAACACCCCCCCCTCCGCCTGCCAGACCAACGGCCATATAACCCCCCCCTTCCCCTGCCAGACAAACGCGGGCTATACACCGCCCCCTCCCCTGCCAGACCGAACGGGCTATACCACCCCCCCTCCCCTGCCAGACAACGGGCTATACACCCCCCCCTCCCCTGCCAGACAACGGGGCTATTACACCCCCCCTCCCCTGCCCAGACAACGGGGCTATACACCCCCTCCCCTGCCAGACAACGGGCTATAACACCCCCCCCTCCCCTGCCAGACAACGCGGGCTATAAAACCCCCCCTCCCCTGCCAGTACAACGGGCTACACCCCCCTCCCCTGCCAGACAACGGGCTATACACCCCCCCTTCCCCTGCCCAGACCAACGGGGCTTTACACCCCCCCTCCCCTGCCAGAACAACGGTGGCTACCACACCCCCTCCCCTGCCAGACAACGGGGCTATACACCCCCTTCCCCTGCACCAGACAACGGGGCTACACCCCCCCCTCCCTTGCCAGGAAACGGGGCTACACCCCCCCTCCCCTGCCAGACAACGGTGGCTACACACCCCCCTCCCCTGGCAGACAACGGGGCTACACACCCCCCCTCCCCTGCCAGGACAACGGGGCTATACACCGCCCACACCTTCCCCTGCCAGACAACGGGCGCTATTACACCCCCCCCCTGCCCAGACAACGGGGCTACACCCCCCCCTGCCAGACAACGGGCTACACCCCCCCTCCCCGCCAGACAACGTGGGCTACACCCCCCCTCCCCTGCCGACAACGGGCTACACCCCCCTCCCCTGCAGACAACGGGGCCTACACACCCCCCTCCCCTGCCAGAACAACGGGCTACACACCCACACCCCCTCCCTGCCGACAACGGGGCTACACACCCCCCTCCCCTGCCAGACAAACGGGCTACACCACCCCCCCTCCCCTGCCAGACAACGGCTACACACCCCCCTCCCCTGCCAGACAACGGGGCTATACACCCCCCCTTCCCCTGCCAGACAACGGGGCTATTACACCCCCTCCCTCTGTCCAAAGACAACGGGGCATATACATACACACCCCCCTCCCCTGCCAGACAACGGGCTATACACCCCCCTCCCCTTGCCAGTTACAACAGGGGCGAACACACCCCCCCCTCCCCCCTGCCAAGAACAACGGGGCCTATACCACCCCCCTCCCCTGCCCAGACAAGCGGGGCTACTACCACACCCCCCCTCCCCTGCCAGACAACGGGGCTACACACCCACCCCTCCCACTGCCAGGACAACGGGGCTACACACCCCCCCCTCCCCTGCCAGACAACGTAGGCTACCACACCCCCCCTCCCCTGCCAGGACAACGGGGCTACACACCCCCACCTCCCCTTTGCCAGACAACGGGCTTACAACCCCTGCAAGGGCTACACACCCCCCTCCCCTGCACAGACAACGAGGCTACACACCCCCCCTCCCCGCCAGACAACGGGGCTAACACCCCCCCCCTCCTAGCCAGAAGGGCACACCCACGGGTCCTCTGGCGCAACGGGCGCTATACACACCCCTCCCCTGCCAGGACAACGGGCTACCACACCCCTCCGCCACAATGGCACCCCCCCTCCCCTGCCAGACAACGGGGCTACACCACCCCCCCCTCCCCTGCCACACGGGAAACCCCTCCTCAACCTGGGGCTACACACCCCCCCTCCCCCTGCCAGACAACGGGGCTACACACCCCCCCTCCCCTGCCAGACAACCGGGCTACAACACCCCCCTCCCCTGCCAGGACAACGGCGGCTACCACACCCCCCCTCCCCTGCCAGACAACCGGCGCTAACACCCCCCACCTCCCCTTGCCAGACAACGGGGCTACACACCCCCCCCTCCCCATGCCAGACAAACGGGCTATACACCCCCCCCCTCCCCTGCCAGACAACGGAGGCTACACACCCCCCCTCTCCCCTGCCCAAGGACAACGGGCTATACACACCCCCCCCTCCCCTGCCAGACAAACGGCTACACACCCCCCCCTCCCCTGCCCAAACAACGGCTACACACCCCCCTCCCCTGCCAGGAACAACGGGGCTAACACCCCCCCCTCCCCTGCCAGGACCAACGGGGCTACACACCCCCCCATTCCGCCCCAGACAACGGGGCTACACAACCCCCCCTTCCCCTGCCAGACAACGGGGCTACACACCCCCCCTCCCCTGCCAGACAACGGGGCTACACACCCCCCTCCCCCTGCAGGACAACGGGTACAACCTCCCTGCAGCGAGCACAACCCCCCCTCCCCTGCCAGACAACGGGGCTACACACCCCCCCTCCCTGCAGAACAAGGGCACAAACCCCCTCGCAGACAGGGCTTACACACCCCCCCCCTGCCAGACAACGGGGCTACCACCCCCCTTCCCCTGCAGACAACGGGGCTATACACCCCCCCCTCCCCTGCCAGACAACGGGGCTAAACCCCCCCCTCCCCTGCCAGACAACGGGCTATAACCCCCCATCCCCTGCCCAGACAACGGGCTATACCACCCCCCCTCCCCTTGCCAGACAACCGGGGCTATACACCCCCCCTCCCCTGCCAGGAACAACGTGGGGCTATACCACCCGCCCCCCCTGCCAGACACGGGCTATACACCCCCCTCCGGCCTGCCAGACAACGGAGCGCTCACCCCCCTCAGACAACGGTTACCCCCCCTCCCCTTGCCAGGACAACGGGCTATACACCCCCCCTCCCCTGCCAGAACACGGGGCTTACACCCCCCTCCCCTGCCAGACAAACGGGCTACTACACCCCCCCCTCCCCTGCCCAGACAACGGGCTATACAACCCCCCCTCCCCTGCCAGACAACGGGGCTAACACACCCCCCCTCCCCTGCCCAGACCAACGGGGCTTACACCCCCCCCGCCCCTGCCAGACAACGGGTGCACACCCCCCTCCCCTGCCAGACAACGGGGCTACACAACCCCCCTCCCTGCCAGACAACTGGGCTTACACACCCCCCCTCCCCTGCCAACAATGGCGGCTACACACCCCCCTCCCTGCCAGACAAAACGGGCCTACACACCCCCCCTCCCCTGCCAGACAACGGGGCTACACACCCCCCCTCCCTGCCAGACAACGGGGCTACACACCCCCCTCCCTGCCAGACAACGGGGGCTACACCCCCCCTCCCCTGCAGACAACGGGCTATACACCCCCCCTCCCCTGCCAGACAACGGGGCTAACACACCCCCCTCCCCTGCCAGACAACGGGCTACACACCCCCCCTCCCCTGCCAGACAACGGGTACACACCCCCCTCCCCTGCCAGACAATGGGGCTACACACCCCCCCTCCCCTGCCAGACAACGGGGCTACACCCCCCCTCCCCTGCCAGACAACGGGCTACACACCCCCCCCTCCCCTGCCAGACAACGGGGCTAACACCCCCCTCCCTGCCAGACAACGGGGCCACAACACCCCCCCTCCCCTGCCAGACCAACGGGGCTACACACCCCCTCCCCTGCCAGACAACGGGGCTACACAACCCCCCTCCCTGCCAGACAACGGGCTAACACCCCCTCCCCTGCCAACAACGGGCTATACCCCCCCTCCCCTGCCAGACAACGGGGGACTATACCACCCCCCCTCCCCTGCCAGACAACGGGGCTATACACCCCCCCTCCCCTGCCAGACAACGGTGCTACACACCCCCCTCCCCGCCAGACAACGGGGCTACACACCCCCCCCTCCCTGCCAGACCAACGGGGCTACACACCCCCCTCCCCTGCCAGACAACGGGGCTACACCCCCCCCCTGCCAGACAACGGGAGGCATACTACACCCCCCTCCCCTGCCAGACAACGGGGCTAACACACCCCCCTCCCCTGCCAGGACAACGGGGGCTAACACCCCCCCCTCCCCTGCCAGACAACGGGCTATACACCCCCCCCTCCCGTGCCAGACAACGGGCTACACACCCCCCCCCCCTGCCAGACAACGGGCTACACACCCCCCCCTCCTGCCAACAACGGGCTATACACCCCCCCTCCCCTGCCAGACAACGGGGCTATACACCCCCCCCCTCCCCTGCCAGACAACGGGGCTATACACCCCCCCTCCCTGCCAGACAACGGGGCTATACACCCCCCCTCCCTGCCAGACAACGGGCCTATACACCCCCCCCTCCCCTGCCAGACAACGGGGGCTTATACACCTCCCCTGCCAGACAACGGGGCTATACACCCCCCCTCCCCTGCCAGACAACGGGCTATACACCCCCCCTCCCCTGCCAGACAACGGGGCTATACACCCCCCCTCCCCTGCCAGACAACGGGGCTACACACCCCCCCTCCCCTGCCAGACAAACGGGGCTACACACCCCCCCCTCCCCTGCCAGACAACGGGCTACAACACCCCTCCCCTAACAGACAACGGGCTACACACCCCCCCCTCCCCTGCCAGACAACGGGCTACACACCCCCCCTCCCCTGCCAGACAACGGGCTACACACCCCCCCTCCCTGCCAACAACGGCTACACACCCCCCCCTCCCCTGCCAGACAACGGGGCTACACACCCCCCCCTCCCCTGCCAGACAACGGCTACACACCCTCCCCTGCCAGACAACGGGCTACACACCCTCCCCTGCCAGACAACGGGCTACACACCCCCCTCCCCTGCCAGACAACGGGCTACACACCCCCCCCTCCCCTGCCAGACAACGGGCTACACACCCCCCCCTCCCCTGCCAGACAACGGGCTACACACCCCCCTCCCCTGCCAGACAACGGGGCTAACACCCCCCCCCTCCCTGCCAGACAACGGGGCTACACACCCCCCCCTCCCCTGCCAGACAACGGGGCTACACACCCCCCCCTCCCCTGCCAGACAACGGGGCTATACACCCCCCCCTCCCCTGCCAGACAACGGGGCTATACACACCCCCCCTCCCCTGCCAGACAACGGGCATACACCCCCCCTCCCTGCCAGACAACGGGGCTATACACCCCCCCCTCCCCTGCCAGACAACGGGCTATACACCCCCCCCTCCCCTGCCAGACAACGGGCTATACACCCCCCCTCCCCTGCCAGACAACGGGCTACTACACCCCCCCTCCCCTGCCAACAACGGGCTACACACCCCCCCTCCCCTGCCAGACAACGGGCTACACACCCCCCCTCCCCTGCCAGACAACGGCTACACACCCCCCTCCCCCTGCCAGACAACGGGCTACACACCCCCCCCTCCCCTCCACACAACGGGGCTATACACCCCCCCTCCCTGCCAGACAACGGCTAACACCCCCCCTCCCCTGCCAGACAACGGGCTATACACCCCCCCTCCCTGCCAGACAACGGGCTAACACCCCCCCCCCCCTTGCCAGACAACGGGCTATACACCCCCCCCTCCCCTGCCAGACAAACGGGCTATACACCCCCTCCCCTGCAGACCACGGAGGCTACACACCCCCCCTCCCCTGCCAGACAACGGGCTAACACCCCCCCGCTCCCCTCCCCAGACAACGGTGGCTAACACACCCCCCCTCCCCTGCCAGACAACGGGGCTACACACCCCCCCCCCCTGCCAGACAACGGGGCTACACACCCCCCCCTCCCCTGCCAGACAACGCGGGCTACACACCCCCCCTCCCCCTGCCAGACAACGGGGCTATACACCCCCCCCTCCCCTGCCAGACAACGGGGCTATACACCCCCCCTCCCCTGCCAGAACAACGGGCTATTACACCCCCCTCCCCTGCCAGACAACGGGGCTATACACCCCCACCTCCCCTGCCAGACAACGGGGCTATACACACCCCCCCTCCCCTGCCAGGACAACGGGCTATACACCCCCCCTCCCCTGCCAGAACAACGGGGCTATACACCCCCCCCTCCCCTGCCAGACACTGGCAAAAATACAATTAAACCAGCGAAAACACACTCTCTCGCGGGAATTCCACTAACAGTCCGTATGTAGCCGAACGTAGCTGCTGCTCGTTCTGTTGGCTCGAAAATTGATAAATGGTAAAAAATATATATATATTAGAAAGCCTGCGTCCACAGAGACACATCAGGTCTACTGGTAGTACTGCTACTACCACCAGTACTACACCTGTCAACGACACAAGTTGTTCTGCTTCCACGAGCACATCCAATGCTAACATCAGTCATTCTATATTTATTGTTAGCCCAGCTAGCATCAATGAATGCTGACAGTTGTGAATCTGATACAGCCGAAGAGTTACTGCCCCCCTTACCTGGGAAAGCACCGAACAGCAGACAGGGACGTTGGACCATCGAAGAAACGCAAATATGATGAGAACTACATTGATTTGGGATTAGTCCCTTTCCTCAGCCACAGTGTTATTTCAAAAAGTACTCTCACACCTCAACCTTCACTCTTGCGCAGACATTTAGAAACAAAACATGCTAATTCGAAAAAATAAGCCACAGAAGTTTGAGCGAGAATTAAGACTACTTTCGAGTTGTAAAACATGTATAAAAGCAACAGATACCATTAATAAGAAGGGGCTAGAAGTGTCTTATATGGTGAGCTYCCGAGTGGCTAGGACAGGCAAGCCCCATACTATTGTGGAGGACTTCATTCTTCCTGCTGTCACAATGCTGGTGGAAAAGGCCCCCAAAAACCTATGCTGACAAAGCCTTCAAACACTTTCACGACGCATCAGTGACAMGAGATGTTTTGAAACAATTACTGCTTTGCGTACAAGCCAGTGAATTATATGCYTTACAGCTGGATGAGTCAACAGATGTGGCGGGCCTGACACACCTCCTGGTGTGTCTGATATGTTTATGGGYGGTCAATTAAGACAGATATCCTCTTCTGCCAACCAGGACAACAGGAGAGGATATTTTTTAAGTAGTGGACAGCTTTGTGACATCAACTGAACTTGTAGTAAAGATGTGTTATCTGTACTGATGGCCCAAAAGCCATGACAGGGAGACATAGTGGCGTGGTAGCATAGAAGGGAGATACCTAGTCAGTTGTCCAACTGAATGTATTCAACTGAAATGCATCTTCTGCATTTAACCCAACCGCTCTGATTCAGAGCTCAGTGAAACAATAATTTGTTGTATATCCAACATGTGGAGGGTCACCTGCTTGTGAGAATCAAAGTGAATTGCCTGAATTTCACTGGTGCATTTACACAGGTAGTTCTCTGCAAAGTCAATATGCACGCTGATCTCTTGTTTGTCCATGGCACTGCATATTTTGATAATATTGCTTTAACTCTGCAATGATGGCATTTTGAACAAAATCCTTCAGTTTCCTTAATTTGCTGTCTTGTCTTTTAAGGAATCTTCTCTCCATTTTTTTCACTTCTCTTCCAGTATCTCTCGCTGTCTTTTTGTAGATGTTCTAGGTATTGTATAGGATAATTTTTCTTCTTCTCTAAATGACCTGGGCTGTTTTCAGTAGCATTTTCTAAAAACAAAGACTACTTAGTTTGACTTGTGTACCTTGGAGCATTTTCTAGATTAAATTAATTTAAAACATGTTTAAATAAGCCTAAAGTTAAAACGTTTTTTAAAAATAAGAAAATGGATTTGTCATTTCCCCCACGATCTGTAATGTCTGCCAGTTAAGTTGGTGATGGAAATGACACTTCTACAGTTTCTGGAGAAAAATGACAGGCTGCTTAGCATGCTTTGGCTAGTATTACAGTTAGCATGTAGTTTATACTAAATACACTATTTGTTCAACATTTCTACCACAAATTAAAGAAATTATAGCCTGTTTGGAAATGACTGACAATAATATTCTCTACACAAGCAATATTTACCTCGTGTCCGCTGCAGCCATGTGCTTCAGTGTCACAATATGTTTCCATGGTAACTAAATTAACATTCTCTGGAAAACTTAATTAAATGAGGTATTTGTCCTCAGTGGTTGAAATAACACCACTACCAAACAATAAAAGGGCATACTCACAAAAAATTATATTTTATTTCATTGATTCTTTCTCTAGTAGATAACAATTACACATTATATAAAATGTTCTTTCATAGAAAAACATAGAAGCCCCAGATCTGGGTCATGGACAAGGGCAAAACAGTGAAATGTAGGTATAAAATGCATCTGAAAAGTAGCTAAAAATACTTGATAGAGAGGTGTTAAAAAAGTCTGGGATGATTGTAGTGTGAATTTAAAGAATATAAACTTTAAATCAAATCCACAAAATTGACCCCGAGACATAGACGTGCCCATAGTCTCAAAATCACCCATAAACAAGATTTAACCCCTGTGGTGTTTAGGTTTAAACACATTAAACACATTTAGACAACTCTTCTACAAGTTCGAATCCTGACGAGGGTGAGCGGCTTGACAAAAAGTAACATGTTCTCACGGTAAGAAAAAGCAAACAAAAAAGATTCAAGGCTAAATACAGCAGCCGTGTCGGGATTCCATACAGGGTCGACAAGTATGTTCATCCTTGGTAGAAAATACCCCCCTTGAATTAGCTAATTCCTAGTGGCACAAGATCGACTAGTGAGCAATATCCTGTCAATAGGGACACAGCTGTCTGACTTTGGGTTTAGTTCAGCAGTCCTGTTGCACTTACCCAACATGACCACTAGAGGTAGCGAAAAGCCACACAAGTGCCTGCTTTCTCCACCACACAATGAACACAGTAAACAAAGTTTAATAAGGTCTGAAAAAAGCCAAAACTACACCGAAACGGGACAAAATTGGGAACGCTTCACGATTTTGCGTGTCATCTTTGTGCAAGGGGCCATGCTAATCTTCTCTGTATCATTCCAATTTTAGTATATGTGCTGCCGAAGCCAGCACAAATAGTCACTCTTAACAGACATCATTTGTAGGACCAGTAAAGATTAGCAGTCTCATTGACGGTTATACTCTGGAAACACCCTGATAAGACTCACATATGCTTAAAACAATCAACACACCTCTATACACACACAGAGCTCTGAGGTATCATCTAAAAGCTTCTAACAGTTGCCTTTTACCGACCAGTAGGGCATGCTGGGGGTTATGTAGAGCAGC
The DNA here is from genome assembly GCF_002910315.2 of Salvelinus sp. IW2-2015. Lineage (NCBI taxonomy): Eukaryota > Metazoa > Chordata > Actinopteri > Salmoniformes > Salmonidae > Salvelinus > Salvelinus sp. IW2-2015. Next base: position 32,629,202 of record NC_036839.1, read on the forward strand.
GGGGCTGTGACTGGTGTGGTTTCCCCCTCACTTCCCTCATAAGTCTTTGCTAGGCTAGTTGAAACTAAACTGGGCCGATATCTGTATCTAGTAACTACTTCTACTCAGAGCTGAGAGGACTTGGGCTTAGTGTGTGTCCGTTGAACTCACATTTTTAAAACAGCAGAAAATCTTACCAACAAGAGGGGAAACTAAACTAAAATACATTTGTGCTCAATACTCACACAAGTCGCCATCTTGGATTTGTTTTAATTTAAAGCCGGTCCTCTTTGACGTCCGCTGGTGCAGTACTGCTTTTCTCCACAAAATGGCGCTCCATTCACCTCAAATAAGACTTGGGGGCGCGGCGCAGATAAGAGCTGTTCCATTGATCCCGCGAAACACCTTGCCAGAGAAATGTTATGAATTTGTCATCACAGTTCTACAATTTAGAACAAAATACAAACATGTACAAATTAAACAAGAAATAACAGGAGGCAGTCTGCTCTGTTTAAAATGTCCTGTAAACCTAAATAGCGTCTGTTCCAGGTGCGTAGGTAACAAAATCAGAATACTGGAGAAAAAGGTAGAAATAAAGCAGTAAACACCCGAAACCGACGTTTGCATTTAAACCTCAGTTTGGGATTTATTCCTATTTTTCGACAGCGTGCGTGTCTCCCATCTCCTCTCACAAACAGGTCGCAGTTGTAAATGAGAACTTATTCTCCACTGGCTTACCTGGTTAAATAATAAAAACGTTTGTTTTTTTAACACACCAAGCATGTTTCCCTGACTAATATCTTTGAAGACAAAGTTGAAAGCAGACACTCTGACAAGACTCCAAAATAGAGTGAAGTTCATATAAAAATGGTTTGCACGTTACAATTACAGCAGTAAGGAAMAAAGCGGCGGTAATGACAATGGTGGGCAGGTAACAAGTTATAACTAAGTTAGCTACACACACACGTTACCAGCCTCAGAAATTGCAGCCCAAATAAATGCTTCACAGAGTTCAAGTAACAGACACATCTCAACATCAACTGTTCCGAGGAGACTGCCTGAATCAGGCTTTCATGGTCGAATTGCTGCAAAGAAACCACTACTAAAGGACACCAATAAGAAGTAGAGACTTGCTTGGGCCAAGAAACATGAGCAATGGACATTAGACCGGTGGACATTAGACAGGTGGAAATGTGTCCTTTGGTCTGGAATCTAAATTGGAGATTTTTGGTTCCAACAGCCGTGTCTTTGTGAGACGCGGTGTGGGTGAACGGATGATCTCTGGAGGAGGAGGTCTGATGGTGTGGGGGTGCTTTGTTGGTGACACTGTCTGTGATTTATTTAGAATTCAAGGCACACTTAACCAGCATGGCTACCACAGCATTCTGCAGCTTTACGCCATCCCATCTGGATTGGGATTAGTGGGACTATCATTTGTTGTTCAACAGGACATTGACCCAACACACCTCCAGGATGTGTAAAGGCTATTTTACCAAGAAGGAGAGTGATGGAGTGCTGCATCAGATGACCTGGCCTCCACAATCCCCTGACCTCAACCACATTAAGATGGTTTGGGATGAGTCAGAACGCAGAGTGAAGGACAAGCAGCCAACAAGTGCTCAGCATATGTGGGAACTCATTCAAGACTGTTGGAAAAGCATTCTGGGTGAAGCTGGTTGAGAGAATTCCAAGAGTGTGCATAGCTGTCATAAAGGCAAAGAGTGGCTATTTGAAGAATCTGAAATATAAAATATATTATGATTTGTTTAACACTTTTGGTTTACTACATGATTCCGTATGTGTTATTTCATAGTTTTGATATCTTCACTATTATTCTACAATGTAGAAAATATAAAAAATAAAGAAAACCCTTGAATGAGTAGGTGTGTCTTAAACTTTTGACCAGTAGTGTATGTAAATATATACAATTATAATTATTTGTGTTCAATTGTTTGCCCCTCTGGGGTGTTATACAGCATAATTTTTCATTAATGTATTACTCGACAGTATTCTCCCCTTACTGTTAATTAACTCTGAACACAAAAGCCCTTGGCTGAATTCTCTAATTGTGTTTTGATCAATTAATGTCAGTCTTTGAATGCTCCATTGTGTAAACTATTGAATTTTCCTGCTTGGTGTGCTATGTACACTGATTTCAAACCAATTTGCGTATTGTCATTCTCACATCTTCAATTTACTTCCTTGATTTACAATCAAAAACAACTTAGCTAACATGAAGTTAATATGAACTTGATATTAAATATATAGATTTAACCATCTCTTATTTGAGATAAGGGTGATTCTGCAACTTCGGGCACTTTGGCCCTGCAAGCTTTCAGAAATGAAAATGTATTCAAACACCATTTCACCAGTATTATAATTGTCTGAATAATTGAATATAACATGGAATAGCTGAGTTTTGAAGCGCGTTGCACGTAAAAAATCATCTGTCCTCGGCTGGAACACTCACTACAGAGTTCCAAACTGTCTCTGGAAGCAACGTCAGCACAAGAACTGTTGGTCGGGACCGTCATGAAATGGGTTTCCATGGCCCAAGCAGCCGCACACAAGCCTAAGATCACCAATGCCAAGCGTCGGCTGGAGTGGTGTAAAGCTCGTCGCCGTTGGACTCTGGAGCAGTGMAAACGTGTTCTCTGGAGTGATGAATCGCGCTTCACCATCTGGCAGTCCAATGGACGAATCTGGGTTTGGCAGATGCCAGGAGAACGCTACATGCCCCAATGCATAGTGCCAACTCTAAAGCTTGGTGGAGGAGGAATAATGGTCTGGGGCTATTTTTCATGGTTCGGGCTAGGCCCCTTAGTTCCAGTGAAGGGAAATCTTAGCGTACAATGACATTCAAGAATGTATTATGTGCTTCTGACTTTTGGGTAACAGTTTGGGGAAGGCTCTTTCCTGTTTCAGCATGACAATGCACCCGTGCACAACGCGAGGTCCATACAGAAATGTTTTTTTGGAGATCGTGTCGAAGAACTTGACTGGCCTGCACAGAGCCCTGACCTCAACTCCATTGAACACCTTTGGGATGAATTGGAACGCTGACTGCGAGCCAGGCCTAATCTCCCAACATCAGTGTCCGAGCTCACTAATGCTCTTGTGGCTGAATGGAAGCAAGTCCCCGCAGCAATGTTCCAACATCTAGTGGAAAGCCTTCCCAGAAGAGTGGAGGCTGTTATAGCAGCAAAAGGGGGACCAACTCCACATTAATGGCCATGATTTTGGAATGAGATGTTCAATAAGCAGGTGTCCACATACTTTTAATCATGTAATGTATCATACGAACTGGATGATGGACATYTCCAAATTAATACATACCATACGTAACATATCATACTAAACGGAGTGTCTCGGATTTACATAACGAATAACACGAAATGCTCCGAGACCACTAAAAGGTTGTCCTACTCCTCTCCTCTCTACCTAACTTCCCCTCACACRCCCTTCAGTTTCCCTTAAGCCCATTCGTTTCTTTTTTCTTTGTTTTTTTAATTTACAAATATCAAGAAACAGAGTAATTAGTCACATGCAAACAAGCATACATACAAACTATTTACATTGCCAGGAATTCTAAACAAACAAATCATATTCATTAATACAAGTTTTAATTGCCTTTTTTGTTTTTCATTTTAGTTAAAGTAGTGCCATATTGTTTAAAATAATTAATAAAGTGAAAAAAGTAGGGTTTTGAATTAGACCATATGCATTTGTGAATATTAAATTTACCTAATATTATTAGCAGCTTAATATAATATACATTTTTATCAATGTCAGAATTTCTGAAATAAATCATATCAAATCCATTTGTAATAGGTGCGTGTTGTTGGCAAGGAAGTCAGGCGCAGGAGAACGAACTTGGTATAAACGGAGTCGTTTAATAAGTGCTCACGAAACTCCGAAAACTAAAATACACAAAATAATAAAAATGGGTACAAAACCCGTCGCACACCAGAACATAACTTGCACATCACATACAAACAAACAATCTCCGACAAGGACATGAGGGGAAACAAATACACAAAATGTGGGATTGAAACCAGGTGTGAAGGAAGACAAGACAAAACCAATGAAAAATGGATCAGTGATGGCTAGAAGGTCGGTGACGTCGACCGCCGAACAAGGAGAACTGGTCCTATTTCTTTGTAACAAAATTTTGTATGTCAATCCATAAAATTCTACTATAAATACAGGTAAAAAAACAAATGCAAAATGGTCTCCTCCATTCCATAGAAATCACATTTATGTCAATATTCAGCTTGAATCTTTCCAAAACATGTTTCACAGGATCGGCTGTTTCACGGCCCGACCGCTCAGACGGGTGAGGGCATTCACCAACAGTTTTTCTGGGTCTTGATTGGGCCTGTTCAATTACTAGAGATTTTAAAGGAAGAGGAGTTTACTGCTATTGGCATTACTCCCCCTTTCCTACCCTATCTCTTTCTCCCTCCCTCTCGCTCGCTCATCTTGTCGGATTAATGTCACGCACCAGTCGTGTGTGCTCCAGCAAAATTCGAGAGAGAGAGGGAAGACGACACGCTGTTGAAGGGAGAGAGGGAAGAGATGCTGTTGATTTGAACCTGCACCGCCAGAAAACGGGATAATACATCTAGCTGAGGATCTACCTACCTGAACAAGGTGCTTCGTATTGAACAGTCATTAATGTTGTCAAATATTGCAGACAAGTCTTGTTAATTGCAATGGAACTAATGGACAAATAGCCTACAAAAGGCTGTAGTGTGACTGAATGCTGCTGGTCACTTCACTGTTTAAATTCCTTTTGAATTGTAATGTCTTTATTTGTTGTACACCTGACGTGTGTTTGAAAGCCCAGAAAAGGCCAGCAGGGAGAGAGAGAGAGAGAGAGAGAGAGGTTGGATGAAGGGGAGATTAGCCAGGAGTAAAGCCTCTTTCAGGCCACTTGTAGACACAGATCACTCAGTTCTATCTGTTTGTAGAGTCCCACGGTACTTATAGGTTAGCATGACTGTTTGTAGAGTCCCACGGTACCTATAGGTTAGCATGACTGTTTGGAGAGTCCAGCGGTACCTATAGGTTAGCATGACTGTTTGTAGAGTCCCACGTTACACTATAGGTTAGCATGACTGTTTGTAGAGTCCCACGGTACCTATAGGTTAGCATGACTGTTGTAGAGTCCCACGGTACCTATAGGTTAGCATGACTGTTTTTAGAGTCCACGGTACCTATAGGTTAGCATGATGTTTGTAGATCTGCAGGTACCTATAGGTTAGCATGACTGTTTGTAGAGTCCAGCGGTACCTATAGGTTAGCATGACTCTGTTTAGGAGTCCACGGTACCTATAGGTTAGCATGACTGTTTGTAGAGTCTGCGGCTACCTATAGGTTAGCATGACTGTTTGTAGAGTCCAGCGGTACCTATAGGTTAGCATGACTGTTTGTAGAGTTCCCTTCACACACACCTTGACCTTGTTTGCGCACAGGTTATAGGGCGTGGCCTGGCTGTCTATGTCTCTATCTGCATCACGATACTCACACACGCAGACAGACAGGCAGGCAAACATGCACACGGTCTGCCCTGGTTGTTATGCCAGGGGCTCAGCGGTGTGAGCCAAGCCCCTGTCAGCTTCAGATACCGGGCTAAGCTCTGGCCGTACGGGGCCCAGGCCTCCAGTGTATGAGTGAGTGTCCAGTGTTTAGAGAGAGGAGCGTTAGACAGATGTACATTTAAAGCTTTTCAGACACAACTTCTCCTACTTTCTCTCTCCTTCCATCCCTCTCTCCACCTATATAGACCAACCATCACCACCATGTCAAAGYACCAGTGTGAATCCGTAGCAGTGAGCGTGGAGTCCCTTTTAACTGACGCGGTTAAGATGCAGTCCCAGTGTCAGGAGTGTAGTGAGCAGCTAGCCATGGCCGCCGCCGCACTGAGGGAGGAGTCGGCGTGCTTGAGAGAACAGGTGAGGTGTGGATGGATGCATAGATATTTAGGTAGACTGACTAACGTTTGGTTGATTGATTGATTTTTGGATTGATTTGACAGTGTCAAGCCACCCAGCTGGATATGGCCCGGATGAGAAGACAGCTAGAACAACTGCTGGATAGCAAGGCTCAGATGGAGGCCAGTGACAGAATGCACCGCAAACTCAGCAAGACACTCTGAAGGAAAAGGAGGGGAGAGAAGGAGGGAAGGAGAGGAGAGGAGGGGAGAGGAGAGGAGAGGAGGGGAGAGGAGAGAAGAAGAGTGAGAAAATAAGAACGGTTGGATAACAAAGCTTCGACGGAGACCCGTTAAAATGTTTTATTTTTATTTTTTAAGTATCCTGTTCTCTAACTCTAATTCCTGTCCCTAAACAATATACTTTATGCTTAATAAGAAGTTATTATTCTAGCTATATAGGCTTTCACTTCTRTTCWKGAAGATTGAATGGTTATGGGTCTGAATAAATAGCTGCTGTAGCCTACCGTCATCGCTTCTTTCAAACTACCCGTGAGTTCTATTGGTGTATTTAACATTCGGCAGAAAAGAGCTTGGATCCTTCTTCCAATAGTCTATTTGGTATAAGAAATGCTCAAAAAAATTAAAATAAAAAATCCAACGAGCTATTCTAGTTTTTCCTGCATGGGACCAAGAGCTAAGGAGCGTTTTTTTAAGGGGAGGTTAGCAGAGCTCAGGCGCTTGGGTATTACGCAAGAGACAGAGGCTGTAAATTAGAAGCTTATTATTATACATAACCCATCATTAATTAACTAAATATAAGGCTAATACTGAATTGAATGTATTACCTGAAAGAGGTAGGCTAGGACATTATATATACTGTATATATATTTATTTATTTATTTAGGGCTAGGATATATATATATTATATATATAGATATATATATATATATACACACACACACAGTTGAAGACGGAAGTTTACATACACTTAGGTTAGAGTCATTAAAACTCGCTTTTCAACCACTCCACAAATTTCTTAAAGTAATTTTTCCAACAATTGTTTACAGYCAAGTTATTTCACTTATAATTCACTGTATCACAATTCCAGTGAGTCAGAAGTTAACATACACTAAGTTGACTGTGCCTTTAAACAGCTTGGAAAATTCCAGAAAGTGATGTCATGGCTTTAGAAGCTTCTGATAGGCTAATTGACGTCATTTCAATTGGAGGCGCACCTGTGGATGTATTTCGAGGCCTACCTTCAAAGTCAGTGCCTCTTTGCTTGACATCATGGAAAAATGAAAAGAAATCAGCCAAGACCTCAGATAAAAAATTGTAGACCTCCACGCAATTTCCAAACGCCTGAAGGTTCCACGTTCATCTGTACAAACAATAGTACGCAAGTATAAACACCATGGGACACCAGCCGTCATACCGCTCAGGAAGGAGACGCATTCTGTCTCCTAGAGATGAATGTACTTTGGTACGAGAAGTGCAAATCAATCCCAGAACAACAAAGGACCTTGTGAAGATGCTGGGGGAAACGGGTACAAAAGTATCTATATTCGCAGTAAAACGAGTCCTATATCAACATAACCTGAAAGGCCGCTCAGCAAGGAAGAAGCCACTGCCCCAATACCGCCATAAAAAAAGTCAAACTATGGTTTGCAACTGCACATGGGGACAAAGATCGTACTTCTTGGAGAAATGTCCTCTGGTCTGATGAAACAAAAATAGAACTGTTTGGCCATAATGACCATCGTCATGTTTGGAGGAAAAAGGGGGATGCTTGCAAGCCGAAGAACACCATCCCAACCATGAAGCACGGGGGTGGCAGCATCATGTTGTATGGGTGCATTGCTGCAGGAGGGACTGGTGCACTTCACAAAATAGATGGCATCATGAGGAAGGAAAATTATGTGGATATATTAAAGCAACATCTCAAGACATCAGTCAGGAAGTTAAAGATTGGTCGTAAATGGGTCTTCCAAAATGGACAATGACCACAAGTATACTTCCAATGTATACTTGGCCACTCCAATACCTTGACTGTTGTCCATCACAAAGCCCTGACCTCAATCTCATAGAACATTTGTGGGCAGAACTGAAAAAGCGTGTGCGATCAAGGAGGCCTACAAACCTGACTCAGTTACACCAGCTCTGTCAGGAGGAATGGGCCAAAATTCACCCAACTTATTGTGGGAAGTTTGTGGAAGGCTACCCGAAACATTTGATCCAAGTTAAACAATTTAAAGGCAATGCTACCAAATACTAATTGAGTGTTTGTAAACTTCTGGCCCACTGGGAATGTGATGAAAGAAATAAAAGCTGAAATAAATCATTCTCTCTACTATTATTCTGACATTTCACATTCTTAAAATAAAGTGGTGATCCTAACTGACCTAAGACAGGGAATTTTTATTAGGATTAAATGTAAGGAATTATTAGTTTAAATGTTTTTGGCCAAGGTGTATGTAAACTAAAAAAGACTTCCGACTTATATATACATACAGTGGGGAGAACAAGTATTTGATACACTGCCGATTTTGCAGGTTTTCCTACTTACAAAGCATGTAGAGGTCTGTAATTTTTATCATAGGTACACTTCAACTGTGAGAGACGGAATCTAAAACAAAAATCCAGAAAATCACATTGTATGATTTTTAAGTAAATAATTTGCATTTTATTGCATGACATAAGTATTTGATACATCAGAAAAGCAGAACTTAATATTTGGTACAGAAACCTTTGTGTGCAATTACAGAGATCATACGTTTCCTGTAGTTCTTGACCAGGTTTGCACACACTGCAGCAGGGATTTTGGCCCACTCCTCCATACAGACCTTCTCCAGATCCTTCAGGTTTCGGGGCTGTCGCTGGGCAATACGGACTTTCAGCTCCCTCCAAAGATTTTCTATTGGGTTCAGGTCTGGAGACTGGCTAGGCCACTCCAGGACCTTGAGATGCTTCTTACGGAGCCACTCCTTAGTTGCCCTGGCTGTGTGTTTCGGGTCGTTGTCATGCTGGAAGAACCAGCCACGACCCATCTTCAATGCTCTTACTGAGGGAAGGAGGTTGTTGGCCAAGATCTCGCGATACATGGCCCCATCCATCCTCCCCTCAATACGGTGCAGTCGTCCTGTCCCCTTTGCAGAAAAACATCCCCAAAGAATGATGTTTCCACCTCCATGCTTCACGGTTGGGATGGTGTTCTTGGGGTTGTACTCATCCTTCTTCTTCCTCCAAACACGGCGAGTGGAGTTTAGACCAAAAAGCTCTATTTTTGTCTCATCAGACCACATGACCTTCTCCCATTCCTCCTCTGGATCATCCAGATGGTCATTGGCAAACTTCAGATGGGCCTGGACATGCGCTGGCTTGAGCAGGGGGACCTTGCGTGCGCTGCAGGATTTTAATCCATGACGGCATGGTGTGTTACTAATGGTTTTCTTTGAGACTGTGGTCCCAGCTCTCTTCAGGTCATTGACCAGGTCCTGCCGTGTAGTTCTGGGCTGATCCCTCACCTTCCTCATGATCATTGATGCCCCACGAGGTGAGATCTTGCATGGAGCCCCAGACCGAGGGTGATTGACCGTCATCTTGAACTTCTTCCATTTTCTAATAATTGCGCCAACAGTTGTTGCCTTCTCACCAAGCTGCTTGCCTATTGTCCTGTAGCCCATCCCAGCCTTGTGCAGGTCTACAATTGTATCCCTGATGTCCTTACACAGCTCTCTGGTCTTGGCCATTGTGGAGAGGTTGGAGTCTGTTTGATTGAGTGTGTGGACAGGTGTCTTTCATACAGGTAACGAGTTCAAACAGGTGCAGTTAATACAGGTAATGAGTGAAGAACAGGAGGGCTTCTTAAAGAAAAACTAACAGGTCTGTGAGAGCCGGAATTCTTACTGATTGGTAGGTGATCAAATACTTATGTCATGCAATAAAATGCAAATTATTTACTTAAAAATCATACAATGTGATTTTCTGGATTTTTGTTTTAGATTCCGTCTCTCACAGTTGAAGTGTACCTATGATAAAAATGACAGACCTCTACATGCTTTGTAAGTAGGAAAACTTGCAAAATCGGCAGTGTATCAAATACTTGTTCTCCCCACTGTATATATACATATATATACACAGTTGAAGTCGGAAGTCTTTTTAACTCGTTTTTTAACCACTCCACAAATGTATTGTTAACAAACTATAGTTTTGGCAAGTCGGTTAGGACATCTACATATTGTTTACATATGGCTAGGACATCCTATATAGGGTCAGTGGCGACCTGTCACTCAGGGCAGAGCCCCACCTGTTTTGAGCCCAACCTGTTTAGTTATTTTGGCATTAATACGTGTCACATATCAGTTTGCAAACCATCTAAAATAAAACGTAATAAAGCCGCATGCAAACATGGTCTCTACTTTTTTGTTTTCTTGAGTAAAGCAGCTCCAAGATGCAGGTATTTCAGCCTAGCTCAGTGCTTTCTGTAGTTGTGGGGAAGCCAGCGGGAAAATACGGAGTGTTGGGGTTGGTAATGTTCTCTAGTTGCGCCGTGATTGGCTCAGTGTTCTGTCACTCATGGAGACAGTACGTCACTGCCAAATCTAAGGGTAGAGCTCGAAAATTCAAGCCCCTTGGGTGCTGCCATAGAGTTACATTAGAAGTGCCCATCCAAGAAGGCTCAAGGTCATTGGCTACAGATAAAGTGGACGTCAAATCATGTTATATTTACCATAACTTTGATTGGACTGATCATGTCAACATCATACTTTCAAAATCTTAGCTATCAGTCATCATCATGAATCAAGTCGATAATCTACTGACAAATCTTTTTCAATCATTGTCATATGAAGAGAAATTATGAAGCAAAATTATAGATAAAATTGCAAAACAATCAAAAAAAATAAAAAAAATAACAAAGCCTGCTATTCAGTGGAGTTGTTGTTTGGTCCAAGTCTGGGTTTGAGGGTGTCTGTCAATTCAGCATTACTTCTGCCGCGTTCAAAACAACTGGAACTGGGAAATCTCAGACTTCAGTGAGTTCAAGACAACTGGGAACTCTAAATTTAAAAAAATAAAAAATAAATTCAAAACGGGCTTCGACTTGAAAAATACGTTTTGAATTGTCATCCAACTCTGCCTCTTTCTAGAGCTCCGACCTGAAGATCACTGATGCCATGATTCGACTTTGTTTTTTTGAGTTCCCAGTTGTTTTGAAAGCACCATAAATCCAGAGAATCCCAGACTTTGATGACAAAATTTGCACACAAGTAGGACCACCGCACCACCGTCCTGTTCAAGTGAGCACAGCACAACTGTGAGTCCAAAAAATCTCTTGTATACTGCTGCATACATGATGTATGCTASAGAGATATGTATACTGTAGCTAATAAAATAATACTAAGTGTTGTGTAGTAAGCTGTTAGTAGTCCATATTCCTCAACCTAATATAATAATAAATACAGTGCATTCGGAAAGTATTCAGACCGGTTGACTTTTRCCACATTTTGTTACGTTAGAGCCTTATTCTAAAATTGATTAAATTGTTTTTTTCCCCCTCATCAATCTACACACAATACCCCATAATGACATCACAATACCCCATAATGACAAAGCAAAAACAGGTTTTAGAAAATGTTTGCTAATTTATAAATAAAAGAGAACTGAAGTATTCAGACCCTTTACTCAGTACTTTGTTGAAGCACCTTTGTCATCGATTACAGCCTTTAGTCTTCTTGGGTATGACGCTACAAGCTTGGCACACCTGTATTTGGGGAGGTTTCCCATTCTTTGCAGATCCTCTCAAGCTCTGTCAGGTTGAATGGGGAGCGTCGCTGCACAGCTATTTGCAGGTCTCTCTAGAGAGGTTCGATTGGGTTCAAGTKCGGGCTCTGGCTGGGCTACTCAAGGACATTCAGAGACTTGTCCCGAAGCCACTCCTGCATTGTCTTGGCTGTGTGCTTAGGGTCGTGAACCTTCGTCCCACCTGAGTTCCTGAGTGCTCTGGAGCAGGTTTTCATCAAGAATCTCTCTGTACTTTGCTCCGTTCATCTTTCCCTCGATCATGACTAGTCTCCCAGTCCCTGCCACTGAAAAACATCCCCACAGCATGATGCTGCCACCACCATGCTTCACCGAAGGGATGGTGCCATGTTTCCTCCAGATGTGACGCTTGGCATTCAGGCCAAAGAGTTCAATCTTGGTTTCATCAGGATTTCATCTTGGTTTCATGAGAGTCCTTTAGGTGCCGTTTGGCAAACTCCAAGCAGACAATTCCTTCGACCTCATGGCATGGTTTTTGCTCTGACATGCACTGTCAACTGTGGAACCTTATATAGACGTGTGTGCCTTTCCAAATCATGTCCAATCAATTGAATTTTCCACAGGTGGACTCCCATCAAGTAAGGCTGTAAGGTAACAAAATGTGGGGAAAAGTGAAGGGGTCTGAATACTTTCCGAATGCACTGTAATTTGGTCCCTTTTCACCACATAACTTAGCCTACTGTTCTGACTTGGTGGTGCACATTTAGCCTATAGCCTGTTTTAGAGAAATGTCATCAAATATTGTAAGAGCTGTTATTGTCTGCTTATATGCCCCCTTTATTTATTCTATATTTCTGACTTGGTGTACAGGGAGAATACTGTAAGAACGGCCCATGTTCTGAATTCTGTCGCTGTACTTTTTTAAAAGTGCTGAACAAATAGTTATATTAACTACATCCATTTTAGCTCCCTCATTAATGTCTTAATCTAAATTACGGATTGTCCTTTATCCATTCGTCGTTCCCTTATGCCATAGTCTGCACATCTCAATTGTCAGTAGAAACCACATTTGTTTAAGCAAGTCAGCCATATCAGCTATGTTTTTAAATGAGACTGAATGAACTGTTTCGCTGCCAGGCAAGGCTCCGCTGACAGCCAGGTGTAGCAGTGGTAAGGTGTTGGGACTGCTGTTGGGACTCTGCTGATGGGACCTGCTTTATGTAGGCCCTAACAGTTTGTGGGCACCGTTTGTCACCGTTCTAGTGCAGTTACTGTATTGTTTAGTTTTGTGTTGTGTAGTGGCTTTGCTGGCATCCCCCCCAAAACATTTTTTGAGTTTGCCCCACGAAGAGTCACATGCTAAAATCTGCACTGTGTAGGACTATATATCAATCTAGAACAGGATTATCTATTTTGGATGGAGAGAGAGAAAGACGAGTGATAGGCTGTTTTAAAACTCTGCAGCTGCAATAGAAAAAATCTAACGAATCTTTACAATTAAAAAAACTGCTGCAGAAAATGTAGGCCTACCTGTCACAATACAACAAGTTACAATGATGAGATGATAGGTCTACACATGCATTGTGAAGCGCGCTAGATACTGAGATGGGCTGTGTGTCCGCACCCTAAACGTTGATTTATCATGCCGACGTGGGAGAAGCCAGATTTAGACATAGCATATCATTTAGCAGTTCCATTTCACACCCATGCCGTTCATATAAATAATGTATTATAATTTTCCGGTTTCTCGCCGTTATTTAACCTGGGAAAGGGAGTGGTTTGGGGGCGGTAAATCTCGGTAACCGAGTTCCCGCCAATCAATCCTAATCTGTTCTGGCTCTCGTTTTACAAGGTATAAACCTCAGTAACATTTCATTTGGAAGTATTTTGTCTGTTACGTGTGTCAAGTCTCGAAATCAGACAAACAACTGGACACGGCATATAAAATGAGTAATGTCTCTCCGTTATTTTACATGAAAATGCGCTAACTCCAAACATATCGCAGTGCGTGTCGGGATAGCACTTCGCTCTGAAGTCTTGCTGATTCGGTTGAAGGGGCTATCAGAGGGTCTAATTAGGCCTTACACCCTCCATAATCTTCAGTATGATTCCCAATCTGTCCAATCAAATCTCCTCTACACAGTATGATTCTCAATCTGTCCAATCAAAACTCCTGGTGTTAGTGTAGTGCTAGATAAAAAGCCTGTAAACCSTTGATCTCTACAGCAGCACCAAGGTTGCCCCACCCAGAATGAAATAAAGAACAAAAACAAATMAAAGGATTAAGAATATCTGACAAACAAAATGTATCTTTAATTGGATGGTCGATACCTGCTTTTAATAAAGCTCTGTAAAAAGGATTCAACAATACAGTATCAACAAATGGCAACAATAATTCATTCACTCAAACAAAATACATGTTTTAGATTCTTTTTTTAATTATTAAAAAGCAAAGTAAGTGCAGGCAGAAAGGGAACGCAGTAACAAAATGGTTGCTTTGTGTCTTAGTAGTCAGGAAGACATTATAAGGTGTGTCTGTCTGTAGGACAGTGTGACATTGCTGAAAGCTGACTGTGGTGCAGTAGCCTTGGTTTGGCAGTGGTCCGTAGTGGGATATACACACACACACACACACACAGTGCAAGGTCTGTGGATGGAGGGACCACAGAGAAAGGACTGTGGATGGAGGGACCACAGAGAAAGGTCTGTGGATGGAGGGACCACAGAGAAAGGACTGTGGATGGAGGGACCAGAGCAAGCTACAGTGGCGCTACGTGTTACCATTGGTATATGTTTGTTAAATCCTTTAGCCCAGTGAAGAGACGGATGCTGCCTTAAATCAGCTAGGCCATCTCTGCTTCACTGGGGCGCAGTACTCAGAACCAGAGATCCGCATAGACACTGACCCCAGGAACAGTGTGTGTGTGTGTGTGTGTGTGTGTGTGTGGAGGACTCTCTCTCACACACAGCCTCTCTCTGAAAACATACACAGGGTGAGGTTCATTCATTCTCTACTAACAGGTCAGACAGTGAGGAGTATGTGTGTGTCCGTCCCCCGTGTGTGTGTGTGTCTCCGTCATGTGTTTGCGCACATCCACACGTGTCTAGCCAACAGGTCGTAAGGCGAGACGGTTATGAGTCACCGGGGCCGGGTCGGGCGCGGGAAGAAAGGTTCTGTCTCAGAGGGCGTGGCTAAGGGGTCGGCCGCCGTCATTCTGAACTCTGACCCTTGACCTCTCTGGATCACCACCAGCACGCCAATCAGAATCCAGAAAAAGAAGTTCACCCACACCGCAGTCTGGAGAGAGAAGAAGAAGACGGGGTGGTGAAGAATACCGGGCGGTGTGATGTCATAACTGTGTTAATACTGACCCCAGACCTGTACAGTCCAGTGTAGAACTGTGTGTTAATACTGACTCCAGCCCTGTATAGTCCAGTGTAGAACTGTGTTAATACTGACCCCAGACCTGTATAGTCCAGTGTAGAACTGTGTGTTAATACTGACCCCAGCCCTGTATAGTCCAGTGTAGAACTGTGTTAATACTGACCCCAGACCTGTATAGTCCAGTGTAGTACTGTGTGTTAATACTGACCCCAGACCTGTATAGTCCAGTGTAGAACTGTGTTAATACTGACCCCAGACCTGTATAGTCCAGTGTAGTACTGTGTGTTAATACTGACCCCAGACCTGTACAGTCCAGTGTAGTACTGTGTGTTAATACTGACCCCAGCGTTGTACAGTCCAGTGTAGAACTGTGTTCCAGTGTAAGGACTGATCCAGGTTCGAGACTGAGCCTCTTCACAGCTAGATAGAGGGAGTAAATCCACAATTCATTCATTTGCAATAGGAATGTTGACACGTTTGTAAAGTGTGTAAACAGCTACTGGTTTACAAAATGGTTTGTGAGTACTGCTACTCACAAACCATTTAGAGTCGTATTGGTGGTAGTAGCAGTACTCACAAACCATTTAGAGTCGTATTGGTGGTAGTAGCAGTACTCACAAACCATTTAGAGTACGTCATTGGTCAGAGCCACTACTCACAAACCATT
>NC_036839.1:32645442-32647962 GCF_002910315.2 Salvelinus sp. IW2-2015
ATTGGTGGTAGTAGCAGTACTCACAAACCATTTAGAGTCGTATTGGTGGTAGTAGCAGTACTCACAAACCATTTAGAGTCGTATTGGTGGTAGTACTCACAAACCATTTAGAGTCGTATTGGTAGTAGCAGTACTCACAAACCATTTAGAGTCGTATTGGTGGTCGGAGCAGTTTAGGTAGATGTATATGGTACCTGGTGATGTTGGGGACAGCGTGTAGGACAGAGTCACACAGAGAGTCTCTTCCGACCTTCAACACACAGCCCGTCACCAGGAGGAAGAAGAGAAACACTCCACACACCACCAGGGTCACGTTCAGCCATAGACGCTCTCTGGAAACACACACACACACACCATACACACACACACCACACACACACCATACACACACACACACCACACACACACCAACACACACACACACAACACACACACATACAGAAACACACACACACACACACACACACACACACCACACCATTACCCATACAGAAACACACACACACACACACACACACACACACACGCATTACAGAAACACACACACACATACAGACATACACACACACACCATACAAATCACACACACACCATCACACCATACAGAAAACACACACACAGCACACACAACACAAACACACACACACCACACCATACAGAACACACACACACAACACACCTAAGAACACACACCACACACACACGACACACACACACACACACAACACACACACACACCATACAGAAACACACACAGCACACGCACACACACCATACAGAAACACACACCACGAATGACGGACACACACACACACCGTCATAACGGTTAGACAGACATTGCCGAAGTTGACAATGCACATAATGGTTAAAAATTATCATCTACGCACAAAATACATGGATAGCCAGCCAAATCGGGAAATCCACAGAATGGAAAAGAAATTGCAGACGGAAGCTCTATTTTAGCTGCTGTACATCTAATGACTTGACTCAATCTGATCCAAAAGAAACACAGAGAGGCGGGATCAGCTGGCTTGCGTGACTGACAGGCACCTAGCCAATAACAACACCGGGTACCAGCGGGAGAGGCGGGACATCGCTGGCTTTGTGACTGAAAGCACCAGCAGATTTAACAGTACGAGAGGGACACGCCGCTTTGGGCACCTGAACAGCAGCGCTAGCCTATTAAAACAGGTACCGAGAGGCGGGACATCGCTGGCTTTGTGACTGACAGGCACCTAGCCTATTAAAACAGGTACCGAGAGGCGGGACAGCGCTGGCTTTGTGACTGACAGGCACCTAGCCTATCAATAGAGAGCACTAGAATATGCATATTGTTCATTCTAGTGGGAGAGGCCTAAGGACTTTTCTGACTAGCGAATTGAAACTCTTAAATGAAAAGAAGCCTTGTTAATGAAATGGAATGCTAGCAGATACCCATAGACTTCCAGTCATTGCGCGCTAACACTAGTTAGCATTGTCTCGCAAAACGACCTCTAACTTCCTTCATACTGGACACGGAGACCATACAAATGGTATTCACAAGTTCAGCTGACTCTGGGGAAGAAGATAACAGACCTGAAGTATTCCAGTAACATATATTAAAATCACAGTGCAGCTTTCTCTTTGCTAATGATGTGTGTGTTCAGTCTTCGGTCTGTTGAGTGTAGAATATCCTAGTTTATTCAATGCGAAATACAGCATTCCGTTAAGAGACACAGATAGGCCTAGCGCGCGGTTCTGACTGTCAGACTGGTGGCCGACCCGCCTATACTGTGCCCCTCTTATCTCCGTCGCTCGCTATGAAAGACGCCGGTGTTTGTGTTTCTCGGGAAGTACGACAACTAATCAGTCTCCCCCGTTCCAGAGTATTTGATTTGACAGTTTTGGTTGCTTAGTGATGGCTGTAYGTTTCAAAGCGCCACTGAACGGGCACTTCTAAAGCGAGACGGTTTCGTCCCTGTAGCTGTAGTGTCTTCTTCTCTCTCCTTCCAGACAAACAAACATGCCGTAGCAGAGACGCTTTCAAGGGTATCTGACTGAGGTAGAGATAACGTCACTGCCCGACCCTAGCGGTTATAGTAATAGGACCATTATTCTGCATTGTGAATTGACATGGAATTTAGATTTTTAAAATTATTTTAATGGAAAAAARGATAAAGGWAAAATGGCAGTTTAAACATGAAGCAAAATTGTCAATTTGTCACAGGCAGCATGTTCAGTGRATTCGGYAAMTATTCAGYCCCCTTGACTTTTRCCACATTTTGTTACGTTACAGCCTTATTCRAAAATGGATWAAAAAATACTCAGCAATGTACACACAATASCCCATAATGARGAAGCGAAAACAGGTTTTTAGAARWTTTTGCTAATTTATGAAATAAAAAACAGATACCTTATCMACATKAGTATTCAGACCCTTTGCTWTGAGAKTCMAAATTGAGCTCAGGTGCATCCTGTTTCCATTGATCATCCTTGAGATGTTTCTACAACTTGATTGGAGTTCACCTGTGGTAAATTCAA
>NC_036839.1:32648729-32656557 GCF_002910315.2 Salvelinus sp. IW2-2015
GGACAAGTCTCTGAATGTCCTTGAGTGGCCCAGCCAGAGCCCGGACTTGAACCCAATCGAACATCTCTGGAGAGACCTGAAAATAGCTGTGCAGCAACGCTCCCATCCAACCTGACAGAGCTTGAGAGGATCTGCAGAGAAGAATGGGAGAAACTATCCAAATACAGGTGTGCCAAGCTTGTAGCATCATACCCAAGAAGACTCAAGGCTGTAATCACTGCCAAAGGTGCTTCAACAAAGTACTGAGTAAAGGGTCTGAATACTTATGTAAATCTGATATTTCCGTTTTTTTTATATTAACAAACATTTCAAAAATCCTGTTTTAGCTTTGTCATTATGGGGTATTGTGATGTCATTATGAGGTATTGTGATGTCATTATGGGGTACTGTGATGTCATTATGGGGTACTGTGTGTAGATTGATGGGGAGGGGGGACAATTTAATACATTTTAGAATAAGGCTGTAACCTAACAAAATAGGGAAAAAGTCAAGGGGTCTGAATACTTTGAATGCACTGTATATAGATAGACATGTACAGTGGTATATATAGAGAAACACTCACCTGTTAACCCCTCCATCCAGGCAGCATGTATATATCCAGTACAGTGATATGGAGAAACAGAACACGGCTACACACACTGAGATAGCAGAGACAAAGTAACAGAGCGAGGGAGAGCTGGAGGTCTGGACCAATATGGAGTCTGATGACGAGTTGTGATTTACTGTCCCATACAGGATACAGAGACCCCTGAAACTCCCCTGGACAGAGACGGAGGGGTAGAGAGGGGGCGAGGAGGGGTAGAGAGGGAAAGAGATCACCAATCATTGTTAGTTTAAAATTGACTGAAAATCCACAGAATTGACAACATGACCCGTCATAGTGGTTCAAAGAACTCTCTGTCTCTGTCTGTCTGTGTTTCGCCGTCTCTGTCTCTCTCTGTCCGTCTGTCTGTCCGTCTCTCTCTGTCCGTCTCTCTCTGTCCGTCTGTCTCTGTCCGTCTGTCTCTGTCCGTCTGTCTCTCAGGGGCATCAATTCAGCTAAACCAGAGTATGACAAAGCTTAATTAGTGAATTTATACATTAGTTTAAAACCTTTAACGTGCTGTGAGGAACAGCAATAACAAGCAACATTGACTCCAGCCATTATCACCTTTGTTGCTGTAGCACCATTCACCCAGAGCCAATTGGGGACTGAACATTCACCTCAGCCAATAGGAGACTGAACATTCACCTCAGGAGAAAACTCCACCACACCACCAGGGTCACGTTCAGCCATAGACGCTCTCCTTCCCCCTTGTCGGTGGTTAACTCCTTTTCGCCCCGGTTCCGTCCTGCTGCGTCCTCCCTTCCCCGGGTTATATGGAAACCACACACACACACACCATACACACACACACACACACACACACCACACACACACACACACACACACACACACACACACCCATACAGAAACACACACACACCACACACACACACACAACCACCATACAGAAACACAACACACACACACGACACACCACACACACACCCCCCCATACAAGAAACACACACACCACACACCATACAGAAACACACAACCACACACCACACCATACAGAAACACGACACACACCATACAAACACAACACACAACCACACCAACAGAAACACACAACACACAGCACCATACAGAAACACACCAGCCACCACACACCAATTACAGAGAACAACACACACACACACACACACACCATACAGAAACACACACACACCACACACACACACACACACACCCACACACACACACACACACACACACCACACACACAGCACACCACACACACACACACCCACCATACAGAACACCACACACACGCACACCACCACCATACAGAAAAACACACACACGAATGACGGACACACACACACACACACTCATAAGGTTAGACAGACATTGCGAAAGTTGCACCAATGCACATAATTAATGGTTTAAAAATGTTATCATCTACCAAAAAGTACATGGAGTAGCCAGCCAAATCGGGGAAATCCACAGAATGCGAAAAGAAATTTGCAGACGGAGCTCTATTTTAGTGCCTCTGGTACATTCTAATGACTTACCAATCTGTTCCAATAACACAGCAGAGGCGACATGGCTTTGGATAACACTAGCTATTAAACAGGAGAGCGGCGGGAACATCGCTGCGCTTTTGAACTGACAGGCACCTAGCTATTAAAACAGGTACCGCGAAGAGGCGGGACATCGCGTGGCTTTGTGACTGAAGGCACCCTAGCCTATAACACAGGTACCGAGAGCGACATCGCTGGCTTTTTAGGCCTAGCCTAAAAACGGTACGACGGGACACGGCTCTGCTGACAGCCACTCCTATTTAAAAACAGGCTACCGAGAGGCGGACAGCGGCTGGCTTTGTGTACGACAGGCACCTAGCCTATCAGATAGAGAAGCCACTAGAATTATGCATATGTTCATTCTAGTGGGAGAGGGCCTAAGGACTTTTCTGACTAGCGAATTTGAAACTCTTAACATGAAAAAGAACCTTGTTAATGAAATGAATGCTAGCAGATACCCAAGACTTCCAGTCATTTGCGCGCTTAACACTAGATTAGCATTGTCTCGCAAAACGACCTCTAACTTCCTTCATAGCTGCGACACGGAGACCCATTACAAATGTATCACAAGTTCAGCTGACTTGGGAAGAAGATAACAGACCTGAAGTATTCCAGTAACATATATTAAAATCACAGCTGCAGCTTTCTCTTTGCTAATGATGTGTTGTTCAGCTTTTCTCTGGTTGAGTGGTAGAATAATCCTAGTTTAATTCAATGCGAAATACGCATTCCGTTAAGGAGACACAGAAGTAGGCCTAGCCGCGCGTTCTGACTGTCAGACTGGTGCCGACCCGCCTATACTGTGCCCCTCTTATCTCCGTTCGCTCGCTATGAAAGACGCGGTGAGTTTGTGTTTCTCGGGAAGTAACGACAACTAATCTCAGTCTCCCCCGTTCCAGAGTATTTGATTTGCACAGTTTTGGTTGCTTAGTGATGCTGTAGCTTTCAAAAGCGCCACTGAACGGGCACTTCTAAAGCCGAGACGTTTCTTCCCTGTAGCTGTAGTTCTTGCTTCTGCTCTCCTTCCAGAAAACAAACATGACCGTAGCTAGAGACGCTTTCAAGGGTATTCTGACTGAGGTTAGAGATAACGTCACTTGCCGACCCTAGCCGGTATAGTAATAGGACCATATTCTGCATTGTGAATTGACTGGAATTTAGATTTTTAAAATTATTTTAATGGAAAAAAGATAAGTTAGAAAAATTGGCATTTAAACATGAACAAAATTGTCAATTTTGTCACAGGCAGCATGTTCAGTGATTCGGAATTATTCAAGACCCCTTGACTTTTTCCACCATTTTTTAACGTTACAGCCTTATTCCAAAATGGATATAAAAAATACTCAGCAATGCTACACCACAATAGCCCATAATGACTAAGCGAAACAGGTTTTAGAATCTTTGCAATTTATGAAATAAAAAAACAGATAACCTTATCTGACATCAAATTTCAACCCTTGCTTTATGAGACATCTAAATTGAAGCTTCCAGGTGCATCCTGTTTTCCATTGATCATCCTTGAGATGTTCTACAACTTGATTGGAGTGTCACCTGTGGTAAATTCAATTGATTGGACAGGATTTGGAAAGACACACCTGTCAATTACAAGTCCCACAGTTGACAGTCATGTCAGAGCAAAAACCAACCATGAAGTTCAAAGTCGAATTGTCCGTAGAGCTTAGACGGCAGGATTGTGTGAGGGCACAGATCTAGCAGCATTGAAGTCC
This sequence comes from Salvelinus sp. IW2-2015, assembly GCF_002910315.2. NCBI lineage: Eukaryota > Metazoa > Chordata > Actinopteri > Salmoniformes > Salmonidae > Salvelinus > Salvelinus sp. IW2-2015. The sequence goes on from NC_036839.1 coordinate 32,652,566, forward strand.
CCAAGAACACATGCCTCCATTTCTTAAATGGAAGAAATTTTGGACCCACCAAGACTCTTCCTAGAGCTAGCCTGCCAAACTGAGCAGTCGGGGGGGAGGCCTTGTCAGGGAAGTGACCAAGAAACCTGATGGTCACTCTGACAGAGCCTTCCAGATCCTCTGTGGAGATGGGGAGAACCTTCCAGAAGGACAACCATCTCTGCCAGCATCCACCCAATCAGGCCTGGTTTATGTTACAGTGGCCAGGATGGAATCCACTCCCTACTAAAAGGCAAATGAAAGCCTGCTTTGGAGTTTTTCAAAAGACACACCAAAGACTCTTCAGACCATGAGAAAACAAGATTCTCTGGTCTGATTGAAACCAAGATTGAAACCTTATGGCCTGAATGACCAAGCGAGATCCTTGATGAAACCTGCTCCAGAACGCTCAGGACCTCAGACTGGGACGAAAGGTTCACCTCCAACAGGACAACGACCTCTAAGCACACAGCCAAGACCAACGCGAGTGGCTTCTGGACAAGTCTCTGAAGTCCTTGGTGTGCCCAGTTCAGAAGCCCGGACTTGAAACCCAATCTTGAACATCTCGGAGAGACTGAAAATTAGCTGTGCAGCAACGTTCCCATCCAACATGACAAGAAGCTTCAGAGGATCTGCAAGAAGAATGGGAGAAACTATCCAAATACAGGGTGCCAAGCTATGTCAGCATTCAGTACCCAAGAAGACTCAGGCTGTAATCACTGCCCAAAGGTGCTTAACAAAGTACAGAAAATAAAGGTCTGATACTTATGTAAATCTTGATATTTCAGTTTTTTTCTATTATTAACAAACATTTCTCAAATCTCTGTTTTAGTGTCAATTTGGGGTATTGTGATGTCCTATGGGTATTGTGATGTCTTAGGTGGTATTGGATGTCATTATGGGGTATGTGCATGTCATTAGGGGTACTGTGCTGTAGATTTGGGGTGGGGGGGGGGACAATGTTAATCAATTTTTAGAATAAGGCTGTAAACCTAACCAAAATAGGGAAAAAGTCACAGGGGTCTGAATACTTTCGGAATGCACTTGTATATAGATAGACATTGTACAGTGATATTAATAGAGAACACTCACCTGTTAACCCTCATCACAGCACATTGTATATATCCAGTTATACAGTGATATAGGAGAAAACAGAACACTGCTACACACACTAGAGATAGCCAGAGACAAGTAGAACAGAGCGAGGGAGAGCTGGAGGTCATGGAACCAATATGGGTCTGATGACGATTGTGATTTAATACTGTCCCATCTAGAACAGAGACCCCTTAGCTCCCGCGAGAGGGTAGGGAGAGGGGGAGGAGTAGGAGAGGGAAAGAGATCACAAATCATTGTTAGTTTTTAAAATGGACTGAAAAATCCACAGAAGTAGCACATGGACCTCGTTCATAATGGTCTTCAGAAGAACTCTCTTGTCTACTGGTCTGTCTGTGATTTTCGCCGTCTCCGTGCTCTCTCTGTCCGTCTGTCTTCTGTCGTGTTTCCCGTCTCCGTCTCTGCTGTCGTCGTCTCGGTCCGCTCTCGTCTATCTACTGTCGCTGTCTGTCTGTTCGCTCTCGCTCTCTGTCCGCTCTGTCTGATCAGGGGCATCAATTCAGCATAAACCAAGTATGAACAAGCTTAATTAGTGAATTTTAATTAGTTTAAACACTTAGAAGCCATCAACAATTTTGCTCACAAACTTTTTGTGTAGCACATCACAGTCATGGGACTTGAATTGCCAATAGACTGCATCACCATAGGAGCTGACATCTCCAGACCGAAACTGATACCAACAATAGGGACTGACTCCCAGAGCCAATTGGGACTGACATCACCCCGGCAAAACAACTTCACAAGAATAGGATGACATTCCAACCATGGACGAACATTCACAACATTCACCCAGAGCCAATGGACTGGAACATCTCACTCTCAGCCAATAGGAGACTGAACATCACCTCAGCCAATAGGGACTGAACATTCACCCTCAGCCAATAGGGACTGAACATTCACCTCGAGTCCAATAGGAGACTGAACATTTCACCTCAGTCAAATAGGGAGACTGCAACATTCACTCACCATTGTCACGCTCAACAAAGGGGACTGAGGACTGAACATTCACCTCCAGCAGAGAGCCAATAGGGAGACTGAATCATTCATCCCCAGTCAATAGGAGGACTGAACATTTCACCTCAGTCAATAGGGACAATATCAGACTCAATGGGGCCTAACATTCACCTCAGTCAATAGGGACTGAACATTCATCCCAGTCAACAGGAGACTGAACATTCACTCACAATAGGAAGACTGAACATTTCACCTCAGTCAATAGGAGACTGAACACACCCCAGTCAAAGGAGACTGAACATTCACCTCAGTCAAAGAGAGACTAACATTCACCCCAGTCAATAGGAGACTGGAACATTCACCCAGAGCAACAGGAGACTGAACATTCACCTCCAGAGTCAATAGGAGGACTGAACATTTCACCTCAGCAATAGGAGACTGAACATTCACCCAGTCAATAGGAGACTGAACATTCACCCAGCAGTCAATACGAGACTGAACATGCACCCCAGAGTCAATAGGAGACTGAACATTCATACCTCATGTCAATAGGGACTGAACATTCACCTCAGTCAATAGGAGACTGGACATTCACCTCAGGTCAATAGGAGACTGAACATTCACCTCAGTTCAATAGGAGGACTGAACATTCACCCAGTCAACAGGGACTGAACAATTCACCCCAAGTCAAGTAATAGAGACTGAACATTCACCTCAGTCAAAAATAGGGACTGAAACATTCACCTCAGTCAATAGGAGACTAACATCACCCCAGTCAATAGGGGACTGAAACATTCACCTCCAGTCAACAGGGAGACTGAACATTCACCTCAGTCAATAGGGACTGAACACTTCACCCCAGTCAACAGGAGGACTGAACATTCACCTCAGTCAATAGGAGACCTGCAACATTCACCTCAGTCAATAGGCGGGACTGAAACATTCACCTCAGTCAATTAGGGGACTGACCATTCACCTCAGTCAAATAGGGGACTGAACATCTCACCCCAGTCAGTAGGAGACTGTAACATTCACCCTTCAGTCCAATAGGGACTGAACATTCACCCCAGTTCAATAGAGGACTGAACATTCACCTCCAGTCAATAGGGGACTGAAAACATTCACCTCAGTCAATAGGGACTGAACATTCACCTCAGTCAATAGGGACGAACATTCACCTCCAGTCCAATAGGGACTGAACATTCACCCCAGTCAATAGGAGACTGAACATTCACCTCCAGTCAATAGGGGACTGACATTCACCTCAGTCAAGAGGGGACTGAACATTCACCCCAGTCAATAGGAGACTGAACATTCACCCAGTCAGATAGGGACTGAACATTCACCTCAGTCCATATAGGCGAATGAACATTCACCTCAGTCAATAAGGAGACTGAACATTCACCTCAGTCAATAGGGGACTGAACATTCACCTCAGTTCAATAGGGGACTGAACATTCACCCCAGTCGAAAGGAGACGAACATCACCCCAGTGACACATTCACTCAGTATAGGAGACTGAACATTCACCTCAGTCAATAGGGAGACTGAACATTCACCTCAGTCAAATAGGAGACTGAACCATTCAACCTCAGTCAATAGGAGACAATGACATTCACCTCAGTCAATAGAACTGAACATCACCTCAGCAATAGGGCGACGTGAACATTCACCTCAGCCAATAGGGACTGAAACAGTCACCCCAGTCAATAGGAGACTGAACATTCACCTGTCAGCTCAATAGGGGACTGAACATTCACCTGTCAATAGGGACTGACAGTCGCCTCAGTCAATAGGAGACTGGACATTCACCTCATGTCTATAAAGACTGTCATACTAGATATTAGCTCAGACATGGGCGCCTACTTTGTCTGAAAGTTTAAAAAAATATTACTTTTATTATTTTA
>NC_036839.1:32656582-32668075 GCF_002910315.2 Salvelinus sp. IW2-2015
TTTTTTACCATTTGATGCAATTCTACACTGTTTCTTTACAAGGCGAATCCATATTTATGAACAGAACACAATAATTATTCGTAGGTTCTGCCATAATAAATTATATTGAACTTGAGTACTGGAATTTAAAAAATACATATTTTTAGAACACAATGCCAGAAAAAATTGTGTGCAATTATTTAGGTGTAACGGATGTGAAATGGCTAGCTAGTTAGCGGGTAGGCGCTAATAGCGTTTCAATCAGTTACGTCACTTGCTCTGAAACCTAGAAGTAGTGTTTCCCCTGGCTCGGCAAGGGCCGCGACCTTTGTGGAGCGATGGGTAACGATGCTTCGTGGTTGACTGTTGTTGATGTGTGCAGAAGGTCCCTGGTTCGCGCCCGGGTCATGGCGAGGGGACGCCGTAAAGTTATACTGTTACATAGGCATATATGCCAACAATGCGGAACAATGCCTAATTTATCATAACATTACAGATAAGAAATCCTCATTTCTAAATTGCCACATTATATATTCAGTCAATAAAAAACAAGTGCCATTTAAGATTAGTTTATCGAAACCATAATATCAACTAGTTATATAATGTAACATATATTTTTCAAACAGGCAGTAACCTCGGCAGTTTAGCGTGCTTGAGAAAGCCTATGGCAGTGCAATGTCATAGGCTTACATTTTACATTTTGACATTTGAGTCATTTAGCACAGGGGTCCCCAAAACGTTTCAACTCAAGCCCCACCAAGTCTATTTCTATGGGGACAAGCACTGTTCACGACACAAACTGTTCACAACCCCTCTGGTTGGCGGAGAAAATGTTGCTGTTTTAAAGCTTATTTTCTTGCAATTCTAAACATTTTGTCATGTGGTGCAAAGAAAATGTTGCTGTTTTAAAGCAAATTTTCTTGCAATTCTATACATTTTTGCCATGCCTAATATGTATTCATGTGATATTTGACTGACTCAAACATTACAACAATATCTATGGGTTAAAAAACCCTAGCTAAAAAAACGTTAGCTAACATGGGCTAGTTGATCTGGACATTTCTGACAAGTTATAAATATCTCTGTAAGGTCTGTAATGACTGACATGACAAGAGGAACTGATGATGCACGACCCAATATAGAAATGTCACCTTGTGCATTCTACCATTACAACTTTCAAGAGTAAGTTGAAAGCCGGACTGAGTGACAAAAAAGTGTATTACTTTGTTTTTGTGGGGGGGGGTCGGCCTTCCATTCTCCTTGATTTTCAGCTGCTGCTTAGCTACTGTAGGACAACAACATAGAGAAGCTAACAATGACATTTTGCTTTGGTGTGATTTGATTGGTGTGAAGCCAAATCCAAACTGGCATCCCTTGACATGTTTTTGTTGTTGTTGCGGTTTCAGAACCAATCACAGTTGAGCTCACTCAGCTCAGCTCAACGCTGATTGGCTATTATAAAAAAAAATATTATCAAGAGAGGCCAAATGCTAGCTCGCTTCCCTTACTATTGAATTTAAAGCTACGGGCGGCAAAATGCAAACATGTAATACTCTTTTTTGGCCAGACAGCATCAGATACATGGGCTACACATACCGAGACAGAGGGGCGCTGTTTCTCTCGCTCTGATTGATTTCTCCGTTGAGAAAGCCACTTGGGAAATTATGAAACAGACTACATTTTTGGGGGAAGTCTTCCCTTGGCATCCATGAATACACGCCACTGTGGTCGAATCGATGTAGTTGGAGCTAGATTTTAAAAAGCCTTGTCTCGGCTACACTCCGTTAGTGAAGTAAATCATAAACTTCCTTCGCCATGGAGTGGCGTTAAGTCCACTATTTTCACGTCAAGTCAATCAGCACTTACCTAGCCAAAGCCATCTACTATAGACATGTTTACCTCTGAGATGTGTTGAGAAAAATRCCCCGCTATTCCCTGCAGCTGTGTCGATGCTTTCCACAGAGAGGAAGAGGCGAAGCGAGAGGTTTCACTCTCATCAAACTCTGTCCAAAATAAACCCAATGCGTTTCTATMYGCTTATTTTGGACCTATGATTGTTGCATGTCTTCCCGCCTTTGGAACAATGACTCATATTGTTAGGGCAGAGACATAAGCATCTSGTGATTATATAAAGATCTCTGCTATCCATAAAGACAGCCATACAAATGGCCTTCCCTCCCGCTCCCAGGCGTCTGCATGGTCCTAAAGTCAAGAAGGTCCTTCTAATACCGTTAATCTACATTTGTCTTTTAATCGGGATTGGAATGATTTTAGTAGCCTATTTTAAATTGTTGGTGTTGAGCTAGCATACCCAATTGACGGCCCCCCCCCCTCTCTCTCTGCTCTCTCTTCTGCTCTTTCTTTCTGCCTACTCTCTTGTCCTCTTTCTGTCTCTCTCTCGCTTCTTCTCTCTTGTATCTTTGTCTTCTCTCTCAATTCAATTCAATTAAATTCAAGGGGTTTATGGCATGGAAACATGTGTTAACATTGCCAAAGCAAGTGAGTAGACAATACACAAAAGCGAAACAAACAATACAAATTAACAGTAAAACATTACACATACAGAAGTTTCACAAACAATAAAGACATCACAAATGTTCATATTAGTATATTATACAGGTGTTGTAACAATGTACAAATGGCCAAAGCACACAAGTTAAAATAAAACTAAGCATAAATATGGGTTGTATTTACAGATTGTTTTGTTCTTCACTGGTTGCCCTTTCTGTGACAACAGGTCACAAATCTTTGCTGCTGTGATGGCACACTGTGGAATTTCACCCAGTAGATATGGAGTTTATCAAATTGTTGAATTGTTTTTTTTCTTTGTGGGAATCTGTGTAAAATCTGAGGGAAACTATGTGTCTCTAACATATGGTCATACATTGGCAGGAGGTTAGAAGTGCAGCTCAGTTTCCACCTCATTTTGTGGGGCAGTGAGCACATAGCCTGTCTTCTCTTGAGAGCCATGTCTGCCTACGGCGGCCTTTCTCAATAGCAAGGCTATGCTCACTGAGGCTGTACATAGTCAAAAGCTTTCCTTTAAGTTTGGGTCAGTCACAGTGGTCAGGTATTCTGGCCACTGTGTACTCTTGTTTTAGGGCCAAATGCATTCTAGTTTGCTCTGTTTTTTTGTTAATTCTTTCCAATGTGTCAAGTAATTATCTTTTTGTTTTCTCATGATTTGGTTGGGTCTAATTGTGCTGTTGTGCTGGGGCTCTGTGGGGTGTGTTTGTGTTTGTGAACAGAGCCCTAGGACCAGCTTGCTTAGGGGACTCTTCTCCAGGTTCATCTCTCTGTAGGTGATGGCTTTGTTATGGAAGGTTTGGGAATCGCTTCCTTTTAGGTGGTTGTAGAATTTAACGTCTCTTTTCTGGATTTTGATAATTAGTGGGTATCGGCCTAATTCTGCTCAGCGTGCATTATTTGGTGTTCTACGTTGTACACGGAGGATATTTTTGCAGAATTCTGCATGCAGAGTCTCAATTTGGTGTTTGCCCCATTTTGTGAAATCTTGGTTGGTGAGCGGACCCCAGACCTCACAACCATAAAGGGCAATGGGCTCTATGACTGATTCAAGTATTTCTCTCTCTGTCTCTCTCTCTCTGTCATCTTTGTCTCGGTCATTTTGCTCTTTGACTCAAAGCATGCGGTTTATAATTTGACACCAGGAGACCGCAGCCAGGTCACATGATTACATGTCTGTATCAGAGCTCTTTGGTTTTAGTTCCACGTTACTATAGTTACACTCTCTCACAAGTCACAGCCATGACTGTGTCACATCTTTAGCTACACTTCCCGGGACTGATATTTCAGGAACAAGTGAAAGCTGTAAGAGAGGTCATGTGTCACTATAGAAAGTAGCCAGTTGGCTATTGTAGGTTGAACATGAACTAGGTGAAATAGCTTAAACTTGCACTATGCAGAAATCGCTCCACCATTTCCTGGTTGCTAAAACTCTTTTAATAGTTTGCCTAATTTCAGTTTACGTGAACATAACATCGTCTCGTGTAGAGACGTTGTACAACGTTGTACAAAACCGAAAGTTAAAGACGRAAAAACAAWACTTAATAAGGGTAAAGCATATAAATAGCACACATATAACAGAACTACAGCTGATTTGACTTGCTTTCAAGTAGAATGATGAATTTATAACTCACATTTTATATGTGAATTTGGTCGCCCCAAAAAAGTTACATATTGTCACTTTAAGCCCTGCCTCGGTTGAATGAATATAGCGTTAATATGGCTTTAAGTGGGTTTTCACGTACCCATTCTGGTACAGAATTAGGATGGTGAAACGGGTACAGCATTAGGAGAAAGCAGCGAGGCAGTCGGTCATATGACCCGTTTCATACACTTTCAGAGTCCTACTTTCCCCTAATGTACAAAACGCTTATTCAATCATAAGACGTCAAATTAGGCTACTATTCTCCCCCAGTCAAACTCATTTTATCTGGTGATTCCAAGAAAGAAAAATCAGCTCGAAAGTAAATCAAAGTAAACTTGTACAACTGCGACATACAAGTCAGTCCAAGGCAGACAGCCAGTCGAAACAGTATGGCAACATTAGCCTACCAGTGTTTGCAAAGTTAACATGAGAAGACAAAAGTTTTTCACTTTCTTTACCTGTGTGATAGTGAGAGAAGCTGCCGTGACGATTCCACAAACGAAACAACTGGCGTACAATCCCATCTCGAGGAGAAGTAGCCACGGTATCTTCGCGATTGCCATCATTTGTCCCCTACTCAAGCCCTCTCCCTCTCTCTCTCTCTCCGGGATCTAACAGACCGCCTGACTGACTAGACTACAAACGGGACGCGCTCCAACCGTTTATAACTGCGTTCTGGAACTCCCTCCGAAGCGCGCATTCGACACAGTTGAAAACCACCGGTGCATGCATCCGGAGAAATCGAGAAATATATATTGTATTTCTAGATGCGCAATGGAGGATTGTTGGAGACCCCAATTCCCAATATTGGCTAAGAGAAAAATGAAGGGGTGGGGTGAGAGTGTGATGGGGAAGGGGAAGGGGGAAAGAGAGAACGTAATGACAGACTTTGGAGAAGAGAGGTATGAGAAGTGAAAGCTCAGGGACGAGTGGAGAGGAGCGTCAGAGACAGAGAGCAGATCATCGGCGAGGAGGGCCAGAGCAGAAGAAGAGCCAACTTAGGATTGGAGAGCACTGCATGAGAAGCAGAGTACGAGATCATCAGGAGAAGAAGAGGACATCAGAAGAGAGGAGGACCAAATGAGAAGGCGAGAGCATCAGTTATACTTTGTTTCAGTCCAATTAATTAAAGGTCCAATAGTTTGCCCTGAGAAAATGGTTGAGCCTAACACAATTGTTCGTTAAACAGTTGTGGAACGTATATTTTTGGTTACTTGGTTTTGGGAACGAGGCCTACGTTACCGACACCTAAAAAGGAACGTTTTTTTTATGTTTTGAGAACAGAAGTGAACATTTCGCCTCTTCTGGAACCTTTATTTTTAGGTTGCAGAGGTTCTAGAATATTTTATCTCTGATGCCTTGAACGCTTTCACTGAGCGGTTATATTAAACTCTTAGAACGAAATTATGTTTTTTTCTCTTTTCGAAACGTGTTTTAATAAAGCTTCAATAACGTTGCAAGCTTGTTTTGGGTAACTTTTTTCTATATATCCAAGCAAAATAGGACACTGGAGATTCTTAGCATTATAACACAGCAAACACATTTATTTTGTATTGTGACATGGCATCAGTGTGATTTAAACCTAGAATGTTTTGTACACTGTGCCACCCGTACGGAAGCTAAAATACCATAAGCCCTGAACTGTTTCGAACAGAATGTGGCGAGACAGCATTTGCCAGGCCATTTTTGCATTCCGGTTTAACATTTAGCTCTTGTGTCAGTCTACCATTGATGACGACACGCAGAAAAGTCATGCTGTTCCTATTTGAGCAATATGATTGGCCGTTCATTCAAGCGCCACTACGCTCCTGCGCGTTACAACTTCTCGACTAAGTACAGTACAGAAGTTGATACATACGTAAAAATAAAAAATAAGCACCAATTTACTCGCTAAGCTTATTTATTTTAGGGAAAGTGATTTACAAAAGTAAACCTTCAATATTGAACATGCTAGCAATATGATAGCTACTGTTGATCATCTGCAAGAATACATTTACAAAAATACACTTTAGCATTTGTTTTGGCTAACGGCTAGCCTACTGTAGCCAGCTATATATCTTGTTTGGAACACAATTGCCTTAAAGGGGCAGCATCCTATTTTGAGATGTAAAAAAACGTTATGTTGGTTCTCCGAACATTATGTGCTAGCTTCTGGGAAGCCATGCGACCACAGAAGGTCTGATATAAGAGAGACCAATTTAGTCCTGGGTTGGATACATATCTGGAATACCAAGACCTGTGTGGGTTGCAGTCTGTAGTCTGTGTAGTCTATACAGTCTGCAGTCTGTGTGTCTCCCTATATGTGTTGCAGTCTGTGTGTGTTGAAGTCTGGTAGCCGACACACTAATACTCCTATGGCAGGATGTTTTAAGCAGCTCAATCCACAACTAAGTCTAACCACCTGACACAGGGTCACACACTATGAGAGAGAGAGAGAGAGGGAGGAAAAGAGAGAGACAGAGAGGTACAGGGAGGAAAAGAGAGAGACAGAGGGAGGGATAGAGGGAAAGAGAGGTAGAGAGAGAGACAGAGAGAGTGGTGTGTTCATCATCCTGTCATGGGGAAAAAACACATTGTTACACCCCATTTTATCATCAATCCTTTTATTTTCCCCTTTTTATCACTCCGTTCCCCCCATTTATTCAACCCTTCATTTATTACAGTGATTATGTCATAACATCAAAAGTGTGTAATAGCATCAGAAATCATCAAAAAAAAGTTGAGGCACAGATCTTGTAATATACTGTATAAACTAATCACATAATAAACCATAGAAATAGAATTAATAGAATNCTCTTGTGTCAGTCTACCATTGATGACGACACGCAGAAAAGTCATGCTGTTCCTATTTGAGCAATATGATTGGCCGTTCATTCAAGCACCACTACGCTCCTGCGCGTTACAACTTCTCGACTAAGTACAGTACAGAAGTTGATACATACGTAAAAATAAAAAATAAGCACCAATTTACTCGCTAAGATTATTTATTTTAGGGAAAGTGATTTACAAAAGTAAACCTTAAATATTGAACATGCTAGCAATATGATAAGAATACATTTACCAAAATACACTTTAGCATTTGTTTTGGCTAACGGCTAGCCTACTGTAGCCAGCTATATATCTTGTTTGGAACACAATTGTCTTAAAGGGGCAGCATCCTATTTTGAGATGTAAAAAAAACGTTTTTCCAAAATAACAGTCTTTAGAAACAAAAAATGAATGCAATGAATATAATGCAATTCTAAAGAATAAGAATAGAGCCGCTTTTTAATACCATCGTGTTTTAATACATTGACTTTCTTCAAAGTCCCATAGTGCAGAACAGACTCTGGGAAACGCAGTATTACACAGAGCCATGACTACATGGAACTATAGGCTCTTCAGGAACCCGGTGCATTTAAAAACTACACCATGTCCGGGCCAGTAGAAATTTTAACAAGATAGAGAGCGTTTTTTTTAATTCTGAGGAAGGAATGTATATGTTTTTAGATAACATTATTAGAACGTTCTTTGAACGTTACTTTACCATTTCTTGTTTTTTTTATTTTTATGGAACGTTTTCTTAACGTTCTGAGTTTTTAAATATCATTCTTAGAACGTCCTCTGAACGTTACTAAAGTTTTCTTTTGTTTTTTTTACTGAACGTTTTCTTAACATTCTCAGAACAATTTGAGAACATGACTTTAAATAGAACCATGACGAAACCTATAGGAAACGTTATGCAGTAAGTATGGAGTATGGAAATTCCCACAGAAGACCGTTGTTTCTTAACATTCTCTGAACTATGAGAACCTTCCCAATATCAAACCAGTTGGAGAACGTTCCTAGAACATTACCAAAAATGTTAATTAAATGTAACAATGTTTGAACTTTTAGGAAACGTTCTGTTGAAGTAATAGCAGGAATGTTTTTTTTTTTTTGTATTTGTCAATATTAAGTCCCTTATATCTGGGACTTACTGGTTTTGGACCAGTTCTGACTGACATTTTTGGTGTAAAAAGCGCTCTGTGAACGTCGTAGGGTCCCGTGCATTATAGTGCCAGAAAGCCCCATCTACCTGCTCTCCACTACCACTCTGTCATTGGAGCTGACATAAAGTCTCAGGTTTCAGAACCCAAATTTGCATAGCGAGTGACGTGTCACATTTTCTGGCCTATCCAGACAAATAATTGATTTACTCTCCCTCTGAGTGACGGAGCCCAGGCTGGGAGACGACATATGGAAGGAAGATGACAGTCTAGTGAATTCAACAGTTGTAGTTTCATCTCACTGTGATATTCTCATGCGAATTTAGAGCTTTTAAAATGAAAAAAAAATCAAAATAATTTAATCGAATTTAAACAAGATCCCTTTCTCTTGGTAACAGACAGACAAAATCTGTCACTCCCTGATCTGTTTCACCTGTCTTTGTGATTGTCTCCACCCCCCCTCCAGGTGTCGCCCATCTTCCCCATTATCCCCTGTGTATTTATAACTGTGTTCTCTGTTTGTCTGTTGCCATTTCGTTTTGTTCGTCAAATCTACCAGTGTTTTTCCCTGCTCCTGTTTTCTAGTCCTTCCCGGTTTTGACCGTTCTGCCCTGACCCTGAGACTACCTGCTGTTCTGTACCTTACCCCACTTAACAGGATTATTGACCGCTGCCTGCCCTGACCCTGAGACTACCTGCTGNGACCGCTGCCTGCCCTGACCCTGAGACTACCTGCTGTTCTGTACCTTACCCCACTTAACAGGATTATTGACCGCTGCCTGCCCTGACCCTGAGACCTTGTTTACCTTCTCTGGATTATTGACCCCTGCCTGCCTTGACGTGTCGTTTGCCTGCTCCTGTTGTTAGTAATAAACCTTTTGTTTCTTCAACTCTGTCTCCATCTGGGTCTTACCTCAAACGTGATAGAAATCACTTTGTACTTAAAGCTGAAGTTGCAACGAGTTGACACAGATTTGAACAGTGTTTCTGTACCACTCAGTGGGGACATTTAGTCTCCGTCGTCAGCTATATAAAATGGTGCCAATATTGTTCCGTCACTAAATTTGATCATATATATTTGCCAGTTATAAGAAAGGTAAAATCTTACAGTAAGTCATTTATAATTTGATTTTTACTATATTTAGAAAGCAGTGCAGTCATTTCAAGCCCCATCGCTCCACTTCTGTTGAAATCATATAGGATTTTTCATATTTTCATTATAGTTGTACTATTTACTTGAACTTGTGTCTTCAAAAGTGAGTACAGATCAGGAATGTATAGCACATGTTTTACCAGACAGGTGAGTTCCAGAACTTTCTGAAACTACAATATGCAACATTACCAGTTATTGTTTATGACCTTCTCATGAAAAATAACTATGTTTGGGTATATCTATTTAGGCGGAAATCAAAAATGTTGCCCTGTCATTCATGTCCTGAGAATGTCCCCGAAGCCAAGCAACAAATCCTGCTCCATTCCCAGAAAGTTGTGAGAAAAGTTGTCTGCAAAATAACCATAGGACACACTCTCTCACCAAGCTCTTAACAAAACATATGGTTCTCAGTACATTATGTGCTAGCTTCTGGGAAGCCATGCGACCACAGAAGGTCTGATATAAGAGAGACCAATTTAGTCCTGGGTTGGATACATATCTGGACTACCAAGACCTGTGTGTGTTGCAGTCTGTATGTCTCCCTATGTGTGTTGCAGTCTGTAGTCTGTGTAGTCTATACAGTCTGTAGTCTGTGTATGTCTCCCTATGTGTGTTGCAGTCTGTGTAGTCTATACAGTCTGCGTGTCTCCCTATGTGTGTTGCAGTCTGTAGTCTATACAGTCTGCAGTCTGTGTGTCTCCCTATGTGTGTTGCAGTCTGTAGTCTGTATGTGTCTCCCTATGTGTGTTGCAGTCTGTAGTCTGTATGTGTCTCCCTATGTGTGTTGCAGTCTGTATGTGTCTCCCTATGTGTGTTGCAGTCTGTGTAGGTCTCCCTATGTGTGTTACAGTCTATGTGTGTTGCAGTCTGGTAGCCGACACACTAATACTCCTATGGCAGGATGTTTTAAGCAGCTCAATCCACAACTAAGTCTAACCACCTGACACAGGGTCACACACACTATGAGAGAGAGAGAGAGAGAGAGAGAGAGAGAGAGAGAGAGAGAGAGAGAGAGGTGTGTTCATCATCCTGTCATGGGGAAAAAACAGCAAAACATTGTTACAGCCCCCATTTTATCATCAACCTTTTTATTTATCCCTTTTTTATCACTCGTTCCCCCATTTTATTCACCCTTTCATTTATTTACAGTGATTATGTTCATAACATTCAAAAAGTGTGTATAGCATCAGAATCATCAAAAAAAGTTGAGCAAACAGTCTTGTAATATACTGTATAAAACTAATACATAAATAACCATAGAAATAGAATTACTATTCTCAATTCTAGTATTGTCTATTTCTATGTTAAAAACGCTGGAATGCGCCATCACAGATTAACCAATTTCATATAAACCTCAAGACATAAAAGATCATAACACACATATACATACACATACATACATACAATATATAATACTATAGTTAGTATATATTCATATATATATTATATACACACACATACATACACATATATATATACAATATATATACCAATACATCATATATATATATATACATCCACATATACATACATAACACACTATATATATCAACATATACTACACACATATACATACATACACCATTGACATATCATACATAATACACAATAACAACACTATACCACATATATATACACATATTATATACACACACACACACACACATATATATATACTATATATATTAACACAATACATACACATATTATACGACATATATAATATATAACAGTACACATATATGCATACATACCACATAATCATTACACACATATACAGTACATACATTATATAACATACATACACATATATATACACATTATATATACAACATATACATAAATACACATCTATACATAGCACACAATATATATAGATAAACACTATATCATAACATCTACATACACATATATACCATACTACATATGTGTGTTTATGTACTTATCTACTCTCAACAACAACACAAAACAACAGTATAGTAACAGTAAACAAAAAGCATATTCGATTATGAATGAATTGTATAGAAGAATTTGACATAGAGGGCCATTTCCAGAGATCTTTTGGTTTTGGACTGGAATAGAGCCAGATCTGGGTTCAAAGCGATATAGTCAGAGATAAACTTGGTATAACCTGTTTTAGCATGGACATTGCCAGTTGAGGTTTTCCACCATTTTAAAAAAGTAGTCGACTGGGTGGGATTCTAATGGGGTTGGGAGGCAAT
>NC_036839.1:32670284-32677729 GCF_002910315.2 Salvelinus sp. IW2-2015
GAGAACGTTCAATATGCAGTAAAGAGAGATACACAGACAGATAGCTGTCCCTACACCCTCACACTTACTGGTAGTCGTTGCTCTTGTTATAATGCATGTTAGTATGCGATAGAGCTCAGTGTCCCGGCCCAGGCGTAGGGGGTCTCTCTGCTATCTCTCCCAGGCAGGGTGCACCGTCGCGGCAGCCTGCCTGGCGAAGCGCTCCATCTGATGTAGAAGAAATCACGAAGTTACTGAACCAACTTGATGAGCTGGAGGTGACGCAGCGGTTGAACTACAGGTGGGAAAGAGAGATGAGAGAGAGAGGAGAGAGGGAGAGAAAGAGAAATGTCCAGAGGTAACTTTGATACAGTTTTATTGTATCAGTCAGTGTTGTTGTAGTTGATTATAGTTTCACTAGAGGCGCACTGGTACCTTGACATCAGGAAGTACACTGACTGTACAAATATTAGGAACACCTGCTCTTTCCATGACAGACTGACCCGGTGAATCTAGGTGAAAGCTACGATCCCTTTATTGATGTCACTCTCAATCAGTGTAATGAAGGGAGGAGACAGGTTAAAGAAAGACTTTTAAGCCTTGAGACATGGATTGTGTATGTGTGCCATTCAGAGGGTGAATGAGCAAGACAAAATATACCCTTTAACAGGTATGTTCGTAGGTGCCAGGTGCACCGGTTTGTGTCAAGACTGCAACACTGCTGGGTTTTTCACGCTCAACAGTTTCCTGTGTGTATCAAGAATGGTCACACCCCAAAGGCATCCAGCTGTGGGAAGCGTTGGAGTCAACATGGGCCAGCATCCCTGTGGAACCCTTCAAACCTTGTAGAGTCCATGTGTTGTGTTGTGTAATAATACCTTGACATCAGGGAAGTAAGTCTTGAGCGTGTTAGAGCTGTGTGTGTGTAATACCTTGACATCAGGGAGTAAGTCTTGAGCGTGTTAGAGCTGTGGTGTGTAATACCTTGACATCAGGGAAGTAAGTCTTGAGTGTGTTAGAGCTGGGGTATCGAGCATAGAAGAACATTAGCTTGGCTTTCTTCAGATGACAGGGAGACAAACCCTCCTGAGAGTAACCATGGTTAAGGAGCAGTACGGAGATCACACACACACATACACACAACACTTTTTCTCACTCCCTCTCCAAAAAAAAGGATATTGAACCCGGACCGAGGTACATCCCAGAATCCATCCCACCGTCCCTTTCCTCCCTCTCATCTCCATCCCTCTCATGATGATGTTGCAGCCCTCCATCCAGCCGATCCATCACAGCGAGGGAGGGAAGGAGGGATGAGAGGAAGAGAGGAGGGGGTGAGGTGGCGGGGGAAAGGGTCCCCTCCATGTAAGCATCAGATTCATAACGCCCCCTTTGTGGAGAGGATGAAGGTGAGAGAGAGAACGAGTGAAGAGCTGTTGCATGGTGTAGTGGAGGAGGGGGAGGGGAGCGGGCAGGAGGAGGGTGCGAGGAAGGGGGAAGTCCTTATGACGAGAGTTGGGGGGGGGAGGGCGGGGTGGGTGTGGTGGTAGGGGGGTGAGGCTGGCAGAGAGGGGGGAAGGGTGAGGAGGGAGAAGAGGGTTTTAGTTCGGTTGTTAGGGTGGTTGTTGGGGGTAGAAGATGGTTTCGGCGGTTGTCGGGGCGACGGGTAATCAACGGCAACGTTCAGATTGTTCCTGGTGGGGGTGGGGGGCGGAGCTCTGTTTGAGTGGGGAGGTTGGTCGTGTGTTGCTGAACCTCCCCCCGTCTCCTCTCTCAGGGCTGCCCACACTCCTCCTCCGCCTCCTCCCTCGTTCCCTGCCTCTCCGGTGACAGGGTGGAAGGATGAATGGAGGAGGTAGAGGTTCGTTTGGGTGTATGACGAGACACCTTCGATGACTCGAGCTACAGCGCTTCCCAGTTCCTGTTTCAAAGCTTGGGCAAACTTCTGCTCCCCTCCAAAACGCTCCCACTCCCCCTCACCACCCCACACCCATCCACACTGCCGCCCTCTTCAGAACCCCCTCCAAAACACACCTCCTCCATTCACGTTGCTCTGTTCTTCACTCCTTCTCGTGATCCTGGCTTTTCGGTCTTGTTTAGCGATGCCTTGGAAATGGGGAGAAGAGGGGATGAAGGGAAGAGAGAGATCATCTATTTCTCCCACCTCCTCTTCCACTTCTTCTTCAGTGATCCCTTTTGCCGTCTCCTCCTCCTCTTTGTACATCTCTCCGTCACCATCCTCCTCCTGCTCTCCTCCACTCCACCTCCTCTCCTCCTCCTCTTTGTACATCTCTCCGTCACCATCCTCCTCCTGCTCTCCTCCGCTCCACCTCCTCTCCTCCTCCTGAGTGGATCTCTCTCCGAATGCTTTCCATACTTTCTCCTGCAAGGCCTTCAGTCTTCCTCTCGCCTCTTCCAACTGTTCCTTCAGCTCCTCTCTCTCCCTTCTCCTCCCCTCCCTCCCTTTCTCCCTGTTCCCCCTCTCCGCACTCCTCCTCCCTTTCTCCTCCTCTTCTTCTTCTTCCTCTAAGCCTATCTCTCCATCTCCTTTAACTAGACTCTCCAGTCTCAATCGCTTCACTCTCATCATGTCATAACTCCAGTCGCCGCTCAGCCTCTTCCCCCCCACCCCTACCAACCGTCCACCCATCCCCTCCTCTTCTTCCTCTRCCTCCATCCCTTCCTCTTCCCTGTTATATCTGTCTAGGTGTAATTGCCCCCTGGACCTCATGGGGGCTCCACCAGGCTGCAGCAGGTGGTGGATGAGGGGGTAGGGCGGTTGGGAGGAGGGGTTGGCTCCAGGGTAGGGTGCACCGTGTCCCCCTCCAGAGGGTGTGAGGTGTCTGGCGAGGTCAAGGGCAGTGGAGGGGTTAGGGTACGGGTCAAAGGGAGAAATCAGGGAGGACTGACGACCAAACAGATCAGAAGGGGAATCCATGGAACCTTCTCTTCTCCTAGTCGATGACTGTTTCTAGAAAGAGAGAAAATATGAAACTGGTTAGAAAATCAAGTTTGTGTTTAAAGTGATAGAAACCCATTGTGACCTTTATACGCCCCATTTCAGGCACCTGGAACACTCAGGTGTGACAAACTGAATGTTTCAGAGAAATGCCCACTAAACCCATAAACTCACTTCAGTGGAGTACAGCTGTAAAGTGAGACGTTAGTCAGATCTCCCTCTATAAATTCTGTTTATTCAGATGTTTTAACCTCTCTCCTTGCTCAATCCTACATGTGCACACCACCACACACACACACACACACACACACACACACACACACACCACACACAACACACACACACACACACACACACACACAACACACACACATACACACGACAGAGAGAGCTGACAACAGTGGAGGTAGAGAGGTAGCAGTGTGAAAGCAGTAGTCCTACTGACAGTGATAACAACACACACACACACACACACTTCACTGTACTTCTATCACATATAGACAAACATGCCGGACAGGCAGGCAGAAAGAGACAGGCAGGCAGAAAGAGACAGGCAAGCAGGAAGAGACAGGCAGGCAGACACACACACAGAGAGACAGACAGACAGACAAAAGAGAAACATTTTAAATAGGATTTGAATCTAGCTATAATCCATAAATTAATTCAACTAAGTGTGTGGCAGTTTAACCCTACAGTGAGCAGGTCACATCAGTCACCATGGTAGGGGTTTATTATAATTCCGTTGAAACATTAACTATATAATCCAACATCTTAAAAATATGTAAATATCAATTAATCAAATTCGATCTCTTTTCACAGTTGTGTTCGTTTGGGTGTCACTGACTAGGCTAATACCTATTGATCTTGGGTCCATAAAATGGGGTAGAAGTCGTCATTGTAAATAACAATTTGTTCTTAACTGACTTGCCTAGTTAAATAAAAGGTTAAATAAAAAATAAAAATACATTGAATAAAAGTCTGTACTTTGCAATATTAATGTCCAATACGTACAAATACTGACTGGGGAGGTGATTTCCCACAGTCAAAGTCCAGCAATATGAGTTACAATGCTAATATCAGCTACAATGCTAATATCAGCTACACTGCTAATATCAGCTACACTGCTAATATCATCTACACTGCTAATATGAGCTACACTGCTAATATGAGCTACACTGCTAATATCAGCTACACTGCTAATATCAGCTACACTGCTAATATTAGCTACAATGCTAATATGAGCTACAATGCTAATATGAGCTACAATGCTAATACCAGCTACAATTCTAACCCATTGATCTTGGTTCCATGAAATGGAGTAAGGCTGTACAGTGCATACAGTATGCCCCTAATGCAATTCCTTTGCCTAGTTAAATAGGTTAAATAAAAATAATATACAATTATTAGGTCTAATACATCCACAGTGCGTTTAAATGATTTGTCCCTTTTTTTTGTCAAATTAAATTGTGTTTTGTTCGATTCATATAGCAACACTCCAGACGTGTTATCTAGTCCAAATATGGCATGATTCCACTATTTGTATCCGTTTGCATCCGTTTCAGTGCCGTACGTTTATTTTGAAGGCGAACCGAATATTCCACTATTGTGGCTATCTTCACATAGACCTGTGGCAGTGCTGGCCGCTGCRGAGAACGACGTATCTCCAGATGACCAGTTTCCACGTGTGGATGCATGCATCGACAACTTGTGTCAGCTAGCTGCTACTGTTCCTAGGCCGTTATAAGAATTTGTTCTTAACTWGMCAAGGAATTTACCTTAAATAAAATGTTAAAAACTTCTGGGGGAAAGCTAAAGTTAACTTACTCCCACCATCAGAGCTCGCCTTGTGGACTGTAACAGTAGCAAGGTTTTTAGAAAATAACTAGCTATATAACTGGTAGCTATATTTTAAAGACTAGCAGCTAGTTACTGACTATTGAACACATTTTGTCAAACTACTTTGTTCCCCTGCCTGTTTGATTAATTGGTGACAGAAAATTGGCCAGAAAAATGTCCCTCCTAATGTCACTGCAAATAGGCTTCGTTGTTTTCATATAATTTGTTTGATTAGGCTTGTGCGCATTTACAATAGTGTTTCATTAGCTAACTGGCTAAATTACGAAAATAAGGTCCTTCTTATTCAAGTTGTTGTTTTTGTTGCATTTCAGGTGGAGTYGCATTGCTGGCTGACAGGCCAGGGCCCATATTCACAAAGTATTTCAGAGTAGAAGTACTGATTTTAGGATCCATTTTTTTTGCCTAGACTGTCTTGAGTGCAATTCAATTACATTGACACGGTGGAGGTTATTCTAGGACCTGGAAAAAGCTATTTCAACTCTGGGACGTTTTGTGAATATGGGCTCTGGAAGAAAGCTGTTGACCAATACCTTACAGAGTAGTCCTTTCATCACAGAATCCCCCAGCAGGGGGTAGGCAACCCTGTTCCCGGAGTGCCACGGGTACTGCAGGATTTTGGCKACAGGGTGCGTTCAGTTCSATTAATCGTTTGCTACMTTACYTAACGGTTTGTACTGAACGACACGTTTTCCCCCAAAAACGTTCTTGGAACAGAATTTGAGACACGTTTTCTCCGTTCGGTGGGAGTGRCAGGGTGTGGCTTGAAGCAATGAGTGGTGTATTTTAAAAAGGGCAGCGGTGTAAATTTTAAGACCCCACAAACCCAACCACTSACCAAGTTGTTTCAACTGGTCATCAGTACAGTTTCATCAATTGAACGTTCCATTATGTTCTGTACTGAACGCAGCCCTGACCAACTGTGCTAATGGATCAGTTTAGTGATTTCCTAAATTCAACACACACAAAAAGATGAAGTGCCTGTGGCAATCCATGCCCCATTGTCGCCTACCCGATCCTCAGAGGTATTACAGTCAATAATTATGAACTGAATATTGTACGTGAATTTCCATATAGCAATGACACTCACCAAAAGATTGAATCGTTCAGCAACATGTGCAGTAAACACTAACATGTCTTTGGTGATGAAAGGTAAACGACGTATCAGGCGACTGCATGCTGTTTTTAACGGGCTTGGATGGTGACATCGTCAAGCTGCCTGGCTGAAGACTGTGYCCTTCAGTGGTACCCGGAAACGAGAGCCTTACTTGGGGAGTACAGCAGTAGTCTCTCTGTCTCGCAGCCAWTCTATCAACATGTATTGTATGTAACCACTCACATTCATACCAACAGCTGCGGACACAATCACTGACTTATGGTCACTTTGTCTACTTGTACCATTTTTCAATCTTGTCTGGGATATATATATATTTTAGTTGACAAGCCTGTGTTGATGTGTCGGATATACATGAATAAAAATGAATTTACCCTGGACATGAGACTTGAATTTACTTTAGACCTTTTGAAATCACAAGCTCTTATACCACAGAAGTTAGAAAACGTTTTTATAATTAACAATTAAAAAAACGAGTTGTTTACACAACATTTTTGGACTGTGGCCTTTGAAAGCAGTGACAGTTGCATCTTTCCTCGAAACAGTCTGTTGCTAGCTGACAACAGGGTGGTAGGTTTGTTGTGTTGCTAGCTGACGACAGGTTGGTAGGTTTGTTGTGTTGCTAGCTGACAACAGGTTGGTAGGTTTGTTGATGTGTTGCTAGCTGACAACAGGGTGGTAGGTTTGTTGATGTGTTGCTAGCTGACGACAGGGTGGTAGGTTTGTTGATGTGTTGCTAGCTGACAACAGGGTGGTAGGTTTGTTGATGTGTTGCTAGCTGACAACAGGTTGGTAGGTTTGATGTGTCGCTAGCTGACAACAGGTGGTAGGTTTGTTGTGTTGCTAGCTGACAACAGGGTGGTAAGGTTTGTTGATGTTGTTGCTAGCTGACAACAGGTTGGTAGGTTTGTTGATGTGTTGCTAGCTGACAACAGGGTGGTAGGTGTGTTGTTGGTTGCTAGCTGACAACAGGGTGGTAGGTGTGTTGTGTTGCTAGCTGACAACAGGTTGGTAGGTTTGTTGATGTGTTGCTAGCTGACAACAGGGTGGTAGGTTGTGTTGTGTTGCTAGCTGACAACAGGTTGGTAGGTTTGTTGATGTGTTGCTAGCTGAAAGGGTGTAGGTTTTTGTGCTGCTGACAACAGGGTGGTAGGTGTGTGTGTGCTAGCTGACAACAGGGTGTGAGGTGTGTTGTGTTGCTAGCTGACAACAGGGTGGTAGGTTTGTTGATGTGTTGCTAGCTGACAACAGGGTGGTAGGTGTGTTGTGTTGCTAGCTGACAACAGGGTGGTAGGTGTGTTGTGTTGCTAGCTGACAACAGGGTGGTAGGTGTGTTGTGTGCTAGCTGACAACAGGTGGTAGGTGTTGTTGTGTTGCTAGCTGACAACAGGGTGGTATGTTTATTGTTGTGTTGCTAGCTGACAACAGGGTGGTAGGTTTGTTGATGTGTTGCTAGCTGACAACAGGGTGGTAGGTTTGTTGATGTGTTGCTAGCTGACAACAGGGTGGTAGGTTTATTGTTGTGTTGCTAGCTGACAACAG
>NC_036839.1:32679840-32688288 GCF_002910315.2 Salvelinus sp. IW2-2015
TAGGTTGTTGATGTGTCGCTAGCTGACAACAGGGTGGTAGGTTGTTTATGTGTTGCTAGCTGACAACAGGGTGGTAGGTTTGTTGATGTGTTGCTAGCTGACAACAGGGTGGTAGGTGTGTTGATGTGTGCTAGCTGACAACAGGGTGGTAGGTGTGTTGATGTGTTGCTAGCTGACAACAGGGTGGTGGTTTGTTGTTGTGTTGCTAGCTGACAACGGGTGGTAGGTGTGTTGATGTGTTTGCTAGCTGACAACAGGGTGGTAGGTTGTTGATGTGTTGCTAGCTGACAACAGGGTGGTAGGTTTGTTGATGTGTTGCTAGCTGACAACAGGTTGGTAGGTTTGTTGATGTGTTGCTAGCTGCACAACAGGGTGGTAGGTTTGTTGTGTGTTGCTAGCTGACAACAGGTTGGTAGGTTTGTTGAATGTGTCGCTAGCTGACAACAGGGTGGTAGGTTTGTTGTTGTGTTGCTAGCTGACAACAGGGTGGTAGGTGTGTTGATGTGTTGCTAGCTGACAACAGGGTGGTAGGTTTGTTGATGTGTTGCTAGCTGACAACAGGGTGGTAGGTTTGTTGATCTAGAGTTCCCACAGCCCAGCAGACTCACCTGGGGACAGAGGGATGGACACGTTAGTTTTTACTAAAAGTCTCAGGAGAGAACATGAGTTTTGGATCAAACACAATTCAACAGCTGTCCCTGGATAATATACTATGTCATCACACAGGTAGACTACCACAATGAATTATTTCTTAATTTAACTAGACAAGTCAGTTAAAAACAGATTGTTATTTACAATGACAGCCTAGGAACAGTGGGTTTAACTGCCTTGTTCAGTGGGCAGAACGACAGGTTCTTACCTTATCAGCTTGGGGATTCGATCTAGCAACCTTGCGGTAACTGGCCCAACACTCTAACCACTAGGCTACCTGCCGCCACAGTGAAGTAGGTTTACTAGGAGCACAGCTTATTTATCTGTGCTCTGGAGAGATCGCAGGTAGTGACTCTGGAGGTCCATGGACCAGTCTGTATCTAGCACCCGAAGAGCGACGGATAGAGGTAGCACGTCTCCTAGAAAGAGACCCCTGCCCTCGCACTGGCACAGGGTCTCCTGCCTATTATCAAAAACCTAATCAAATGTTATTTGTCATGCGTCAAATACAACAGGTGTAAACTTCACAGTGAAATGCTTACTCACGAGCCCTTTCCCAACAATGCAAAGGTAAAAAGTACTTGGCCGTACGCACCACCTTCTGGTCGGATGCCGAGCAGTTGCCACCGTGATGCAGCCAGTCAAGATGCCCTCGATGGTGCAGCTGTAAAACTTTTTGAGGATCTGAGGTCCCGCGCCAAATCTTTTTAGCCTCCTGAGGGGGAAGAGGCGTTGTCGTGCCCTCTTCARGACTGCGCTGGTGTGTTTGGACCATGACAGGTCCTTAATGATGTGGACACCGAGGAACTTTTATGATGGCAATGTGAAGGAAAACAATACTATCATGACTTACTGTTGGAGTGCTCCGTGTTCCTGCTGGAAGCCTCAACCTGGATGCAGAGAAATCTCCTGCCTTAGATACGACCATACATCTCTCCACCAGGCTCCAAGAAATCATTCAATGTATAGCTTGCTAAGCTACTATTTATATTATGGCACCACGTCTCATCTCACTAACAATTGCTAAGGCGAACAGCAAATTCCACTATTGTGGCTAATCCTTATTGTGGCTAGCTTCACATAGGGGACTTCTTCCATCATGCTCTTCCTTATTTGACTGTGGTTAGCTGCACCCCAGGGGTGTGTCCTCAGTCCTCTGCTGTACTCCCTGTTCACACACACTGACTCTTAACACAGGGGCACCCCAGGGGTGTGTCCTCAGTCCTTTGCTGTACTCCCTGTTCACACACACTGACTCTTAACACAGGGGCACCCCAGGGGTGTGTCCTCAGTCCTCTGCTGTACTCCCTGTTCACCAACGACTGTGTAGTTTTGCACGCCACCAATTCCATCATCTAGTCTGCTGACGACACCACGGTTTTAGGCCTGATAACCAACAACGACGAGTCAGTCTATAGGGAGGAGGTAAGTGAACTGGCATTGTGGTGTTATGACAACCTCTCCCTCAACGTCAGAAAAACAAAGGAGTTGATTGTTGACTTCAGGAAGCAGAGAGGGGGGGGGGGGGACATTCCCCAATCCACATCTACGGGACTGCAGTAGAGAGAATCACGAGTTTTACGTTTCTCAGCGTCCACATCACCGAGGACTTGTCATGGACCAACAAGACCACCATTCTTGTCAAGAGGTCGCAACAGCGTCTCTACTTCCTAAGGAGGCTGAAGAAATTTGCCACGCCACCCCGGGTCCTCTCCAAATACTACCGCTGCACCATCGAGAGCGTTTTCATCATGGCCTGGTACGGGAATTGCTCCGTCCACGACCGCAAGGCCCTCCAGCGGGTGGTGAAGACGGCCCAGTATGTCACTGGGACGGTGCTCCCACCCATACCAGGACCTCTCCTCTAAACGGTGCCTGAGGAAGGCACACAGCGTCATCAAGGACCACATTCCACGAGCTGTTCTCTCCAGTTACCATCGAGCAAACGGTATCGGAGCATGAGGTCTGATACCAACAGGTTCAGAGACAGTTTCTGTCTACAAGCCATCAGACTTGCTGAACAGTTGAACTGGACTGACTACCTGGTCTGATTCTCCACACCTTAGCACGCACACACACACACACAGCTGCTACCAGACTGTTATTATACTGCTCAGTTTATACACTGCCCCCCCAATACACATGTAGATATTGGACTATAAATTGTGTCTTCCTGTATTATACGTGTGCTAAAATATGTATTATATTCTACTGAGCCATTTACTTTATGTTCGTATTCTTCTCTTTTATTCAGTATTGTTGTTGGATTGTCGAGAAGGAACCTGCAAGTAAGCATATCATTGGACCATGTATACCATGCGTATCCTGTAAATACGACTAATAAAACTTGACTAGCTAATGTGATCTAGCTAACCTGAGCGAGCCAACTGCTTCTGACACATGCCACGATCCTGCTTGCTTTACATCTGACAGATATTTAGCTACCGTAGCTAGCTAGATAGTAATGTTTTATGATACTTGAAGTTTAGTTCATTATCTAGCTACCTAAGTATAAAATGTAGATTCTGACTGTAAAACACAGCTAGCTAGCTACCTAAGTGTAAAATGTTGAATCTGACTGTAAAACACAGCTAGCTAGCTAGCTACCTAAGTGTAAAATGTAGAGTCTGACTGTAAAACACAGCTAGCTAGCTACCTAAGTGTAAAATGTAGAGTCTGACTGTAAAACACAGCTAGCTAGCTAGCTACCTAAGTGTAAAATGTAGAGTCTGACTGTAAAACACAGCTAGCTAGCTACGCTAAGTGTAAAATGTAGTCTGACTGTAAAATGCAGCTAGCTAGCTACGCTAAGTGTAAAATGTAGTCTGACTGTAAAATGCAGCTAGCTAGCTACGCTAAGTGTAAAATGTAGTCTGACTGTAAAATGCAGATAGCTAGCCAGCCAACTCAACTTTCAGTTGTAGCCAAGCTAGCTAGCTTGATACTCACTCAGTAACATTAGCTTACCGTGCTTTTCTGTCCAACTGGATATTCCTCTCACCAATCCCGGTCGACTCCTTCTCGCCTACTCCCCGTCTTCTTCTAGGTTCAAAACTCTATGGCTGTAGCCCGGTGCCTTATTGTCAAAATAAACCCACTCATAACACTGCTACCTGGTGTAGCTAGGCAATCAATGGCTCATTGTTCCAAAGTTGTTCACCGGTTTCTACGTCAAGCAAGGACAATGTTCCATTTGTGTGTTTTCATGGTGCGTGTTCAGCACAGCAGCATAAAATAGATCTTATCTCCAATTTCTAATGTCGGAAAAAAGTGACACTGATACATGTATGKTCTACACATTATTGTTTTTGGGGGGGGTACTAATGTTAAACATGATCTTTAAATGTTGAACACCGTTATGTCATACTGAACGCAGCCCAGGCAAGTGTCAACGGGCACTGTGGCATTGATCACCCAATGGTTTGTTAGATACCAGCCACATATGTTTGCGTGACACTCCCTCGTTATCATATTGGAGGAAGAAATAAAGATAATAAATCATATAAATTAATAGAACAAAAGAAACTGCTATTAATTATTCATCTGTATGCAGTCATTCGTCCATTTATTTATCTGTTTATATGAGCATTCATTTATGTATTTATCTATATGTGTGCTTTTATTTATTAGTTTATTTCTAATTATGTCAGGTTTAGTCCTCCATAATGAGCAGCTGGCACCTATTAATTGTCGGTGCACGTACAGTATGTCGCAGTTGATAATAGGCTAGGCTACATAAACATGGACGGACACGCGCGCACACACAGGTCAGTGCACTCACAGCAAAGGACATACGGAGTACAGTCAGTGTGACAAACCAAAAGTAGAATTGACTTTCGACAATAACTCACTCAATTAGATAACCACCCCCGCACGGAAACCGACTCTTCTCTCTCTCTCCGTGAGACCGTTAGAACCGGTTAGTTCTGAGGTGTTCTAATGTTCCTCTTCCCGTTTTATGTCTGCAACCGCTCCTCTCGTGCCCTTCTGTTTGCTCTGGTCAGTGCATCCGCTCCGTAGGAAAGCAAAGCCCTGCGCGCGGTGTTTCCTGTTATTGCTGCTCCTCGTTGTCACCCCTCTATCTCTCTCTCTGTGTCTCTCCCTCTCTCTCTGTCTCTCTCTCTCCATCTGTTCTTCCTATATCTCTCTGTCTATCTCTAGCTTCCTAACATTCAGTATCTCCCTGTGACATCCTCGCACGCTTTGAAAAGGTGCGGGGATGGGAGGGCGGGCTCGCGAGCTGTTGTCCACTTCACCGCACGGTTGGCATGAACCGCCATGTTCCCCATCTCCTCTTTCTCTCTGTCCATTATGTAGACTAAAGTATAGCTACGTGATATAAAATGAACTAACGAATTGCGAAAACTTAAATCCACTGGGATTATATATATAGTACTATTGTGGCTGTAGGACTGAGGGTATATCCGGGGGGTAGTTAGTTACGTGGGGCAACTAAACTTCATACTCACTCTCCACGTGGGTAGATATCCCAGTAGTGGAATCCTGGCTCCTGTCCTATCACAGAGCAGAGTTCACGTTCCCTAGGTCTCTCATTGGCTCTTTAGAACGACCATTATAAACACTTGGTTTAGACAATCGTTTGACAGATTTAAATCAGTCCCAAATGACACCCTGACTTTAGGGCCCCGGTCAAGGAAATAGGTTGTGATTTGGGACAAACTTACTAACTGACAGCCGAAACTCGTCGCCTCGCTTGAAGGAGTCAAATATTAACTTTTTTTTGTTTGGTTATCTCTAGAAGAAAAACATTGATTTATTTGTAGACAACATTTATTCACACGAAGGAGCCCAGACAGCAAACATGGCAAACTTTATTGGCTACATGGACAATGTGTTTTATTGTCATCTTGGCTTGGTTTAATGGGTTCTGTCAGCTTTTAGGGCCTTGTGGTTGATAGAAGGGTTAATGATTTACTAACAAATAGGAAACATCTCATCTGTTCATCTACTGTCGTCTGTAGCCCGTAACACACACCTGCCTCACTCTGTTCCCTTTCTCCATCCCTCTGTTTTTATCCCTCCCATCCTCCATCTCTCCCATCCTCCATCTCTCCTTCCCTCCCATCCTCCTTCCCTCCCATCCTCCATCTCTCCCATCCTCCATCTCTCCCATCCTCCATCCCTCCCCACTACACATTGGTTAGCAAGATGTTATTGGTTCAGCATGGTTAGCAGATGTTATTGGTTTACTACATACAACATGGTTGCAGATGTATGTAATTGGTTCCACATGTATAATACCGTTAGTCAGATGTTATTGGTCAACATACACATGGTTAGCAGATGTTATTGGTCACATGGTTAGCAGATGTTATTGGTCACATTTAGCAGACTGTTATTGGTACTAATGGCTAGCAGATGTGTATAGCAGAAGTTTTGGTCCATACAATGGTTAGCAGATGTTATGGTTACATACAATGGCTTAGCAGAATGTTAATTGGTCACATGGTTAGCAGATCGTTATTGGTCACATGGGTAGCAAGATGTTTATTTGGCTCACACTCATGTTTAGCAGATGTTTATTGGTCACAGGCTAGCAAGATTGTTTTTCATTGGTTCTACAGATGGTTAGCAGATGTTATTTGTCACATGGTTTAGTAGAATGTTTATTGGTACATACGGTAGCAGATGTGATTTGGTACTTATCAGATGTCTATTTGGTCTACATACACATGGCTTAGCAAGTGTTATGGTTCATATGGTTAGCAGATGTTATTTGTCATAACATTGGGCAGTGTTTATTGCCTGTAAAGATGTTATTGGTTACATACACATGGTTAAGCAGATGTTATTGGTTCATCAGTTGAGATTTATGTAATACACATGGCTTATACAAAATTGTATTGGTCACATGGTTACTAGTAATGTTATGGTACATACCACATGTTGCGTGTTATAGGTCAATGTTAGCAGATGTTTTATTGGTCTACATGGTTAGCATATGTTATTGTCAATTGGTTAAGAGCATGTTATTGGCACCAATCTACAGTTTTTGTATTTACGATGTTATTGGTTCAATACACATGGATCAGAAGTTACACATGGTTAGCAGATGTTATTGGTTACTACACATGGCTTAGCAGATGTATTATTACATTACACATGGTTAGCAGATGTTATTGGTCACATACACATGGTTAACAGATGTTATTCGGTCACATGGTTAGCAGATGTTATTGGTCACGATGGGTTAGCTAAGTTATTTGGTTTACTATACACATGGTTAGTAGATGTTATTGGTCACATGGTTAGCAGATGTTATTGGTTACATTACACATGGTTAGCAGATGTTTATTGTACATACACATGGTTAGCAGCATGTTTCATTTTGTCTCACATGGTTAGCAGATGTTATTGGTTACATACACATGGTTAGTAGAATGTTATTGGTCACATTGGTTAGCAGATGTATATGTTACGTACACATAGGTAGCAGATATATTGAGTCACATGCGTTAGCAGAGATGTTATTGGTACATACACATGGTTGCAGATGTTATTGGTACACCATGGTTAGCAGGAGTATGTTATAAATGTTGCAGTGTATTGTACATACACATGGTTACAGATGGTTATTGGTTACATACAGGTTAGCAGATGTTATTGCGATCACATGGTAGCAGAATGTTATTTGGTTACTATACATATGGTTTAGTGAGATGTTTATTGGTCTCATGGTTACGCAGATGTTATTTCAACATTGGTTAGCAGATGTTATTGGATCCTACAATGTTAGTGTCTATGGTCAGATGTTATTGGTTCTACAAAGATGTTTATGTTTAGCAGATGTTATTGATCACATGGTATGCATAGATGTTATTGATTCAATGGTACAACGATGGTTATGTTACATCAATGGTTGGATTTTTGGTCAATGGTTAGCAGATGTTTATTGGTTTACATCCTGGTTTAGCAGATGTTATTTGGTTACTATACACTGTAGCAGATGTTGAATTGGTCACATTGGTTGCAGATGTTATTGGTTTAATTACACATGGTTAGTAGATGTATTGGTCACATGGTTAGCAGATGTTATTGGTCAGTGGTACATGACTATGCATGGTTAGAGATGTTGGTAATGTTAGCGATGTTATATCACATTTTAGCACAGTTTTGGTTTATAGCACTGGTTTAGCAATGTTATGGTCCATGGTTTAGCAGCTGTATACTACCATGGTTAGCAGATGTTATTGGATTAAGGTTTACAGAGTATGTCAATGGTTAGCAGATGTTTTATTGGTTTACATACACATGGCTTAGTAGATTAATGTTAGGTAGCAATGTTTGTTACATACACATGGTTTAGCAGATGTTATTGGTTACATACCATGGCTTAGCAGATGTTTATTGGCTAGCATACACTGGTTAGCAGATGTTATTGGTTATACACATGGGTTGATTGTCTACACTGGTAGTTTATTGGTCATACACAGTTACAGTTGGTACACATGGTGTAAGAGTTTTGGTCCCACAGGTAGTGAGTTGTATGTTAAGAGGTCATTTCAGTGGTTAGCAGATGTTATTGGCTAAATTTAGCAGTATTGGTCAATGTAGTAGATGTTATTCTGTAGCGAAATGCTTGTGCTTCTAGTATTCAACAGTTGCAGAATTATCTAAAAGGTAATATCTGTTATCTCTATAATTACAATTTTCAACGAAAATACCTAATACACATATCTAAGTAAAGGAATGGAAATTAAGAATTATTAAACATATGGACATGCAATGTCAGAAGAGCTAGATAATACAGTAATAATAGAATAAGTATTACATTAT
>NC_036839.1:32688313-32696804 GCF_002910315.2 Salvelinus sp. IW2-2015
ATCCTCCATCTCTCCCATCCTCCTCTCTCCCTTCCCTATCCTCCATCTCTCCCATCCTCCATCTCTCCTTCCCTCCCCATCCTCCATCCCTCCCATCTCCTCCATCCCTCCCATCCTCCATCCCTCCACCCATCCTTCCATCTCTCCTCCCTCCCATCCTCCACTCCCTCCCATCCTCCATCCCTCCCATCCCCTCCATCCTCCATCCCTCCCATTCCTCCATCCCTCCCATCCTCCATCCCCTCCCATCCTCCATCTCTCCTTCCCTCCCATCCTCCATCCCTCCTTTCCCTCCATCCTCCATCTCTCCCATCCCTCCATCCCTCCCATCCTCCATCCTCCATCCCTCCCATCCTCCATCCCTCCCATCCTCCTCCCTCCTTCCCTCCCATCCTCCATGCCTCCCATCCTCCATCCCTCCCATCTCCATCTCCCATCCCTCCATCTTCATCCCTCCCATCTCCTCCTCCATCCCTTCCCATCCTCCATCCCTCCTTCCCTCTCCATCCTCCATCCCTCCCTCCCCCCATCCTCCATCCCTCCCATCCTCCATTCCCTCCCATCCTCCATCTCCCATCCCTCCCATCCTCTTCCCTTCCCATCCTCCATCCTCCTTCCCTCCCACCTCCATCCCTCCCATCCTCCATCTCTTCATCCCTCCCATCCTCCATCCCTCCATCTCTCCATCCCTCCCATCCTCCATCTCTCCTTCCCTCCCATCCTCCTTCCCTCCCATCCCCATCCCTCCCATCCTCCATCTCTTCCATTCCCTCCCATCCTCCATTCCCTCCCATCCTCCACTCTCCTCCCATCCTCCATCCTCCATCCTCCATCCCTCTCCCATCCTCCACCCTCCATCCTCCACCTCCCTCCCATCCTCCATCCCTCCCATCCTCCATCTCCTCCTTCCCTCCCATTCCTCCATCCCTCCTTCCCTCCATCCTCCATCCCTCCCATCCTCCACTCCCTCCTTCCCCATCCTCCATCTCTCCTCTCCCTCCCATCCTCCACTCCCTCCCTTCCCCCTCCATCCTCCATCCCTCCCATCCTCCAATCCCTCCCATCCTCCATCTCCTCCTCCCATCCTCCATCTCTCCATCCCTCCCATCCTCCATCTCTCCTTCCCTCCCATCCTCCATCCTCACCTCCATCCCTCCCATCCATCCTCATCTCCTCTCCCTCATCTCCCATCCTCCATCTCTCCCACTCCTCCCATCCCTCTCCATCCTCCATCCCTCCCATCCTCCATCCCTCCCATCCTCCATCTCTCCTTCCCCCCCATCCTCCATCTCTCCTCCTCCTCCATCCTCCATCCCCTCCCATCCTCCATCCTCTCCTCTCCCTATCTCCATCCTCCATCCTCCACCTCCTCCTCCATCTCCATCCTCCTTCCCTCCCATCCTCCATCCCCTCCATCCCTCCCATCCTCCATCTCTCTCCTTCCCTCCCATCCTCCATCTCCATCCTCCCATCCTCCATCCCTCCCATCCTCCATCCCTCCCATCCTCCATCCTTCTCCATTCCTCCATCTCTCCTTCCCTCCCATCCTCCATCTCTTCCTTCCCCCATCTGAGATGAGTAATGCAAGATATGTAAACATTATTAAGGTGCCTAGTGTTCTATTATTAAAGTGGCCAATGATTTCAAGTCAGTATGTAGGCAGCAGCCTCTCTGTGTTAGTGATGGCTGTTTAACAGTCTGATGGCCTTGAGATAGAAGCTGTTTTTCAGTCTCTCGTCCCAGCTTTGATACACCTGTACTGACATCGCCTTCTGGATGATAACAGGGTGAACAGGCCGTGGCTCGGGTGGTTGTTGTCCTTGATGATCTTTTTGGCCTTCCTGTGACATCGGGTGGTGTAGGTGTCCTGGAGGGCAGGTAGTTTGCCCCCGGTTATGCGTTGTGCAGACCGCACTGCCCTCTGGAGAGCCTTGCGGTTGTGGGCAGTGTAGTTGCCGTACCAGGTGGTGATATAGCCCGACAGGATGCTCTCAATTGTGCATCTGTAAAAGTTTGTGAGGGTTTTAGGTGACAAGCCAAATTTCTTCAGCCTCCTGAGGTTGAAGTGGCGCTGTTGCGCCTTCTACACCACACGGTCTGTGTGGGTGGTCCATTTCAGATTGTCAGTGGTATGTACGCASACAAACTTAAAACTTTCCACCTTCTCCACTGCTGTCCCGTCGATGTGGATGGGGGGATGCTCCCTCTGCTGTTTCCTTTAGTCCACGATCATCTCCTTTGTTTTGTTGACTTTGAGTGAGGTTATTTTCCTGACACCACACTCCGAGGGCCCTCACCACTAACGTGTAAAGCCACATTACTCGAGTACACTGATTCTGTGCCCTCTGACCCGAGCAGGCTCTCACAGTGAGTGAAGCACCTTGCCATACGCTAAGGAACAGTGGTTCCCAAACTTTTTAATAGTCCCGGACCCCTTCAAACATTCAACCTCRAGCTGTACCCCCTCTAGCACCAGGGTAAGCACACTCCAGCTGTACCCCTTCTAGCACCAGGGTAAGCACACTCCAGCTGTACCCCTTCTAGCACCAGGGTCAGCTCACTCCAGCTGTAGCGTGGGAGTCCTAGCAATCCAAGGGTCACGCACTTCACAAATGTTGTTTTTTTGCCATCATTGTCATGCCTGCCCACACACATCACTATACGATACATCTATATCAACATAAGAATGAGTGTTGAGTTTTTGTCACAACCGCTCGTGGTGAAGTGCACAAGAGCTCTTATAGGACCAGGGACATTAAACAAATATATGTATAATAATAATCAATCATTTTGGCTCTTTTTTTATCCACTTAACGTATAAAAACCTTATTATTCATCAAAATAGTGGAATAACTCACCACAAGCGTTAATAGAAGGTGCGTGCTTGAAATGATGCCATAACTCTGCAATGTTGGGTTGTATTGGAGAGTAAGTCCTCAGTCTTAAATCTATTTTCCACACACAGTCTGTGCCTGTATTTAGTTTCATGCTAGATGAGGTGACGAGAAATCCACTTCTCAATGGTGTTGTGGTTTGCATAAAGGGCAAATCAGTTGTCTTAATCAGCGTGGATTGGCAAGGCCAGATAACTCTGAGCGCAGCCCCAATCCAAAATCTGGCAGTGGCTTCTGATTAAATACAAATTTCACAGAACCGCTTGCTTTGCAATTTGATGAGGCTCTCTTGTTCAGATATCGGTAAGTTGGACTCGGAGCAGGGCATGGAAATGGGAAACGTAATCAGTTGTTTTTGTTGTCATCGTTTTCAGGTAAAAAAATACCTCTGCGTAGGATTATACACACTTGCAACTCAGCTCCAGGTTCCTAGTGCGTTCCACCTGTGACAATATAGAGTGACTACCATTACTTCCCGTGCTCATGTCGTCTAAGCTTGAAATTAATTTGCTTCACAAAAAAAATTCCACATATGATGGAAGACCCTGTGTGTGTCCTTGTTTATAACTAGACGACCGCAAGAACAGACTCCAACGTCGTGTGAGAGTCCTCATCACGAATTTGTTAGATACGTACCGCCCACATCTGAACGGTGAGTGAGTTCGCGGAGCAGTACGAGTCTTCTCGTGAATTCCTAGTGAGTTTCAGCATCATTTGCACGAGAGAAAGAAAAACAATACACACACAGCTATCAGGCCTTGCTACTCCAGAGTACACGAGTTCATCCAGGTTAACAGACATATTGAAAGATGTGTCAGTAAAGACTGGACTTTGGTAGCCTTCCTCGCGTCTACACAAACTATTAGAGACCTCACTATCTGACATTACATACACATATAACCAGCGCACTTCTGTTATTGTTGGTAAACAGTGTTACCATACGTCGCGCCCATATCATTGCATAATGCAGAAAATACATTGAGAGTCAGGGGTTCCCTTGGCTTTAACAAATAAGATCCCGCACTCTCTTATATAGCTACACCTATAGCTCAGCAAGAGCTCGCCACTTTCACTCTCCTCTCTCTCCTCCACACCGACGTAAGTTTGTACCGAGGACCCAAGCTGGCGCTGGATCCGCTTCATCGCCGCCAGCACTTACTTCCTATCCATGCTCTTGACCCCGTTACGTGCAGTGCCAGTACAGATAACACTACAGAACTCTCTATCCTGCACACTCATCCCAACTCCAATTCATATTACACTGTCTAACTAGAGTTCCTTAGTTCACACACTACCTGTTGAGAATCTATCTACTCCAATGCACGTGGTGTGTGTTTCCAACTGTTTCAACAGTGATATTTTCAGAAGAGGCCTCCATTCCTTAATGTACCCGAAATAGGTGTACCACAGTTTGTAAATTTTAAGCCAGTGCCTGGTGTGCCAGAGTCACACACAGATCTCCTCGAACACTATACACAGCTCTGCGTAGCGCATCAGGCGTAACACTTCACTCACATATACGATCCAGCAGTAATTGTTTCCAAAACATCTCTGCCATGCTCACTGATGCGTCGTTGAATAGCAACGTGACTTCGTCTTGATGGAAAATGTTTGCTGTTATATTTTTTGAGGCCTTGTACTCCCCCTCAGGACATTCAGCCACTATCGCGTTGGCAAGCAGGGTTAAGAATCTGAAGTCCTCCACCAATAGTGATTGGGGTGTCCAGTCCTAGCCAACTCCTGTGCTAGCTCATTCACATATAAGACACTATCTAGCCTTTCTATATTAATATATGTGTCCAGTTCATATTACCATGATTTAAGCGAGAGCGTGCGAGATAAAGTATACTCTTACGTTAACCTATACATACACTTCAAACTCATGTGGCTTATTGTTTGAATTAAGCATGTTCTTGTTCTATAATGTACTATCGCAAATCTGAAGGTTTGAGGTATGATAGATACTTTTGCACATAAGCACAGTGGCTGGAGGAAAAGGGACTAATCCCAAATCACTGTAGTCTCTCCGTCATCACTGTTACACGCTTTCTTCGTTCCATAACCCGGTTCCTGGTACTGGCTCGTAAGGTGCTGTGTGATCACACTTCTCCCCAAGGTAACGCGCCAGCATGTGTTACAACGTGCTCTTCAGCACTGTGCACTCAGTATCACAACTGTCTCCTCTGGCGTGAGACTGGGCCTTACATCAAAATCAAGTAGATCAGTACAGTGACAATGCCTCTCTGGACTCCCGTCTCTTCCATATAGCGCAGATACAGCTCGAGCGTGTGGCGTGCGAGCAGGTAGTAGTACTGGTGGTAGTAGCTCGAGCTACACTACCAGTTAGAGCTACGGTAGTAGCAGTACTACCAGTAGCAGCTGGTAGTAGCAAGATACATACCAAGAATAGAGCTGTTAGATAGCAATCCTACCAGTAGAAGTGGTAGTTAGCGAAGCTACTAACCAGATAGAGCTGGATAGTAGCGTCCTATCAGTAGAGCTGTAGTAGCTCAGATACTACAGTAGAGCTTGGTGTAGCAGGTCCTACCAGTACGAGCTGGTAGTAGCAGTACACTAACACCAGTCAGAGCGATATGTAGCAGTAGATCTAGCGACGAGAGTAGAGAGCCTGGATGTTTCTCTTGTTGGAGCGAGCCTTACGTTTATAAAGAAGCGGGGAGGGTAGGTTTGAGAGTGACAGTTTCGAGCCAACGGAAAAGCGAGAGACAGCAGCTACGTTGCGGACTACATTACGACCGTTAGTGAGGAATTGCCGCACGAAGAGAGTAACGGTTAATTGAGCGTGGGAAGGTGGAAGGTAAATTATTGATTGGTCTAAGGCTACCGTGCTATTAGTGACATTGGTGTTAAGTTAGTTTCGCTGAACACGTAAATGTGTGTTTAATGTTATTTTTGGCAGTGAAACGAGGCGACTTCAGTGCGAGGAGAAAAACCCACCCAAGAAGGTGGATAGAGGTAAGGTCCCGGGTTGTGGAAGAATGATAGAAATAGGAAGCCGTTTGAAAGAAGAGAGAAGTGTTGTGAGTGAATGAGCACAATAGTTGATTTGATTATAGGCTGATAATCCTCACAGCACGGCATCGCTCACACAAGTGTATGAAGAGATATCGATCCTGTTTATTAGCGATTACCAATTAGTCTCGTGACCGACTACATGAAAACGGACGAGCAGTGACTTCCTCGTGCGCGAACGCGAGGAATCATCTCTAATCCCTGACCCTCCGAACCATGATCTATTGATCTCTCTCTTCCTGTCTCCTTTGATATTTGGCATTTCTTAGGCAGAGTCTCGTCCCTCTGAGACCGAGCACGACTCTTGCCATCTGAAAATCGAGCAGATCTCCCTGGCGTGAAGAGAGAGTAGGGACGAAGCAGACTCTCTTTCGAGTGCTGAGTCGGCACATCCCTCTGCCACTGAATCGCCTCGATCGGACAAAGACCATCTTGACCCGTGCTGAAATCGAGCAGACGTCTCGTCTCTAGAACGAGCAGGACTTGCTCCCTAACTCCGCAAAAAACGAGGCAGACTCTCCTCTCTGACCACGAGAGCGAGAAGCTTCTCCGCGTAACTGGAGACGAGCCTCAGACAGCCTACCATCCTGGCTGAACTGAGCGAGATCTTCTCAGCATCCTCTCAATCCTGATCTACGTAGCAGACTTCTCTTCTCTGAACGTAGCAAGTACTCTCTCTCCTGAACGAGCAGACTTCCCTCCCGACTCTCACGAGCAGACTCTCTCTCCGACTCACGAGCAGGACTCTCTCCTCTGATCACTTGAGCAGACTCTCCTCTCGAACGACGTGCTATCACTCCTTCTCCCATGACTATCGTTACTGGACTCTCTCTCTGCCCCAACGAGCCGCCACTTCCTCTCTCTGAACGTGAGCAGACTCCTCTCTCCTCGACGTGTAGCGTCACCTTACTCACAGGAGGTAGAAGCACCTTGCCGTCTCAAGCCACCGATATACGAACATATAGGACCCGCTCCAAATCACACACGTCCAACCACTCTACAGCACAGAAATAAACACACCTATCTATATCACTACTCCTCCATCCATCCCCTACACACTCGCGCACTCACATCCTCACCTCTCTCTGATACACTGTAGTCTAGTGGCTCTCCTCTTTTCATGATCGCCAAGCTCACAGTACATTAACGACGCGCTCTAGCCGGGCGATGCGCTCTAGGTCTCATCCCATGCACACTAGTTCATGCACCACTGAGAGATGGCTCTCTGCGCTCTCGAGGGACATGATTGTACGTTGCGATTCTTTCTGAAGTCCGGTGGGTATCCCGTCGTGCCTACTTCCCTGCGTGCATGCAGTCACCTCAATGGACGCGCCTTAGGCAGGTCATACGGAGAAGCTAAGTGACATGTTCTGCTCATGGCGACTGCACCTGCGTGCGGATACTGGCCAAAGAGTCATTGTGGATCTGAGATTTTGCGCCTTATTTCCCTCCTCTGACCGGGAGAGGACTCTCTAGTTGCCTGACGGACGTAGGGGTCTCTGATTGGAAGACCCCGATTGAGGCCGAGGCTCTGCCAGTCAGGTGATCTATGAGGTAGATGAAGAGGAAGTAAACAGAGAGTTGAGAGACCAGCGAATGACGGGAGGCGAGAGAAGTCGCGAGAGGGGGGATGGAGGGATAGGAAGAGGGTGAGAGACATGTGAGCAGGAGGAGAGAAGTGGTCGAGGAGGGAGATGGAGGATTTAGAAAGAGGAGAAGACATGGAGAGGGAGGAGAAGAAGGATGAAGGATAGAAAGAGGAAGAGACATGAGAGAGGGAGGGGAGAAGTGGAGAGAGGGGGAGGGATGAGAGAGGGAGGAGAAGAAGTGGGAGAGAGGGGAGGGAGAGAAGTGGAGAGAGGGGGAGGGAGAGCAGAGAAGTGGAGAGTAGAGGGAAGTGGAGGGAATAGGGATAAATGAAAAAGAAAGCATTGAGCTGTCTGACTCAGCATGCTGTGCTGCCTCTCCACCGTCCCTGTTTTTGTTCCATCTCTCTATTTTTCACAGGTCAAGGTTCTCCACTCACACTCATCCCTCTCTCTCCTCCCTCTCTCTCTCTCCAGACTCCCCCAGAATGCACAAACAAAGAAGACGAGAGAAAAAAGGGTGGGTCAGGATTTTTTCCGCCCAATCGTTTTTTCCCGGACCAATGAAGAGATCATACCTTCATTAATCTTTTAATCAGCTCTCCCTCTCTCTCCTCCCTCCCCTCCTCTCTCTCTCATTCTCTCTCCTCATCTCTCTCTCTCTCTCCCCTCCCTCTCTCTCTCTCCCTCCCTCCCCTCCCTCTCCTCCCTCTATGGCAGAGAAAGGTTAGTATCTAAGAGTCTACTTCTCTTGGGTGTCTATTTAAGCAGGAATCCTCAGTCATTGTTGATGTCTTTATCATTTCTCTCTGCTGGGTTCATGATGCAGATTTTAATTTAGCCAACTGCTCATTGGGACAACCAGTGGTAGAGTTGGAGCTCTTACAGTCATGCACACTTACTACATCTGTATGAGAAGACAAAAGCCAAGTATACTAAAGATAACCGCCTCTAGGGGGACGTGGATGGTGGGGGTCA
>NC_036839.1:32696853-32701405 GCF_002910315.2 Salvelinus sp. IW2-2015
GCAGCCCAATCCAGAAATCTGGCAGTGGCTTCTGATTAAATACAAATTTCACAGAACCGCTTGTTGCAATTTCGATGAGGCTCTCTTGTTCAGATATCGGTAAGTGGACTGGAGGCAGGGCATGAAAGGGATAACGAATCCAGTTGTTTGTGTCATCCGTTTCAGGAAAGTACCTGCGTAACTTTGCACCCAACTCACTCAGGTGCTTCACTATATGACATTTGACATCGTTCGTAAGCTTGAATTAATTTGCTCACAAAAAAAATTCCTACAATGATGGAAAGACCTGTGTGTTGTCCTTGTTAATGCAGACAGAAAAGAGCTCCAAC
Source organism: Salvelinus sp. IW2-2015 (assembly GCF_002910315.2). Lineage (NCBI taxonomy): Eukaryota > Metazoa > Chordata > Actinopteri > Salmoniformes > Salmonidae > Salvelinus > Salvelinus sp. IW2-2015. The sequence goes on from NC_036839.1 coordinate 32,697,183, forward strand.
MTCTTAATCATAGCCTCAATTTTGTCCCGCACATTGAATATAGTTGCGGAGAGTCTCTGTAATCCTAGATTCAGATCATTCAGGAGAGAAAAACCATCACCCAGATAGGCCAGTCGTGTGGGTAACTCGTCATCATGCAAGAGGTCAGACAAGTGAAAATGATGGTCAGTAAAGAAAACTTTAAGCTCGTCTCTCAATTTTTAAAAAAACATGTCAATACTTTGCCCCTTGATAACCAGCGCACTTCTGTATGTTGTAAAAGTGTTACATAGTCGCTGCCCATATCATTGCATAATGCAGAAAATACATGAGAGTTCAGGGGCCTTGCTTTAACAAAGTTAACCATTTTCACCGTAGTGTCCATTAAGGCATTCCCTTGTCAGCAAGAGCCTCTCGGTGGATGCTGCAGTGTACCCAAGTGGTGTCGAGACCCAAGTGGCGTCGGGAGCAACTGCTTGCACGCACGTTACCARTCCACCATGTCTCCCTGTCATCAGTACAGATAAACACATCTTGACCAACAAAGTCCATTTAAATGTCACAAACCTGTCCAGTACTTTGAAAATATCCTCTCCTGTTGTCCCTGTTTCCAGTGATTTTCAGAAGAGGTGTCTTCCTTAATTGACCCCCCAAAAACTTATTGGAGATATACCAGGAGCTGTGCCAGGCCCGCCACGTCTGTTGACTCATCCAGCTGTAACGCATATAATTCACTGGCTTGTATGCGAAGCAGTAATTGTTGTCTGTATATTTTTTGGGGCCTTTTCCCCCAGCATTGTCCCAGCCATGTCCACGTCAGCAGGAATAATTAAGTCCTCCACAATAGTATGGGGCTTGCCTGTCCTAGCCACTCGGTAGCTCACCATATAAGACGCTTCTAGCCCCTTCTTATTAATGGTATCTGTTGCTTTTATACATGTCTTACTACTCGAAAGTCATCTTTGTTCTCGCTCCAAAAACTCCTGTGGCTTATTTTTCGAATTGTCATGTTTTGTTTCTAAATGTCTGCGCCAAGAGTGAAGGTTTCATCGAGTTGTGAGATCGTACTTTGCACATCTAACACACTGTGGCTGAGGAAAGGCACTACTCCCAAATCAACGTAGTTCTCATCATATTTGCTCCTCTTCGACGGTCCAACGTCCCTGTCTGTTGTTCGGTGCTTTCCCGGTTAAGGGGGGCAGTAGCTCTTCGGCTGCATCAGATTCACAACGGTCAGTGTCCATGCTAGCTGGGCTAACAACAAATGTAGAATGACTGATGTTAGCATTGGATGTGTTCGTGGAAGCAGAACAACTTGTGTCGTCGACAGGTGTAGTACTGGTGGTAGTAGCAGTACTACCAGTAGAGCTGGTAGTAGCAGTCCTACCAGTAGAGCTGGTAGTAGCAGTACTACCAGTAGAGCTGGTAGTAGCAGTACTACACAGTAGAGCTGATAGTAGCAGTACTGACAGTAGAGCCGGTATGTTCTCTGTGGGACGCAGGCCTTATTTTATAATATTAATACATTTTCGAGCCAAAAGGAACGAGCCAGGCAGTACGTTCGTGCCTACATACGGACCGTAGTGATTCAGAGAGAGTAATCGGTTAATGTGATTGGATGTGTATTATTGTGACTAGGCTAATGTATATGACTATTGTGTTATGTTATTCGCTGAACACTAAATGGTTTTAGATGTTATTTTGCATGAACGAGGCGCCTCAGGCGAGGAAAAAACATACCAATGTATAGTCCGTTGGAAATATTAAATGGAAGATTCGTTTGAAAATGTGTGAATCCATTTTTTATTTGGCTTATCCCCCGACCGGCATCGCCCAGTTTGGAATACTGATATAGAAATATTATGGACCCTCTGAACGAGCAGACTCTCTCCGACGAGCAGATCTATCTGCTGAACAGCAGACTCTTGCTGAACGAGCAGACTTCCTCTGAACGAGAGACTCTCCCTCTGAACGAGCAGGACTCTCCTCTGAACGAGCAGACTCTCCTCTGAACGAGGCAGACTCTCCTCTGAACGAGCGACTCCTTCTCGAACGAGCGATCTCCCTCTGAACGAGCAGACTCGTCTCTCTAATGAGCAGACTCTCCCTCTGAACGAGCAGACTCTTCCCTCTTGAACGAGAGACTCTCTCTGACGAGACAGAACTCTTTCTGAACGAGCAGCTCTCTTCTGAAGAGCAGATCCCTCGAACGAGCAGACTCTCCCTCCGAACGGCAGACTCTCTTCTGAGAGCAGCTTCTCCGAAGAGCAGACTTCATGACCGAGCAGAACTCTTTGAGAGCAGACCTTCTCCTGAACGAGCAGACTCTTTCTGAACGAGCAGACTCTCACGTGAGTGAAGCACTTGCGTACGATAATAGACAATGGAGCCCGTCAACACACACGTAGACATCAAGACAGAAATGACACACTATTAGATCTCTCTCACTACAACATGGCACATCAACACTTCTGAATGAAGTGTTTTTGATTGTGTAATTGTAAGAAAAGAGGGAGAGGGGGATGGAGGGATAGAAAGAGACATGGAGAGAGGGAGGAACGAGAAGGGGAGAGAGGGGAGAGGGATACGGAAGAAGCCAGATGGAGAGAGGGAGGCAAGAGAAGTGGAGAGAGGGAGATGGAAGGGATAGGAGAACATGGGAGAAGGGAGGGAGAGAATGAGAGAGGGGAGGGAGAGAGAGGAGGGGGGATAAGGGATAGAAAGAGGAGAACATGGAGAAGGAGAGCATTGGAGAGGGATGGGAAGAGAAGTGCGAGAGGGGGGGGATGGAGGGATAGAAAGGGGAGAGACATGAGAGGGAGGGAGAGAAGTGGTCGAGGAGGGGGATGGAGGGATAGAAGAGGAGAAGACATGGAGAGGGAGGAGAAGAAGGATTGAAGGGATAGAAAGAGGAAGAGACATGAAGAGGGAGGGGAGAAGTGGGAGAGAGGGGGAGGGATGAGAGAGGGAGGGATAGAAGTGGGAGAGAGAGGGAGGGAGAGAAGTGGAGAGAGGGGAGGGAGAGCGGAAGTGGAGAGTAGAAGGGAGGGAGGGAATAGGGATAAATGAAAAAATGAAAGATGAGCTGTCTCGACTCAGCATGCTGTGCTGCTCTCCCCGTCCCTGTTTTGTTCCTCTCTCTAATTTTCACAGGTGCAAGGTTCTCCAACTACACTCATCCCTCTCTCTTCCTCCCTCTCTCTTCTCTAGACTCCCCAGAATGACAACAAAGATAGACGAGAGAAAAGGGTGGGTCAGGATTTTTTCCGCCATCGTTTTTTCCCGGACAATGAAGAGATCATACCTTATTAATCTTTAATAGCTCTACCTCTCTCTCTCTCCCTCCTTCTCTCTCATTCTCTCTCTATCTCTCTCTCTCTCTCCCTCCCTCCTCTCTCTCCCTCCTCCCCACCTCTCCTCCTCTATGGCAGAGAAAGGTTAGGTTCTAAGAGTACTACTTTCTTGGGTGTCTTTTAAGCAGGAATTTCAGTCATTGTTGATGTTTTATCATTTCTCTCTGTGGGTTCATGATGCAGATTTTATTAGCAACTGCTCATTGGGACCAGTGGTAGAGTTGAGCTCTAAGTATGCACACTTACTACATCTGTATGAGAGACAAAGCAATATACTAAATATAATGGATTGGGGGGTGGGGGGAATACATGTTGCAATAGGCTTCAATTTTGGAGAAGTTATATAAATGTGGAATTCCAATAGGGTTTTTTTTTCCATTTAGAAACATTGAAGAAAAAAGGAGAATTTGAATTAACTTCCTGATTTGAATGGATTTCTCTGTAATTACAATTTATATTAGGGACATATTTTTTTCCCCTGGGTGGGAGAGGGCAATGGTCTAGGAAGAACTCCTCCCAACAGAATATACACTACAAATACTATTGTGGCTTGGACAGTAAACATGGAAGACATTCATGTCCGTATTTATTTAGAAAATTAACATAATGTTTGTGTAGGTACAAATTAACACTTCTACAAGTACTATTATTAATTAATTAAATTAAAATTGCTACAGATTAGGGAGATAAAGTAAGCGGACAATGTTTTGTATGATCACAATGGCCAGAGTGGCAACGGTAGGGGGCCGCCTGAGACTGTGATTGGTCCTTAGCCAGTAGCAGGGTGGAATGAGGGGAATGGGGAAAAACATGGAAATTAGAATCAGAACAATTAGAAACTGGAATTTAGATGCAAGAACAATAGAACAATGGAAACATTTAGAAAGGTCA
>NC_036839.1:32703741-32709803 GCF_002910315.2 Salvelinus sp. IW2-2015
GAGAGAAGTAGATTTTAGACCTATATTCTATGAATAGCATTAAAAAAAAAATGGGTGTGAGCTCGTGATCAATAGCTTTTCCTTTTTTTTTAAGGTAGGGCTTCATGACTGCGATGGCAAGACCAACGTTGGAGACCATGACTGGATGTTAATATAACATTTCAGCAACTATAAGCAGAGATTGTACTAGAATGTGGATATAACCAGTTCTGCTCGCTTCAAACAGTCACATCTATAACGGAAGGAGGAGAACGATAAGCAGAGAGAATAATCCAGAGACTTGACCCACAGGATCAAATCAGGAATATAGAGGAGACGCAAAAGGTTTCAGTGTTCTCCACCTTTTCTAGCATGAGAGCTACTTAAAAAAAAGGAAACATGTACGAGCTACAATTTTTTTTTTATCATTTCACATAGGCAATTCTTCGTCCTCTCCTCTGCAACTCTTCCCGGGTCCGGGTCCTTAGTGTAAGAGAAGTATGTTTTCTTGCAACAAATATTCGGTAAAATAAACGTTAATAAAGTCTGTACATTTTCCCTTCAAAATTCCAGTTTGTTCATAGAGAAACAACGAAATTGGATGTTTGAGTCAAATGGTTAATCATATCAGCAAAAAAACATTTTTAGGACCTGGTAAGATTTTTAAAAATGGTAATTGCCCTTTAAATTGCGCATCTAGAAATTGAAACATGCTGACCACAAACGTTCGCGTTATGTGGCGCTTACGTGAAAAAAAGCAAATAAACTGTAAGCGATACATGTTATTCATCATCATCATCAACTGCTTCGCATAGCATGATTTAAGTCAAATGAGACACATAAGGCTGCGTAGAAGGGGGCCTTTAAATAGATACTTTGGTTTTTTTTAGGAGGAGGAGCATAACAGTGCATTTTGGAAGGTATTTCATGATCCCTTTCGAGGACCTTGACTGTATTTTTTTTTTACACAGGCAATAGCAGGAGTTTTTGGTTACCATGGAAGAATTAGGAAGAGAGAACAGAAAGCTATGAGGCGTCTGGCAGACCTGGAGGCCTTAATCTAAAATGTATAAAAATTCTAATCAGAGAGAAGCATAAGAGAAAGACGACGCAGAAAGAAAGGGTGTCGTTCGTTGGTGAGAGAAGGATAAACAAGAATGACAGATAACTAAACCCAAGCAATAAAAAGCGGTCTTAATAAATCAACTTACGAATGAGAATTTCAATATGTCAATTAGTCCATACAAAATAAACAAGACCAGTATGGAAATAGAAAATGGGAAGAATCACATTCGTGGCAGTATCGGATAAATTTAAAAAACTGAAAGGAAGAGAAGAGAGAGAGAGACGAGAGCGAGACAAGACAGACACGACAGACAGAGAGGAGAGACGACAGACATGACGGGATTCAGACTCAGATGAGGAGAGTACGGATGAGAGATGGAGACAGACAAGCACAGGGATCAGGAATCTCAGAGAGACGACGAGTTTAGAGGATGAGACAGACAGGAGAGAGAGAGATTTAGAGACATGACAGACAGAGAGCAGAGAGAAACAGAGAGAGAGAGACGTAGAGAGATCATGATCAGACAGAGAGAAGAGAGGACAGAAGAGAGAGGCGAGAGACGTTAGTGAGGAGATTGAGATGGAAGAGAGAGAGAGAGAGAGAGAGAGAGAGAGAGAGAGCGAGAGAGCAGAGAAGACAGAGTAGAGTAGCATTGAGAGAGAGAAGAGAGAGAGAGAGAGAGAGCGAGAGTTCAGAGGAGGTGTAGAGAGACATGAGAGACGAGAGGACAGAGAGCACCAGTCATGAGTACAGAGAGAGACAACGGAGACGAGACAGAGACGACGAGAGAGAGAGAGAGAGGGAGAGGGAGAGGGAGAGGGAGGAGGCGAGAGAGAGAGAGAGAGAGGAGGAGATGATGGAGAGGGAGAGGAGCATTGAGAGCGCATTGAGAGAGGATGAGAGAACTAGAGCCTGAAGACAGAAGTACAGGAAACAGAACCCAGGAGAAGAGAGAGATGACAGTAGGGACTTGATGACAGGATGATATGATTCAGTAGTTACACAGAGAACAGTGACTAAAGAGACAATGAGACAACGAAAGACAGAGATGAGAGAAGAGAGACAGAGACAGAAAGTCAAGAACAGGACAAACACAGCGAGCGTTCTAGGAGAGATTAACAAGAGCAAGAGAACAATATTGAGACAGAGACATTGAGACAAAAGTTAGAGATCATTGAGACAGTGACAGAGAACACGAGACAGAGGGATAACAGAGATTTTGTTTTTTTATTTTTTTTTCTTCTTTCCGCTCGTTCTTGTAATAATTCTACTCATCACCTGTGTCTAAGTTATTGTTTTGGCTTTGGCTGATATATCCGTTGACTGTTTACACATTTGTTCCCATTGGCCAGTAATAAAGCCCCTTGATCCTGTTGAATTGAATTGGGATTAACTTATGTACGTAAGGAGTGAGAGAGAGGGACAGTCCTAGCGTAGAGAGAGAGAGAGAAGCGAGAGAGGAGAGAGAGAGAGAGGAGACAGCGAGGAGAGAGAGAGAGCGAGACGCCCCTCTTTATGAAGGGGCTCAATATGTGTTGTTGTTTTCGTTTAAAGGTGTGTCCACTGTGTGGTCTACTCTGCTGTGTCCTTCTTGTGTGTCTCTGTGTGTGAGTGTTTGTGTGGGTTTCTCACCCTAAAGAAGTCCTTTAGCTGAGGGCTGTGATGGGATGTTGGTGGTGAACAGTAGCATGCTGCACTCCTCCTCTCCTCATCAAACCCGTGAGAGAGAAAGAAGAGAAGGGAGAGAGAGAGAGGCTGTGAATGCATTATCATTAACAGCAGAATCCTACAGACTAGTTCATTTCCCTCAGTGAAAACAATGTCCTGAGCAAATGTCAAATTATCTTTTTAGCAAAATTACCGTACGACAGAACACGTATTCACCCTGCATACCCCATTTGATAAACAAACAAAGGCAAAGTCTTCTCATGCTTTGTTGATTTAAAAAATGCTTTGAACTCAATTTGGCACGAGGGTCTGCTATACAAATTGATGATAAGCGGCGTTGGGGGAAAAACATACGACATTATAAAATCCATGAACACAATTGGTTAAAATTGGCAAAAAAAACACATTTCTTTCCACAGGGTCTTGGGGTGAGACAGGGATGCAGCCTGAGCCCCGCCCTCTTCAACATATGTATCAATGAATTGGCGAGGGCACTAGAACAGTCTGCAGCACCCGGCATCACCCTACTAGAATCTGAAGTCAAATGTCTACTGTTTGTTGATGATCTGGTGCTTCTGTCCCCAACCAAGGAGGGTCTACAGCAGCACCTAGATCTTCTGCACAGATTCTGTCAGACCTGGGCCCTGACAGACCTGGGCCCTGTTAGACCTGGGCCCTGACAGTAAATCTCAGTAAGACTAAAATAATGGTTTCCCAAAAAAGGTCCAGTTGCCAGGACCACAAATGTATTYTATATATTTTTTYAAATACTTGAATCGGTTATAGAACCCATTTCCCTTTACGGTTCTGAGGTCCAACCAAGAATTCACAAAATGGGACAAACACCAAAACGAGACTCTGCATGTCGAATTCTGCAACAACAAAAAAGTACTTCGTGTACAACGCAAAACAGCAAATAAAGTATGTAGAACAGAACTCGTTATTATATTATTATTATTATATTACTAGTTATTAACATTCAGAAAAGAGACGTTAAATTCTACAACCACCTAAAAGGAAGTGATGCCCACACATTCCACCACAAAGCCCTCACCTACAGAGAGATGAACCTGGAGAAGAGTCTCCTCAGCCAGCTGGTCCTGGGGCTCAGTTCACAAACAGACCCCACAGAGCCCCAGGACAGCAACACAATTAGACCCAACCAAATCATGAGAAAGCAAATAGATAACTATTTGACACACTGAAAATCAACCCCCCCAAAATAGAATGCTATTTGGCCCTAAACAGAGAGAACACAGTGGCAGAATACCTGACCACTATGACTGACCCAWACTWAAGGAAWGCTTTGACTATGTACAGACTCAGTGAGCATAGCCTTGCTATTGAGAAAGGCCGCCGTAGGCAGACCTGGCTCTCAAGAGAAGACAGGCTATGTGCAACCTGCCCACAAAATGAGGTGGAAACTGAGCTGCACTTCCTAACCTCCTGCCAAATGTATGACCATATTAGAGACACATATTTGCCACAGATACACAAAAGAATTAGAAAACAATTCAAAAACATTGATAAACTCCCATATCTGTTAGGCGAAATCCCACAGTGTGCCATCACAGCAGCAAGATCGGTGGCCCGTTGAGAAAACATTGTAAATACCACCAATATTTATCTGTTTATTTATCTTCCCCTACTATTCGTACAACTATATGCACATTACTAAAACACATAGACATTTTAAGCGTTAAATGATCAGCTATCTTTGTCATGTTTACTGTTAATGTTTACTGAATCTTTTYTTGTTCTTTTGTGTTTCTCACTTTTGTTTATTATCCATTTCACTTGCTTTGGCAACGTAAACATGTTTCCCCATGCCAGTAAAGCCCTTTGAATTCAATTGAGAGAAAGAGCCTCAGAACAGCCAATGTGACCCCACTTGAAAACCAAATGAGAGCGAGACGTGTGACAGGGTCGTACCAAAGAGATGAGCGCGGGGGAACGGAGGGAACTCCTCCCGTCTCCTGAACAGGTTTCTGTGTGTGTACGACAGCTTCTTCAGTTCACTGTACCTCCCCCATACTAACACCTCCTTCACGTCCTCAGGACGACGCTGAGAGACAAACTAGAGGGGCAGAGAGAGAGAGAGAGCAGGAAGAGAGGAAGAGAGAGATGAGAGCAGAAGAGAGGAGAGAGACGAGAGCATGGAAGAGAGAGGCAAGGGAGAAGAGAGACGAGAGAGACAGAGAGAGAGAGAGAGAGAGAGACAGAGAAGAGAGAGAGAGAGAGAGATGAGAAGACCGAGAGCAAGAAGGGAGGAAGAGACAGAGAAGCAAAGAGAGAGAAGAGAACAGCGAGGGAGATGGTTAGTCACTGAGGGTCAAGAGATGAATGAGGGAGGGAGAGAGAGAGAGAGAACCGTCGAGCGAGATGGATAGTCATGCTAGGGTCAAAGTGGAGTGAGGGAGGACGAAGATAGGTAAGGACAGCGTGCAAGGGCATTGTGATCTGTGCACTTGATTTTACATAGAAGAGAGTCAATGGTTTGAAGCTCCAATTGTAAATAGGAACACGGACGGTTTGGAAACACAGTCGTCTATCAGCACCCTAGACCGCATCGAGGGGAGGACAGTTGTAGGGTGGGGGCTAGGCCGGCGTGTGTTAGGGGGCTAGGGAGTGTGAGGGGGGTAGGGAGTGTGTAGGGGGGCAAAGGGAGTGTGTAGGGGGGGCTAGGGAGTGTGTAGGGCTAGGGGCCGTGTGTAGGGGGCTAGGGCGTGTTGTAGGGGGCTAGGGAGATGTGTAGGGGGGCTAGGGGAGTGTGTAGGGGCTAGGAGGGGAGGTGTAGGGGGGGCTAGGGAGTGTTGTAGGGGGGGCTAGGAGTGTGTAGGGGGGGTAGGGAGTGTGTAGGGGGGGCTAGGGGAGTGTGTAGGGGGAGGGGAGTTGTAGGGGGCAGGGAGTGTGTAGGGGGCTAGGGGATGTTAGGGGGCTAGGGATGTGTGTAGGGGCTAGGGGAGTGTAGGGGCTAAGGGGGAGTTGTAGGGGTGACTAGGGGAGTGTGAGTGGGGCTAGGGGAGTGTGTGGGGGCTAGGGGAGTGGATGTAGGTAGAGTGTGTAAGGGGGCTAGAGGATGTGTAAGGGGGCTAGGGAGTGTGTAGGGGGGGAGGGAGGTGTGTAGGGGGCAGGGAGTGTGTAGGGGGGGGTTAGGGGAGTGTGTGGGGGTAGGGATATGTAGGGGGCTGGGGAGTGTGTAGGGGGCTAGGGAGTGGGTGTAGGGGGCTAGGGGATGTTGTGTGTAGGGTGCTAGGGAGTGTGCTGTAGGGGGGCTGGGGAGTGTTGTGTAGGGGGCTAGGGGAGTTGTAGGGGGCTAGGGGAGTGTGGGTAGGGGGGGGCTCTAGTA
>NC_036839.1:32709828-32723111 GCF_002910315.2 Salvelinus sp. IW2-2015
CGCAAGAGAGAGATGAGAGCACCGAAGAGATGGAGAGAGAGAGAGCAAGGAGAAGAGGACGGAAGAGAGAAGAGAGAGAGAGAGAGAGAGAGGAGAGAGAGAGAGAGAGAGAGAGAGGAGATGAAAGAAGAGAGCAAGAAGGGAGGAAGAGACAGAGAGCAGGAAAGAGAGAGAAGGAACAGCGAGGGAGATGGTTTAAGTCATGAGGGTCAAGAGATGAATTGCAGGGAGGGAGAGAGAGTAGAGAGAACCGCGAGGAGATCGGATAGTAATGCTAGGGTCAAAGATGGAGTGAGGGAGGACAAAGATAGGTAAGGACAGCGTGCAAGGCATTGTGATCTGTGGCACTCTGATTTTACATAGAAGAGACTCAATGGTTTGAAGTCCATATGGTACAAAGACACGGAGGTTTGGAAACACACGCGTATACAGCTACTAGACCCATGAGGGGAGGAAGTGTAGGGTGGGGCTAGGGGCGTCCGCTCACTTATCGGGGGGGCTCCTACTTCCTGTGGTTCTCATGCTGCTGCTCCGCCTTCCACGACCGCCCTACCTGGGGCCTTTACCTCTCTCCCCACTCTCTCTTTTACGTCCGGTCGCTCACGGCGCTAGTCGGTTTCCAGGCGCGCGTGGCCTATAGCCGCCAGTCCTGCTCAGCTGCCAGCCCGTCTGCGCTCGCCCTCCTTGCGTCTCAGCTGGGGCGCTCAGCTGGGCCGCATTCTTCCCCCCCACTCTCCGCGCCCTTCCTCCTCCTCCCCTCCCCCTCATCGTCCCCCTTTCCCTCCTCTCTCCCTCTCCCTCCCGAGCCACTCGTCAGGTCCTTTTCCGCTGCAGCCTCCGTGCCTTGTCCGTGTGCCTTACCCGCTTTGCCCGGTTGGCCTCTCCTGTTTGTCACGCTGGGGTGGAGTATAGAGGTGCCTAAAGGTGAGTGGGGGGCCTGTGAAAGTGGGTAGTATGGGAGGAAGTGTGCATGCAGATGTGGCGAAGTGACGTGGGTGAGATGTGTGCCTTGAGAGGGCAAGATGGAGTTGGGGAGGTCAAGCGGCGGTGTGTACGTCTCAGAATGCTCGAGTGGTGTGTGACTTCGCTGCGCGAGGCCTCCTCTCATCCAGGCGCTGGCATGGGCTTAGTCATTACTGGCCATGATGGGCGGAAACAGGCGTGAGTGCCTATACTGTCCGCCAGGCTAGCTGCACCGGGTGTTACACACTGTTGGATATGTGTGTGAGAGAGGAGGAACGCAGGGGACAGTTCAGTGGGCGGTGCGAGGTAATCAGATTGGAGGAACTAGAAGGAAGTGTGTTGTGAAGTTTGGAGGGCATGAGTGAGTATGGAACAGTGAGGAGGAGAGGAGAAGGGTTGGCGATGGTGAGTAGGGGCATGACAAGACCAACCAAGGGACAGGGTGTTGTCAGTGTCTGCGGGGCTCCTTCTCATTCACGTGGCGTGGCTGCTTGTTGTGTAGGGCCCCGTAGACTGGGCTCGGGTTCTCGCCTCTTGCAAGCGGGCCTACGTGGGTAGCTTGTGTGCTGTTGACGACTATGTTCCCCTCTTCACTGGTTTAGGCGCCTTGTGTCCTGCACTATGTTCCCCTCTTCTCCACCGTCCTCTCTTTGCTTTGGTTTCGCTCCCCAGTCTCCTCCTCTCTCCCACTTACCAACCAACTGCATAGAGCCAGTCCCCCTGGCGTGTGCACGTTGCCGTGCTCTCTTTGCAGATGTTCTATGGGGTGCCCAACACCTCGTGGGTCTAGCTGGCTGCTCCCTCGGCAGAATTCCTCCCCCGCTCCCCCTCTTTTCTTACTCTTCTGTTTTCCCCTTTCCTCCTCATGTTCTTCTTAGTGTCTTGTCTTCTCTGCGTCTCTGGTGGGGGTTGTAAACACAAAGCACATAAGTGCTCCATGGGCCACATGTTTTTATAAGTTATTGGCTACCGTCATCGATTGACGTGGAGCATCGGGTCTCTGTAGAGAGGATATTGGCGCATCCACTCTAGATCTTGAGTGCTAAGGTCACGGCCAGACACGAAAGTAAAGGAAGCGGTGGTAGAGAGGAGCCAGTTAGCGTGCGAAAAGAGCTCGTTTCAAAGGGCACCAAAGCCCGGGCAGAATCACAGTTCGGTGCTGGTCATGAGCTTCAGTCACAGAGCCTTGGCAGTGGTCAGAGCTGGTAGAGGACCGGAACTATGCATAGCGTTCCCCTTGGTGGACATGGTTCGGATACGTGCGGGGCCTCTGTCAGGAAAGCCGTGAATGTGTAGGAGAGGTCTGGTCAGAGGCGGGTAGGTAGGGTGATTTGACAGCGAGGACTGAGGGTGTAGTGGTGTGTGTGATGGTCAGTGTTGTTGTAGGTGAGGAGGAGCATTGAATGAGTGTGTGTAAAGAGTGTAGTCAGTAGAGTGTGCTAGCAAGTGTACTGTTATGGGGGGGATAGTTAGTGTGGTGAAGATGTGATTCTTAGGCAGTGATTTAGGTGGACGTGATAATTCGCACAGTAGTGTGCGATGCTAGGGTGGTGTGTACAGCCTCTTAGACTCCTATACCTTCCCGAGATGGAAGATATGGCTCGCCTTGGCAGTCTATCGGAATAAAGGTAACACTTAACATATTCAATGCAGATAGAAGCCTGACGTCCACAGTCAACTTATAGTGTGAATACCTCAACAATTGCCTCACTTTAAATTAGGGCCAATTTGTATACCGCTAGAAACCCAATCTGTGCGTGAGATATGATTCTCAGTAAGATAATCTCGTGTGTTGTTGAGAGAGGCTAGGAGATTGGGCAATACGAACACCTAGAACGTAAGTTAGTTATTGTGCTCCCCAATTTCCGCATCTGGGGTATTCCATGAAGTTGTAGTTTAAGTCTGTGTCTTCATACCGTGCATACTCCTCGTGACGGATTCGGGACAACAAGTAGGAGGAAGCGTAGCGTTACCCCTCTATCGAATAACGTCGTGACTCATCCAGAACTGTGCGTGAACTCTTATATTGACCATCAATGCTACCAATGTCAAACTACGTAACACGTCCCCGCTCAGGACAGAGATTTTGTAAGCCTGATTAAGAATTCCTTGTGCGGTATAGTGAGTATCCAATCGCGTGGATCAGCTCTCTGAAGGATGGAGCTCATGATCAATCTGCTTTGATTGTATCTTTTGGGCGGGTTCTCACTGTGGGATTTACGCGTCAGCGATCGCTGACGCGGCAGCGAGGCCACACATCCCAGCTATGGGCCAAATCCGTCGGCGCACCTGTACGGAGCGACAAGATAGAGACACAGCGTGAAGTGTGCGTCCTGGCCTCGCGGCAAAACTCTCGCAATCCGGTAACGCGTAAGAAAGCCCGTGCCAAGCACGACGGCTGGCTCGCACCAATGTGGTCCACCTCCAATCCGTTTACGCTCGAGATATGCCCAGCTCGCCAGACCCCAGAATCGCTGGTGAGCATGGGAGCACTAGCTAGTCCACTTTGAGATATGTAGTACTCGAGGAAAGTCGGTCGCTAGAACCCGGTACCGCAAGTAGGCGAGAGGCCCATTCAGAACATGTTCCGTCTACGTATGGCTATGACACAAAGGTAGAGTTCCCCTGGTCTTTGTACCATCTACTCCGCGGGCTCTTTCTTTCCCTCCGAACTGTGACTTGATACCTGTGGTAACCCGTTCCTTTACCTTACACACTGTCGCGTTTACTCAGCTCTCAAGTGACAAGACCACTGCAGAGGCCGAAATAGAGAAGAAGAATGAGATAAGCCTAGCATGTAAATAAAGAGATAATAGTGGATGTCTAGACAAGCCAGCGCAATCATAGGACCGGTACAGCCATCAGACGCCTAGACGATCAGTGATCTCCAAAAGTTAGGTGAAACAGATGAACAGTACATAGTCAGGACATAGGGCTAATAGAAAACTAAGACGGATGAGAGTAGAACTAGCTATGATCGTACCTAGTTGGTGTATAGGCAGACATGCTGCTGAGAGAAGGTGTGTTGTTGTGGATAGAGGATGAATCTGTGCAGAGAGAGAAGATGGGATAGGGATGGAATGATGGGGAGTGAGAGAGAAAAGAAGGAGGTAACATTAACAGACTTACAGTCATGGTAAGCAGCAAAGAGTTAGGCCAAGTAAGGAACTACCAAGCAGTCCCCAGTAGGGCAAGGCAAAGAGTTAGTAAAAACCGAAGAGAGCGGCTGGACTGGGAGAAAGTCTCCAGCGTGAGCGTGATAAGATGGTGTGTTTCGTGGGATAGTGCATAAAGCCAGCCTACATGCTAAAGATGTGCGATCCCTCTGCGGTATAGACCAAGGTGAAAGGCAGATGATCATAGCGCAAGTACCCTCTGATGGTAGTGAGACCAGCTAGCTAACAGTAGGGCATTCCCTTGTAGTTCAATATGGCCCAAGCGTAAGGCTAAAGCATTAGCAAGACGTCCCTGCTGTGTGTCATAGCGACAGCTAGCGAGACAATGAGGCGAGTCCGCTTATCTTGGGTTTTATAGCCAGCTAAGCGTTACATAGCATCCCTTGTATATAGCCAGCTAGCTAAGATTTAATACAATCCCTCGTTGTGAGGACAGGGTGCTTCAGCTAAGTGCACAAGAAACGTTGCTGACTGCAATTTGCTTAGCTTAAGAGAAGTTAAAAAACATCATTTTGATAATACAATAGTAGATCTCGCAGTGGAGTTAACTAAAAGAACGTAATTTCGAGAGCGATTGGTTCTGTATGTATAGGCTTATGGCTATTCAGGTACTGCAATTGTATAGTTGACTCGTTATACCGTGTATAGTGAAGAAGGTGGAGCGCACATCATATACAGTTCATGCTGCCTAAAGCTCTTCAATATCGGGTGCGAGATATGCGTTCACTCGTTGAAGCTTAGTAGACCGAGATACTACGCCATGTAAGGTCTTGGTGATAGATTTGTGAAAAATGGCCCCTGGTGTACGAGTGAGGAAACCCAAGGAGTTTGCTCCGATTAGGTTTTTGTATGAAAGGCTAAAAGTTTGTACCTAGGGAAGTGCACTCTCAGGGAAGGCTACGGACTGTTCCTGACCAAAAATGTTCCATTCTTATGCAATTACCGGCTTTAAGAGGTGCTTTATCTAAACTGTTATTTAAGTTTTTGATTCTAGAAATGGTGATAACATAAAGTGTGTTGTACACATGTTTATCGTAAAAGGTGCTTGCGATCTGAGCTAAAGATGTGTCCTCCCGCATTCTCTCCGATGGAAGCATCGGTTAGTAAGTATTACGACAGAGTTATGACTACAGGTGAGAGACACTTCCTATATAGAGCTGCAAGTCACTTTTGCCCGTCAGAGAGGCAGCCGTGAATTTGTTATGGCGCACGGACACAAGGTATCAAGAAGAGTTCCAGCGGGGGCATGCCGTGGCCTCCATGGTTGCGACGGCGGCACATGCTGTCGCCGCAACCACTGTGGGTCAATTTGGCTGGATGTCCTTTGGTGGGTGGACCATTCTTGATACACCACAGGAAACAACTGCGTGAGTGAACAAACCCCAGCAGAGTATGCAGTTCGTGAAGAACCAAACTGAGTGCGGTCTGGCAGCGCTGATGACCAGCGAGCGCCCGGTGTCAAAAGCACTTAAAATTTTGCCCTTGCCATTCACCTTATGAATGGCACACACAGTGGATGTAAAGTACTAGAGTGAGTACTGGAAAGTATAGTTTTATTTAAGTTAGTTTGCGTTGGTATAGTCTGTACTTTGGTGATGTATATTTTTGGCCACACTTAGTACATTTACTACGAGTCCTAAAAGGAGAAACAAATGTACTTAGTACTGCCATAATTTTCCCTGACAGCATGGCTGAGGCCTGTTGCCCCTAGGGCTAGTCCTATGCGACCTATGAGCAACAAATAGAAGTTGTTGCGTGTGTCTGAGTTGTTGCATAATAAGCGATTTTTGAGAGGATGGCTTTTAACAATGGTTTAGCAATTACATGCTACCTTGTTTGTATCTTATGAGTGATGAAAATTTAGAAAGCTGCATAAATAAATTCGTAGCGTCAGAGTAAGAGTATATCACTGGGTGGACTTTTACTATGGAATCATTTTTCAAACGAGATACGCGCCCTTGAGTCCTTTTGTGAAGGTTCTATGCTGCGTTCACGTCAATGGTCGAACAGGAGGACTCTGACATTTGTGCGCTCGGATTGTGCTACTGGAGAAATGTTGCGGACGAGACGCGAGTGCTGTGTTCTTAGGACGATGGTAGAAGTTCTCCGTAAAGGTGATTTATTGATTGCGTGTGTTCCATATCAAGCAATGTGTATGCAAAGACGGAGGATGTCGTACCAAGAATTAAGTGTCTCTGTGGTGAGGCGGTGCCACTCGGAAGTAAGCTATTTCCACTCTATTAAATGTATGTTGTTATTATGGAAATGAAGATGGGTGTTAGGCGGGGTGCTAAAGGTGCAAAAGATATTTGCAATAAGAACAGAGAATGTGTTAGTTGTACTGTCGGGTGAGGATTGGTTGAGTCGAAGAAACATATAGTGCTTGTCAGGCAGAGAATAATGTTGTGATTAAGAGAATGCATTTTACGCAGAGGTATGTGTGAGTAATTATGAGAAGATATAGAACTTGCACGGTCGATCATAAGCGAAGTGGAATGTGATGACGAGCCTGATAAAATCAGCGTGCCGTGATACCTGTAGTGGGGGGGTAAAGGATCTTTACTTCAGGCAATTAATAACATATGTTTTGGAAGAGTCATCCTAGTGTAAGGTAGATATTAATAATATATAGTATAGGATGAAGAGATGTCTAAGAATCGCTGTGTAGAAGCGGATATTTTCACAGGAAGTCTATTTCCCTCTGTAGATATTCGTTGGCGTTTCACTCGTTTGATGGTAAACTTGTGCGTTCGTGGCGTGGGACTTGGAGCCACAAAGTATATCGTGTGGGCCATAAGCGTAAAAGAATCTGCGTTGGAGAGGATGCATCGATAAGGTGTGTTCGTTATGCTCGTGGTGTGAGTAAAAGGAAATGGCTTGATTTCTTAAGTGAGAGGAGATTGATTGATCCGTTGGATGAGTTATCGATGGAGGTGGAATGGGTAGTTAGTTTGAGAGATGCAAGAACCTGAGATACGTAATTGGGAGACAGACGTTAAGGTGTCGCTCTCGTTAGTGTTTGAGGTATATAGTGAGTGTTCTGGACTGGACTGTCTATAAGACGTAGGCATCTTGTGTTCTCGAGACGTATATTGCGGATGACAACCAGTCTTGAATATTCAAAAGGGTTTGACATATATTACTTGGGATCAGCTGATGATCCGATGAAAGGAAATGCTGGCCGGGAGATTTACATAAAAGTCGTTTATGCTTATGTAGGAACAACATTTTGAGTACAACATAATTATGATTAGTATAAGGAAAGAAGGAGCCCGCGTTAAGTTGTTGTTTTTATCTGAGTTTGGAGAGGAAATAGATGTGACGAGAGAGAGTGTGTGTGTGACCTATTTAGAATGTAGTTAAGAATACTAGTGGGGTTGTAAGGGTGATACCCCAAGTCAAAATGTTTCAAAAAAAATGTAAATTGCAGCATGTCTGGAGGTTCAACTTGAAGGTTGTTATAATTGGTTAGATTGTATTGTGACGTATTTATATTTTTCTGCTTCCGTATATTTTCTTTGTGAATTCCTCCTCTGTCTGTTCTGTTTTGTGTGGTGTTTTGTGGCTATGTAGCTCTGGGTTATAGTAGTAGAAAATAAATAGTGAGTAATAGAAAGTAAGTACAGAAGGATGTGCCCGATTAACAAGTCCAAAAAATTTCCAGCTTTTCCTAGTTCCACTAGACGGAGAACGGGTAGGAGGAGCATTTCTATTCTGTAACACTATCCAAGTTCAGCTTTGAGGATCCACAGCGTCAGTTGTGTTAATAGGGTGTGAGCTGACGTGTTTCTTGACTGTCTTTGGAACATGTAACGGGCATGCTCTCCCCGCTTGCGCGAGTGGGATATGTCGTGATTTAGCCAACACAACCACATATGTACCACAGTCTTGACCCTTACATTTTTTTTCAACTGAGCTAATCGGTATGTTGTTGATCTCAAGAATTCAGCTGTTATTCAATTGTGTGTAATGAGTAATCCAGAAGTCAGAGTTTAATTGACACGAGAGAAACTCGAGAAAATAGCAAATCTACAGATCGCAATGGCTACAATGAATGGACCCAAGATGGGTCTAGTCACGGGGGTTGACGCTCAAGTCATGCAACGAATCACGAGTTCCCAACAATGCCCCTTTGAAATTGATTAGCTAGCTAACAGCTGTGCTTGAAATTTTCAACAAAATCGGCAGAATGAATACAACCCTGATCACACATAACTTATTTATTTTTCTCCCCAATTTCATGGTATCCAATTGGTAGTTAAGGTCTTGTCTCATCGCTGCAACTCCCGTACGGACTCGGGAAAGGCGAAGGTAGAGAGCCGTGCGTCCTCCGAAACACGACCCAACCAAGCCGCGCTGCTTTTTGACACAATGCCCACTTAACCCGGAAGCCAGCCGCACCAATGTGTCGGAATGAAACACCGTACTCCTGGGGACCGTGTCAGCGTGCATGCGCCCGGCCCGCCACAGGAGTCGCTAGAGCGCGATGGGACAAGGACGTCCCTGCCGGCCAAACCCTCCCCTAACCCGGGACGACGCTGGGCCAATTGTGCCCTGCCCCATCGGCCCCAACCAGGATCTCTAGTGGCACAGCTAGCACTGTGATGCAGTGCCATAGACCCCTGCGCCACTCGGGAGGCCCTTCACAGTTCCCTTTCATAGCAGCCACATTGTATTCCTTCTCGCATCTATGCGCTTTCCTCCTCMAARCTTTTCCCTTCACTTGTGGACTTCAAAGCACAACACATCAGCTGGATGTGACCAGGAGAAAAAAATATTTCTAAGCCAAACCACATCATAACCGCTACACACAGCCTACATCGTTGTCTCCATATTAGCTAAAGTAACGTCATAGTCAACATAGKTAATAGAACTAACGTGTTAGTAAACCTGCTACAATCATGCGGTAACATTACAGCGTACAGTCAGTAAGCAGTTTAGCAGTTACACCAGCAGTCCCCAGTGGCAACAAATTAGTAAAACCAAAAGCCCTTGACTTGGAAGAGTTCCAGCGTTGTGTTGGATAGTCATAGCCAGCTAGCTAACAAGCGTCCCTCGTTGATAGTCAGCTAGCTAACATAGCATCCCTCTGTTATAGCCAGCTAGCTAACATAGCATCCCTCTGTTATAGCCAGCTAGCTAACATAGCATCCCTCGGTTTGAGCAGGGTGTTTCAGCAGGCTAAACTAGCTAGCTGCATTTGCTAGCTAATAAAGTAAAACTTCATTTTGGAAGAAATTAAATTTGTACATAACTGTTCAACTATTGTCTTTCTAGCTTATGCTTTCAGTACTAGATTTATTCTCTGATCCTTTGGGTGGACAACATATCAGTTCATGCTGCAAGAGCTCTAATAGGTTGGAGGACGTCCTCTGGAAGTTGTCCTAATTACTGTGTAAGTCTATGGAAGGGGGTGAGAACCATGAGCCTCCTAGGTTTTGTATTGAAGTAAATGTACCTAGAGGAGGATGGAAGCTAGCTGTCCTCCGGCTACACTATGGTGCTACCCTACAGAGTGCTTTATCTAACTTTATTTAATTTTGATCTAAAATGGATAACATTAAATGTTTTACAATTTTTATGAAATTCACTGAGGAAGATTGTCCTCCCCATTCTCTGAGGAGCATCTACTGGTATACACAGAGTATACCAAACATAAGGAACACTTTCCTAATATAGAGCTGCATCACTTTTGCCCTCAGAACAGCCTTGATTTGTTGGGGCACGGACTACAAGGTATCAAAAGAGTTCCACGGGGATGCTGGCCCATGTTGACGCCAATGCTTCCCACACTTGGGTCAAGTTGGCTGGATGTCCTTTGGGTGGTGGACCATTCTTGATACACACAGGAAACTGTTGAGTGAAAAACCCAGCAGAGTTGCAGTTCTTGAAACAAACTGGTGCGCCTGGCACCTACTACCAGACCCCGTTCAAAGGCACTTAAATATTTTGCCTTGCCCATTCACCTTCTGAATGGCACACACAGTGGTGTAAAGTACTTAAGTAGTACTGTAAAGTATTTTTTATTTAAGTAGTTTTGGGGGGTATCTGTACTTTATGTATATTTTTGCCAACTTTTACTTTACTACAGTCCTAAAGAAAACAATGTACTTTTAACTCCATACATTTTCCCTGACACATGCTGGACTGTGCCCCTGGCTATCCATCAACAACAACAAATAGAAAMTTGTGCTGTCTGGTTTGCATAATAAGGATTTTGAAATGGTTTATACATTTTAGCAATTACATTTACTTTTGATACTTAAGTATATTTAAAACCAAATAATTTTACTCAAGTCATATTTCACTGGGTGACTTTTACTTGAGTCATTTTCAAACGAGATACGCCCCTCTTTTTGAAGGGTTCTTATGCTGCGTTCACGTCAAAGTCGGAACCAGGAGACTCGGACATTTCCGATTTGCTAACTGGCGAACGCGGTACGTGTAGAAGTTTCTCTTAAATATTTATAATTGGCGTCCAATCACACTCCTAAATAACGGCTACAAAATTAGTCGGCCACTCGGAATAACTTTTCACATCATAAATGTTTTATATGGAATAATGGGTCAATATTACATAGAAACAAGATGTTATTTTACCGTAACTGGTTATCGAAAAACATTGTCATTGTCAGCCAATTAGTTTGTATTAGTGAGAATCTATTTACGCGGAGATAATTTATGGAAAGATAAAACTTTGAGGTTTCAAGCAAGGAATATGACACTTATAAAAGCTGTACCTAGRGGGGTAAAATCTTTACTTCAGAATAATGCATATTTTGGAATATCTCCTATTGTAAGATAGATATTAGATAAGATCTTATTAGATAAGAAATTCAACAATCYTTTATYAAGGGATATTTTCTACAGGAAGTCTATTCCCTCTGTGATATTTCGTTGGGCTTCATCGTTTGATGTAAACTGGCGTCGTGCTTGACTGACTCCACAAAGTTATGGTGGCCAATAAAGTAAAGGAGATCTGCTTGAAGATGCTCCATAGATTCTATCCGTGTCATAGCTTGATTTCTAAATATATACCTGATGTTACCAGTGAATGTAGTTGTTGTGAACTAGAAACTGAATCTATTGAACACTTAGTCTGTCAGTGTTTATATAGTGAAGTGTTCTGGACTGATGTCAAACTACATCTTGGCAACGAGATGCATACAACCATTGAAATATCAAAGTTTGACATATTATTTTACTACACTGATTCCASAATTGAACCGTTGAATGTCATAAATTTCTTTATCTTATTAGGAAACATTTTCATACAAATAATAATTTATTAAGAAAAAGACCCTTAATTTTTTTTAAAATCTGATTTGGAAAACTATTTAGAATTATTAAAATATATACCAATCAAAATGTTTTTAAAAAATGTATTTGCTACATGTCTGGATTTCAATTGATATAATGTGGATTTGTATTGTTATTTTATTTTTTCTCTTCCTTATTTCTTTGTGGAATCCCTATGGCTGTTCTGTTTTTTGTGTTTTGCATGTTACTGTTTAATAAAAAATAAAATTAATAAAAATAAGTACAACCGATTAACAAGTCCAAAAATTCCCAGTTTCCTAGTTCCGACTAGTACGTGAACGCGGCAATTTCTACTTAACACTGATCCAAGTTCAGTTTTGAGATCCACATGCGTCATTGGTTTAGGGTTAGCTGGACGTTTTCTGACTGGTCTTGGAACTATGACAACGGGCAGCATCTCCCCGCTTGGCTCGATGGGATATGTCGTGATTTAGCCAACACAGCCAAATATGTACACAGTCTTGTACCCTTACATTTTTTTCAACTGACTATCGTATTTGTTGATCAAAATCAGGACTTTATTCATGTAATGAGTAATCCAGGAATGTCAGGAGTTAATTGACACGAGAAAACTCGAGAAAATAGCAAATCTACAGATCGCAATGGCTACAATGAATGGCTAAATTACTTCCAGATCAAAATTTACAGAAATTTACAGAGGGTAGTGTGTTTTTATTGGGCAGAGGGGAGGGTAGTGTGTTTTTATTGGGCAGAGGGGAGGGTAGTGTGTTTTTATTGGGCAGAGGGGAGGGCAGAGTACGAGGGTCACGGTGTTGTTTCTATTGGCAGACGGGGAGCCTGAGGGAACCACCGAGATGACAATCTTCCTCGGGGCCACCATTATTCCACACCCTTTCGTTCAAGCTGGGTGTCAGGTACTGGGTAATGTGATTACCCGTTTATTTGTTTGGTTGAGGCATTAACGCACATTCGCCACACCAACCCACCTGGTTCAATGCCCACTCTTCATCTATGTACCCTGAACGGGACTGCCATGCCAGCACCACTTTTTCTCTCTCTTATTTACTCAGCAACGTCAAGGCATTAAGAACAAAATCCTTCCACTCTCAGTCACACCGCGGGATGACGGCCATACCGCCGGCAGAAACGCCCGGACGACGGCATGGGTGCAATAGCCTCACCGTGCGCCTGCCCGCCTCCTCCTATATTAGAGCAGGCAAGTTCCAACCTAGAAAGAAAACATGCACGTTTGTTTCTCACATCTATGTGTAGATTTACAGGTGTGCTCATTTTCACGCGCCAAAACAACGACACGCGTTCAATATGTACCACATTACCCGTGGAATATCAGCACCGCCAAACGACGTCCTACAGAAACAAAGCAGACACGTTTTGGTTTATCATGAACGATGTCATCGCATTTAATTGATTTTTATTTTCTCCAAACCGTAAAATACATTTTCACATTATTATTTTGCACCACTTCCAGCACATCGGTCACATTCAGGGTCCGCTCGAGTGACCGCCCCGTGCGTGCTTCAGAGGAAAACATCAGGACCGACGCTAGGACCGCCCCTGCTTAGCTTTCAGAGAAGAACAATAATATATTCTCGAGATGACGACTAGGACCGTCTCCTTGCATAGACTTGTGAGGAAAACATCCAGGGACCACTTAGTGCCGCCCCTGCTTGGCTTCAGAGTGAAAGATACAGATTATGTGGATGATTAGGATGCTTCAGTGTGTTTGCTTGGAATGATATGTGCAAAAACAATTAACTGTGAGTTCATATTGGAGAGGCATTTACATTATCATAAAAAAAATAGTGTATATATTTTTGCTCTATTACAATTTCACACATGAAA
>NC_036839.1:32723136-32734290 GCF_002910315.2 Salvelinus sp. IW2-2015
CAGAGGGGAGGGTAGTGTGTTTTTATTGGGCAGAGGGGAGGGTAGTGTGTTGTTTCCCTGGTTTACATTAGCTCTTATTAATATATTATACAGTGGATACCTACGCCTATTTATTTTTATATTTTTTATTTAACCTTTATTTAACTAGGCAAGTCAGCTAATAACAAATTCTTGTTTTCAATGACGGCCTAGGAACAGTGGGTTTAACTGCCTTGTTCAGGGGCAGAACAACAGATTTTTTACTTTGTCAGCTCAGAGATTTGATCTTTGCAACCTTTTGGTTACTAACGCTTTAACCATTAGGCTACCTGCCGCCACCATAGGCCTATGCCTGCAATGCCCTAATACATTTAGTATTCACATTTCTGAAAGCTGAACCGTGAGGTGAACAATTATTATTTTAGGAAAGTAGCCTAAAAAAACATTTTAAAAAATACATATAGTTTTGCATATGCTACACATCAAAACACAAGGAATAGTGGTTTTGTTTTGTTTTGTTTTTAATGACATGTAAATGTGGCTAATTTGACCAGATCAGATCTGAATGCTTATGGCTGTGAAATTTCGTAAATGTCAGATAAATAAACATTTTCCCTGTCATGTTGTCCGGCTCCAAATGTTCCTACAGAAACTCTGAAATGGCAATG
This sequence comes from Salvelinus sp. IW2-2015, assembly GCF_002910315.2. Classification (NCBI taxonomy): domain Eukaryota; kingdom Metazoa; phylum Chordata; class Actinopteri; order Salmoniformes; family Salmonidae; genus Salvelinus; species Salvelinus sp. IW2-2015. The sequence continues at coordinate 32,723,784 of NC_036839.1, forward strand.
TTTTTTATGATGAAGATTTTTAAAATATTTGGATCAAAATCATCTGTTGCCAAATTGGATGGAATCTTAGCTACAGACACCTTAAAGACTTTTGCAAGTGTGCTAGTCCAGTGTCACTATGATTATGCTGCACATCATGGTTCAACAGCAAGTTGTCACAATCTGACCTTATTTCCTTTGTTTTGTATGGTCAGGGCGTGAGTTGGGGTGGGCAGTCTATGTTTGTATTTCTATGTTGTCTATTTCTATGTGTTGGGCCTGATATGGTTCTCAATCAGAGACAGGTGTTTTGCGTTGTCTCTGATTGGGAACCATATTTAGGTAGCCTGTTTTGTATTGTGGGTTGTGGTCTATGTTATGTTGCATGTTAGCACAGTGTTTATTATAACGGTCACGTTCGTCTTATTCGTTTTGTTGTTTTTTGTTTAAGTGTTCTTCATTAAATATAGAAGATTGTATTCAAACCACGCATGCGTTTCGGTCCGCTTCCCTAGACGATCGTGACACAGCTTCAAGCATCTAAACAATAAACTACCAGCCAAACAAGCTAGTAAGAATTGTACTTATGCCCTGCGTGGCATCGACCACAAAATCACTCTGAAGTGGCAAAGTCGATATCCACATTTATAAACACAGGGTACCTCCAGTTATTGTTATTTGTGGTCGTAAACATCATTTAGAGTTAATACTACGAGGGGGGTGTTAAATGTATTTGACAGTACAAGGGGTGGGGTCATTTGAAAATATGTTTAATGTTGGGGAGGGGAGTGCATTTCTTTAAACGACACCTTGAGTTGGACCAGCCCCCCCCCCCCAGTACATTTTGATCTGTCCCTGAGGGTTCGTGGAGGTCCTCCTCCTCCTCACAGGGGGAGTTAGATACCATAAGTAACCCACAGAGGGAGTTAGTTACCATAAGTAACCCACAGGGGGAGTTAGATACCATAAGTAACCCACAGGGGGAGCTAGTTACCATAGTAACCCACAGAGGGAGTTAGTTACCATAGTAACCCACAGAGGGAGTTAGTTACCATAAGTAACCCACAGAGGGAGTTAGTTACCATAGTAACCAAGAGAGAGATGAGAGCAGAAGAGAGGAGAGAGAGAGAGCAGGAAGGGAGGAAGAGAAGAGAGAGAGAGAGAGAGAGAGGAGAGAGGAGGAAGAGAAGAGAGAGAGAGGAAGAAAAGAGAGAGCAAGAAGGGAGGAAGAGACAGAGAAGCAGGAAAGAGAGAGAAGAGAACAGCGAGGGAGATGGAGTCATGCAGGGTCAAGAGATGATGCAGGGAGGGAGAGAGAGAGAGAGAACGTCGAGGGAGAGTAGTATGCAGGGTCAAGAGTGGAGTGAGGGAGGACGAAGATAGGTAAGGACAGGTGCAAGGTCACTGTGATCTGTGCTTGTTTTACATAGAAGAGATCAATGTTTGAAGTCCAATTGTAAAAGGAACAGGAGGTTGAAACACAGGTTTATCAGCATAGAAGGAGGGGAGGAGTAGGGTGGGGGCTAGGCCGGCGTGTGTTAGGGGGCTAGGGAGTGTGAGGGGGGTAGGGAGTGTGTAGGGGGGCAAAGGGAGTGTGTAGGGGGGGCTAGGGAGTGTGTAGGGCTAGGGGCCGTGTGTAGGGGGCTAGGGCGTGTTGTAGGGGGCTAGGGAGATGTGTAGGGGGGCTAGGGGAGTGTGTAGGGGCTAGGAGGGGAGGTGTAGGGGGGGCTAGGGAGTGTTGTAGGGGGGGCTAGGAGTGTGTAGGGGGGGTAGGGAGTGTGTAGGGGGGGCTAGGGGAGTGTGTAGGGGGAGGGGAGTTGTAGGGGGCAGGGAGTGTGTAGGGGGCTAGGGGATGTTAGGGGGCTAGGGATGTGTGTAGGGGCTAGGGGAGTGTAGGGGCTAAGGGGGAGTTGTAGGGGTGACTAGGGGAGTGTGAGTGGGGCTAGGGGAGTGTGTGGGGGCTAGGGGAGTGGATGTAGGTAGAGTGTGTAAGGGGGCTAGAGGATGTGTAAGGGGGCTAGGGAGTGTGTAGGGGGGGAGGGAGGTGTGTAGGGGGCAGGGAGTGTGTAGGGGGGGGTTAGGGGAGTGTGTGGGGGTAGGGATATGTAGGGGGCTGGGGAGTGTGTAGGGGGCTAGGGAGTGGGTGTAGGGGGCTAGGGGATGTTGTGTGTAGGGTGCTAGGGAGTGTGCTGTAGGGGGGCTGGGGAGTGTTGTGTAGGGGGCTAGGGGAGTTGTAGGGGGCTAGGGGAGTGTGGGTAGGGGGGGGCTCTAGTACCAAGATGGTCTAGCAACGGGGTTTGACGCTCAAGTCATGGCAACGAATCAACGAGTTCCAATATGACAATGCTGCTTTGAATTGTTAGCTATGCTACGCTGTGCTTGAAATTTCAACAAAATGCAGATGAATATCAACCCTGTCAACACATAACTTATTTATTTTTCTCCACATTTCATGGTATCCAATTGTAGTTAAGGTCTTGTCCTCATCGTGGAAACTCCCGTACGGACTCGGGAAAGGCGAAGGTAGAGAGCCGTGCGTCCCGAAACACGACCCAACAAGCCGGCTGCTTTTTGACACAATGCCCCTTAACCCCGGAGCCCAGCCGCACAAGTGTCGGAAGAAAACACGACTCCCTGGGGACGTGTAGCGTGCATGCGCCCGGCCGCCACAGGAGTCCGCTAGAGCGCGATGGGGAAAGACGTCCTGCCGGCCAAACCCTCCTAACCCGGTACGACGCCGGGCAAATTGTGCCTGCCATCGGCCCCAAGACGCTAGTGCACAGCTAGCACTGTGATGCAGGTGCCATAGACCGCTGCGCCACTCGGAGGCCCTTCAAGTCGCTCCTTTCATAGCAGCCACTTGTATTCCTTGCGCATCTATGCGCTTTCCTCCTCTAACTTTTCTTCACTGTGGTACTTCCAAAGCACAAACATCAGCTGGATTGACAGTGAGAAAAAAATATTCAAGCCAAACACATCATACCGCTACAATCACAGCGTACATCGTGTGTCTCCATATTAGCTAAAGTACGTCATAGTCCAACATAGCTAATAAACTAAGCGTGTTGTAACCTCTATCAATCATGCGGTAAATTACAGCGTAGCAGTCAGTAAGGCATGTTAGCATTACACAGCAGTCCAGTGGCAACAAAAATTAGTAAAACAAAGACCTGATTGAAGAGTTCCAACAGCGTTGTGTTGGATAGTCATAGGGCCAGCTACTAACAAGCGTCCCTCGTTGATAGTCAGCTAGCTAACATGCATCCCTCTGTTATAGCAGTAAGCTAACAAGCATCTATGGGTTAGAGCCAGCTAGCTAACATAGCATCCTCTGTTATAGGGCACTAGCTACATAGCATCCCTGTTATTACCAGCAGCTAACATAGCACCTCTGTTATAGCCGTAGCTAAAGCAACCTCGGTTTGAAGGGGTTTAGCAGGCTAACTAGCTAGCTGCATTTGCTAGCTATAAAGAAACCATTGTGAAGAAATTAAATTTGTACATAATGTTCAACTATTGGTCTTTCTAGCTTAGCTTCAACTAATTCTATCTGTATCCTTTGGGTGGAAACATATCAGTTCGATTGCTGAAGATGTCTAATAGGTTAGGAGGACGTTCTTGAAGTGTCCTAATTACGTGTAAGTCTAGTTGGAAGGGGGTGGAGAACCATGAGCTCCTAGGTTGTGTATGAAGTAAATGTACTAGAGGAGGATGGAACTAGCTGCTCCGGTACACATGGGTGCACCCTACAGAGGCTTATCTTAACTTTATTTAATTTGAATGCTAAAATGGATAACATTAAAGTTTTACAATTTTTATGAATTCACTGAAGGAAGATGTCCTCCCATGCTCTGAGGAGCATTACTGGTATAGCAAGGAGTATTACAAACATAATGGAAGCACTTTCCATAAGAGTGCATCACTTTGCCCTCAGAAAGCATTGATTGTTGGGGCTCGACTACAAAGTATCAAAGAGTTCACGGGGATGCTGGCCCATGTTGACCGCCGAAGCTTCAACTTGGGTCAAGCTGGCTGGATTCCTTTTGGGTGGTGACCTTCGTGAACAACACAGGAAATGTTGAGTGAAAAATCCCAGCAGAGTTTGCAGTTCTTGAGAACAGACTGGTGCGCTGGCACCCACTACTGACAACGCCCGTTCAAAGGCACTTAATATTTTGCCTTGCCCGATTCACACTCTGAATGCACACACAGTGTGTATAGTACTTAAGTAGTATGTACAGTATTTTTATTTAAGTAGTTGGGGTAATCTGTACTTTATGTATATTTTTGCCAACTTTCCTTTACTAAGAGTCTAAAAGAAAACAATGTACTTTTAAACTCCATACATTTCCCCTGAACACATGTGACTGGCCGGCTATCCATAACCAACAACAAATAGAAAGTTGTCTTCTGTTTGCATAAAAGGATTTGAAAATGGTATACTTTTAGCAATTTACATTTACTTTGAATACTATAAGAATATTTAAACCAAATAATTTTGACTCAAGTCATATTTACTGGTGTGAATTTTATGAGTCATTTTCAAACAGATACGCCTCTTTTGAGGGTCTTAGCTGCTTCACTCCAAAGTCGAACCAAGGGAGACCGGAAATTTCCGATTTGCTAACGGCGAACGCGGTACGTGTAAAAGTTTTTAAATATTTATATTCTCATCCACCCTAAATATATGCTACAAAATAGTCCGGCACTCGGAATACACTTTCCAATCGAAATGTTATAATGGAATAATAGGTCAATATTCATAGAACAACATGTTATTTGACCGTACTGTGGTTTTGAAAACAATTGTCATTGCAGCCATTAGTTGTATTAGTGAGAATCTATTACGCGAGATAATTTATGGAAAGATAAAACTTGAGGTTTTCAAGCAAGAATATGAACACTTATATAAACTTATCTAGTGGGTAATAATCTTTACTTCGAAGAATAATGCATATTTGGAATATCTCCTATTGTAAGATCGATTATATAGATCTTATTAGATAAGAATATTCAACAATCGTTTATAAAGGTTTTCACAGGAATCTATTCCCCGTCTGTGTATTCGTTGGGCTTCATGTTTGATGTAAACAGGCTCGGCTGATGACACAAAGTTAGGTGCCAAAAAGATAAAAGGGAAGAAATTCTGCCCACTTGAAGAGGTCCCAAGATTTCCGTGTATAATTGATTTCTAAATAGATCCTATGTTACACAGTGAATGTAGTGTTGTGATAGAAACGAATCTATTGAACCTTAGCCTGCAGTGTTATAAGGTGAGTGCTGAGATGATCAACTACATCTTGGCACGAGATGCATACACCATTGAAATTCAAAGTTGAATATAATTTACACACTGATTCCAGAAATTGACCGTTAATGTCTAATCTTTATCTATAGGAAACATTTTTCATACAAGATAAATTTTAAGAAAAAGACTTATTATTTTAATCTAGATTTGAAACTAATTTAGAATTATTAACCATTGATATTAAATTCCTGTCAAATCATAATGGTGCTTAATAAAAAATGTACTGAGTGCACGTATGTCTGGTTAAGTTTCAAAATGATATAATGCTTTGTAGCAATAGATTGGTATTGGTTATATGTGTTATTTATTTCTGTGCGTTATTGCCTTGTGAACATCTCCGGCTGGCTTCTGTCTCTTGTTTGTGTGTTTTGCGATTTTTTCCGTTTATAAACACACAAATAATATGTGATAAGTGACATTACAGAGTTATACAATTCAAAGTTCCGACTGAGGGCTCAGTCGACTAGAGCTGTGTCACGAGAACGGGTGTTGGGGTCCTACAATGCCTCTACTTAACCCATATCGATGCGCACGGGCCAAGGTTCATTTTGAGAGCGAGACTCTACATGGGGCCGCGTCATTGGTTTAGGGCGTTGAAATCCTAGGACGTATTTTCGGTTTCCAAGATGCACTAAGGTCTTTGGAACGAATGCACAACGGGCAGCATCTCCCGCTTGGCTCGATGGGATATGTCGTGATTTAGCCAACACAGTAAATATGTACACAGTCTTGTACCTTAAATTTTTTTCAACTGACTATCGTATTTTGGATCAAAATAGGACTTGTATCATTTATTTTGAGTATATTCTCTAGGAAGTTGCTATGGTATTTATTACATTGGACACGAAACGTCGAGGAGAGGAGATTAGTCCAATGCTATGGCAGTTGCAGGATAAAATGATATTTTCGCTAAATGTTTTACTTTTCGACCAATTATTATATAATTTACTAGAATGACAGATGTAGTGTGTTTTATTGGAACATTTAGGAGATTTGGGCAGTGTTGTGTTTTATGGGCAGTATAGGGGAGGGTTTAGTGTTGCTTTTTTAGTGCAAGAGGGGAGGGTAGTCGAGCGTGTTTGATATTGGGTCAGAGGGTAGGTAAAGCTTTTGGTGTTTTTTATGGGCAGATAGGGAGGTTAGTAGTGGTTGCCTTTATGGGTGTGCTAGAGGGTAGGGAGTGTGTCTTTGTATGTGGCAGTGAGGGCAGGTATGTGTGTGATTTTCATCTGCAGAGGGAGGGTAGTTGTGTTTTTATTGCAGAGGGGATGGGTTTGTTTTATGGGCAAAGAGTGGAGGGTATGTGTTTTTTGGGCAGAGGGGAGGTAGTGTGTGTTTTATTTGCCGAAGGGCTGTTGTGGTAGAGTTGGTTGTTCGTTTTTGCTGCGTGTAGGAGGTAGCGATTAGTGTTTGTTTGTTGACTTGGTGCTAGACTGACAGCGCTCGAGTTGTTAGTGTGGTTTTATTGCGGCGTATGGTAGTTTGGTTTATTTGGTCTTCCATTGTGGGCGTACAGGAGGGAGAAGTAGTCGCGTTGGTTATATATTTCACTGATTGTGGGACGGAGGGGGAGTGCTAGTGGTTGTATATGATGGGGCAGAGGGCTGTATCCTGGTAGTGTCTGTTTTTTTAATAGCGTGTGTCATTTAGGTGCGTAGTGTGTAGTATGCGTTATTCTTGTTGGTCAGAGGGTAGGTTTAGGTGTGTTTATTATGGTCAGAAGGGGTGGGTTAAGTTGTGTTTTGTTGATTGGGCAACTGTTGCTACCGGTGTTAGGGTAGGGGTTGTTTTTCCGTGGTGTTATCATTTAGCTGATTAACTATATTATTACAGAGTGGATTAAACCACGCTATTTTTATTTTATTATTTTTTAGGTTTCAACCTTTATTTAACAGGCAATGTCACTTAATGAACAAATTCTTGTTTTCAATTGACGACGATGGGAAGGGGTTTAAGCTGCTTGTGTTCATTTTTGTGCGTTGGTGGGAGAACAACTAGATTTTTTTTACTTTCGTCAGCTGCAGAGATTTGATTTCTGATACCTTTTGTTTTACTGAACGGTGTTAGTACATTGGGGTGGGATACCTTGCATGGTATGAGGCCTATCTGCAATGCCTAAGTACCTTTTGATAGTGATGTTGGCAGATGTTCTTGAACTGAATCCGTGATGGAACAAGTTACGTATTTATGAAAGTATGCCTAAAAAACAGTTTAATAAAATACATTAGTAGTTTTGCCCATATACCTATCACATCAAATACACAATGGAGATGGGTTGTGGTTGTGTCGTTTTTAATGGACATTGTGGAGAGTTTGGTTGGCTTGAATTTGAGCAGATCAGTACGATGATGTCTTATATTGTCTAGTGAAATTTGTAAGGTATGCATAATAATACATTTTTCGGTTGTCATTGTCCGTGTCTAGATGTTCTACTGAGAAACTCGATAATGCGCAATGTGTTCGTTTAAGCAGACACATTCATTTTATATATAGTATTTGTTGGATCGAAAAGTATACTGTGTCCGGGAGATTGGATGGGAATCTTGAAGCGATAGTAGATCGCGTAATTAGAGTGTGCAATTGTGCTTATAGAGGTGGTGTGCTACTATGTATGTATGCGGGTACATCTATTGGTTCACATCAGCATAGGTTGTCAAACAATCTGACCGTTTCCTTGTTTGTATTGTCAGGGGTTTGAGTCTGGGGTTGTTGTCATCGATTGTCTGTAGATTTTCATTTTGTTTTCTATTCTATTTGGGCGCAGAATGGTTGCTCATTCAGAGCAGGTGTTTTGTCGGTTGCCGTGGGATGGGTGGAAGCTGTATTTGAGTGAGTTTTCTGTGTTTGTAAGTGTGGGTTGTGGGTTCTATGTTATTTGCTGAGTCACATGGTGTTGTTTAGTTGCTATAGCGGGATCACGTGTAGACTATTCGGTTTGTTTGGTTGTTTTGGTTTATGGTGTTTATTCAGAGGTACTTTGACTGAAGGTAGTGGGATTCCAAACAGGATTGTTGTTGAGCGTGCACGTGCTTAAACTGATTGTTTGGCATGTTTGTTGGTTCCCTGCTGTGTTCGTGCACATCTAGCGTTCGAGCGGACATTTCTAATACATGAAACACGCTACTGCCAAAATGCTATGAAGAGAGTACTTTATTGCCTTTGTCTGGCATGATACGATATATAAATCACTCTAAAGTGCAAGTCGATACTCACAATTCTTAATATAAGTTTCAGCAGGGTACTTGCAGTATTGAGTTATTTGGGTCGTGGAAAATCGTTTTAGGTTAATAATGACGGGGGTGTTAATTGTATGTGACAGTGAGAAGGGGTGGGGTCTTTGAAATTATGTTTAGATGTTGGGGAGGGTGAGTGATTTGCTTTAAACGAACCTTGAGTTGGACTCAGGTGCCGCACGCCAGCTAATTGATCTGCCTGAGGTGGTTCGTGGAGGTCTCCTGCCTCCTCACAGGGGAGTTAGATATCCATATAGTAATCCCACAATTTGGAAGTTAGGTGTTTACTATCATTTAGTGTAGAACTGCCACAAGGGGATGAGATACATAAAGGTAACTTGGGCACAGGGGCAGCTAGTGGTACCCATAGTAATGCGGCGTGACGGGAGTGGTAGTGTTAGTTACAATAGTAAACACAGAGGGATTATATTTAGCCATACAGGAGACCGCAAAGAGTTAGGGTCTGGTTAGTTACAATGAAGATGCATGTACAGAGGGTAAGTGATGTTAGATTAAGTAATACACACGACGAGGGTGACGTATTTACATACTGGTATAAACCAGAGGGTGCTAATGGTTTATGACTCTGAAAAGTAGCAGCCTATAGAGGGAGTTTAGGTGAGCTAAAAAATAACACGCGGACAAAAGGATTGAATGATGCATGGTAGTATGCATAGTTGGTAGCAATAATTATGTTTATCCATTATGTAACTATACAGGGGAAGGTTAGTTACCATGGAGAACCCTAAAGGGGGATTAGTTAGAGGAAGTACTGCTAGGAGACATAGCAGGGAAGTTGAGTTTACTTGAGTCCAAGTACGTATAACTCCAACAGAGGAGTTGAGCATGTCTGGACGGATATTAGTTAACAAGGTAGTGATTTTTATTTGACCTAGTTGAACTATAGCGCTACTACAAAGTAAAGGGATGGGTAGAAGTAATATAGTAGGTATAGGTATATGTAAGTACGGTCTTGGTGGGGTAATGTTTTTTTTCGCTGGTGATCATACCAGACATGTATGATATTCGTCTTAGAGAGGAGCCACAAGTGAACGGAGAAAAGGTAGTAAGGACGACACAAGGGGTAGATCGTGTAACCATGAATACTAACCAATGGGAGTTGAAGCTACCATGAAGGGAACTGAGTGTAAGGGCACACGCGGGGTGAGGAGGATACATAAGAGTACACCTAGGGGGCGCATACTACTGCACATGATTAATCGTAGCCTGTCAAGACAAAAGTAGAGCTCTAGAGGATTTCTTGTTCTGCTATAGTGGGGAGGCGAAAAAGGAATGGGCGGAAGGAAAGGCACACGAGAATTGGACACAAGAAGGCAAGAAGCTGAGGTTCAGAGGAGGAGTATTGGACGGTTTGGTGGACGTACATGTCTGAAGTAGTACCTGCTAAAAGGGTTGTCTTCAGCTTTGTGGGGGGGCGGGCCGGCGTTCTGCCGTGTATACCGACTGGTGATGCTGGTGTTTCAGCGTCCGTTGGGAAGCGAGTGCGGTTTGATGCTGTGGCCTCGCGGTTATGCTAGGATGCTGTGTTTCCAGAGGGAGCGAGCCTTGGCGAGTGGGATGTTGTATGGAACTTGGAGAGTGAGTTTGAGAACGATTAGTATCGTTTATTAATCTGAGTGTACGTAGTGTGCATACACTGGTGAGTTGCAAGCGTGCTGTATGGGAGTAGAAAGAATTGAACTACATGATATTGTAGGATTTGAAACATATTGCTATAACCGGACGAGATCAAAATATGCATAGCCTTTCGCGTTACAAATTGTGTCTAACAGGGCTGTGTAACATTCATTGACTAGATCTTGACAAGGGAGGTAGTTTATTGCAGGGACAGATCTGCACAGACAACGCAGTCGTTGGCTGAATTAGAGTGGAGATTATATTTCGAGAACATGGGCGCATTGTTAGTGAGGAGACACCGGTTGATCGTTTAAGTAGCATAGGGAGCTTGATCACGGTTTAGTAGAGC
>NC_036839.1:32734315-32740153 GCF_002910315.2 Salvelinus sp. IW2-2015
AAGAGGGAGGTTAGTTACCATAAGTACCCACAGGGGGAGTTAGTTACCATAGTAACCTACAGGGAGGAGTTAGTTACATAAGTAACCCACAGGAGGGAGTGTAGTTACCAGAAGTAACCCACAGGGAGTTATTACCATAAGTAACCCACAGGGGGAGTTAGTTACCAGAAGTAACCCACAGGGGGAGTTTAGTTACCATAAGTAACCTACAGGGGGAGCTAGTTACCATAAGTAACCCACAGAGGGAGTTAGTTACCGTATGTAACCTACAGGGGGAGTTAGTTACCATAAGTAACCCACAGGGGGAGTTAGTTACCATAAGTAACCCACAGGGGAGTTATACCATAAGTAACCCACAGGGGAGTTAGTTACCATAAGTAACCTACAGGGAGCTTAGTTACCATAAGTAACCCACAGAGGAAGTTAGTTACCATAAGTAACCCACAGGGGAGATTAGTTACCATAGATAACCCACAGGGGAGTTAGTTACCATAAGTAACCTACAGGGGGAGCTAGTTACCATAAGTAACCCACAGAGGGAGTTAGTTACCGTATGTAACCTACAGGGGGATAGTACCATAGTAACCCACAGGGGGAGTTAGTTACCATAAGTAACCCACAGAGGGAGTAGTTACCATAAGTAACCCACAGGGGGAGTTAGTTACCATAAGTAACCCACAGGGGGAGTTAGTGACCATAAGTAACCCACAGGGGGAGTTAGTTTACCATAAATAACCCACAGGAGGGAGTTAGTTAACCATAAGTAAACCCACAGGGGGAGTTAGTTACCATAAGTAACCCACAGGGGGAGTTAGTTACCATAAGTACCACAGGGGGAGTAGTTACATAAGTAACCCACAGGGGAGTTAGTTACCATAAGTAACCCACAGAGGGAGTTAGTTACCATAAGTAACCCACAGAGGGGAGTTAGTTACCATAGTAACCCACAGGGGGAGTTAGTTACCATAGTAACCCACAGAGGGAGTTAGTTACCATAAGTAACCCACAGGGGAGTTAGTTACCATAGTAACCCTACAGGGGGAGGTTAGTTACCATAAGATAACCCACAGAGGGAGTTAGTTACCAGAAGTAACCCACAGGGGGAGTTAGTTACCATAAGTAACCCACAGGGGAGCTAGTTACCAGAAGTAACCCACAGGGGAGTTAGTTACCATAAGTAACCTACAGGGGGAGCTAGTTACGATAAGTAACCCACAGAGGGAGTAGTTGACCATAGTAACCTACAGGGGGAGTTAGTTACACATAAAGTAACCCACAGAGGGATTAGTTACAGAAGTAACCCACAGGGGGAGTTAGTTACCATAAGTAATCCCACAGGGGAGTTAGTTACCAGAAGTAACCCACAGGGGAGTTAGTTACCATAAGTAACCTACAGTGGAGTTAGGTACATAAGCTTAACCCACAAGAGGGATGTTAGTTACCAGCAGGGGTCACGTTAGTAGTAGCAGGGGTCACGTTAGTAGTAGCAGGGGTCACGTTAGTAGTAGCAGGGGTCACGTTAGTAGTAGCAGGGGTCATGTTAGTAGTAGCAGGGGTCACGTTAGTAGTAGCAGGGGTCACGTTAGTAGTAGCAGGGGTCACGTTAGTAGTAGCAGGGGTCACGTTAGTAGCGTTGTTGGGATATCAGTTAATGAGGACTCATGCCACATGGATTTGTAACTGGTATCTGGGAGACTGATAGGAGTACAGGGGATGCGGTTATTCAAATGTCACAGATGATGTTGTCGGGAAATGACCCATTTGTTGCAGTGTGTATATCCTCAGGTAAAAATAGAGATAATCAAGGGCATGTGCTGATCTCTGGATGTTGTTGTCGGGAAATGACCCATGTGTTGCAGTGTGTATATCCTCAGGTAAAAACAGAGATAATCAAGGGTATGTGCTGATCTCTGGAGATTGAGTGTACATCCAGATACACCAGGAGGGGGTGTTGGCGTAGATTTGGTCTGGTCCGCACATACGGTACTCCTTACAGCACCTGCAGTGGTGAAGATCGTCATGTCTCTCTTCGGTGGGTGCATAATTCTCACAAGAAGTAAAGTCCAGCTGCATAATGGGTGAGCTTGAAAACACCATGACCGAGAAAGCGGAGCTAAAGAGAGAGAGAGAGAGACTAGATTCCACTGTAGACGTACATGCAGATGGGTTAAGTCTAGGAGCTACTTGTTCTATTGGTTAATGCATCACATGAAGAGGATAGATGGGTAATTGTGCTCTAAACAACATGTTGAAGGCATTAATGTGAAAGCATATACAGTGCTGAGTTACCTCAAGAGGATGTAACGTTGATTAGAGATACGCACTTGCCTATCAGGTGATGTGCCTATTACGTGGCAATAAAAAAGTTAAAATGACATGGCTTGGAAACACCTCTCAGAACCTGGGGCCGAAAGGGGAAGACTGGGCGGAAGCATGAGGAAGCTTCTTTAGGGCTTTCCAGCAGGAAAGTATCCTGGAGGCATAGAGTGAGGTGAAGAGAGAGTGGGAATTGTCATGGTCTCAGACTTCGGGTTTTCATCAATATACTTATGCATAACTTACCACATTGTTAATACTGTTATGTTTTGTGTTTTTCGTTGCTTTGCAAGTCTTATGCTATCTCACTCTCTTAGGAATCAGAAGGAGAAAGTGGAGAAACTAAAAGCAGCTCAGCTGAAGTGAAGGAAGTCACCAGCTTCAGCTGGAATGGCATTTTGTTGTGTGATCCGAGATGGAAATAAGATGGTGTAATCATAGAACAGAGGCCACAAGTCTCTGAGTTTGAAAAACCTCACGGAAACAGCCTGAACCAGGACCGGAGGTTCCATGTCCGGTGATCCCAGGACTACATCCGAGTGTTCCGGAGGAAGTGGAACAAGCCAAGGCGAGAGGGTCCCTACGGAGCGGTCCTAGCGACACCAACAGTCGTCCAGGTGAAAGGAAGCAACATCTGGTACCATCTAAACCACTGCACCAGAGTCCTAGCGGGGAGAAGGAGGCGACCACCGAGCCATGAGGATGCTGATAAACCAGGCGAGTGTCCGGAGGGAACGGGAGCAGGGGAGGTCAGTGCGCCAGGTAGGAGCCAAGATGTCGATGCGCCAGGCAGGAGCCAGGAAGAAGCTGAAGGAGATGCGGATCAAGGAGCATCTTCTAACAGCCAACAGATGCTCTCACCTGAATATCCAGAGAGTCCAGGGATAGGGAGGAGTGACATGCCTGTTGCTCCTGATGACATACCTACTCTGGCAGATACCCCTGACAGAGGCGCTGTCCAAAGGTACGGAGAAACAATGACAGGAGAATAGGAAGGAGACTTTCTTACCATCAACTTCTCTGTCCTCACATGGTCTTTCTAACAGAGTGAAAACCAGGACAGATGAAGAACGGTAGAATGGCCTTGACAGCAACAGCGAAAAAACCTAGAAGAAATTGTAAACTCACCTCCCACATGCACTAGTACACCAACTAAGATAATGACAAAACCACAAGAAAGTGGGTTGATGCAGAAAATCTGGACATCTGTTACCAACTGGTGTAGCCATAATGAAGAAACTACCCTCGAATCAAACATTGACCAAAAATGTAGAACAGCAATAACAAATGGCTGGTATAAGTGGGTTCAGTGGGTCCAGCACACATAGTTTAACAAAGTATAACCATGTACCTCAATGTAACAGTTGCTGAATGATAAATGATGTTAGACCTGAATATCTTTTCACCTAGACATGTATGTGACATAGGGTTTGTCCTCAATCTTCTAACAGGTTTTTCTTATGTCAAAAATTAGAGAGGTGTCTGAGGAAGGGCAATATGTTTAGGTATCATATTGATATCATATTGAGAATGACATTATAAGGGTTTAGGATGTTTAGTTTATTGATTTTATTGTTTACTATTTTTATTTTATTCAACTGATAATAACCTCAGGTAAGACTAAGAAATGCACATGCTTTAACTTCTCTGCGCTACGGATCCCTTTAGCGGGACCATTTTCCTAAACAACTGCTGAATTGCAGGGCGCAAAATATTACAAAAAATATTTATAATCATGCAATCACAAGTAAAATATACCAAAACACAGTTTAGCTTGTTGTTAATCCACCTATCGTGTCAGATTTTGAAAATATGCTTTGCAACGAAAGCAATCTAAGCTTTTGTGAGTGTATCAATCAGTGCTAGAACAGTTAGCCTTATATTAGCTTGGTTAGCTTGGTCACGAAAGTGAGAAAATCAATAAAATGAATCGCTTACCTTTGATAATCTTCGGATGTTTGCACTCACGAGACTCCCAGTTACACAACAAATGTTATTTTTGTTCGATAAATATTCACTTTTATAACAAAAAAACGCCATTTGGGTTGTTTTGCGTTTATGTTCAGAGAAACGCAAGCCTCGTTCCGTTGAGAAAATTTCCTGCCTTCAAAAATACTCTTGTATATGTCTTCGTTTGAGAAATACATTTTGCGTCACTATATGTTTTTTTTCTCTCACTATATATGTAAATCTGGTTTCAACGGTGTTTTTAACAAACATAATCGATAATATTTCAACCGGACCGTAACCTATTCAATAAGAGAGAAAAGGAAAATGGGGAGCTACCCCTGTCGCGCGCAGGAAGTAATCAGAGGACACCTGACTATTTTTGAAAAACCTCGCTCATTTTTCAAAATAAAAGCCTGAAACTATGTCTAAAGCCTGGTCACAGCCTGAGAAAGCCATTGGAAAAGGAATCTGGTTGATACCCCTTTAAATGGAAGAAAAACGGGCAAGGAAACACAGATAAAAAATAAAACAAATCACTTCCGGGTTAGATTTTCTCAGGTTTTCGCCTGCAGAATCAGTTTTGTTATACTCACAGACAATATTTTGTTTTCTATCATAATCTGTAAATTATATGCATATTCTACGATCTGGACCTGAGAAATAGTCAGTTTACCTTGGGAACGTTATTTAAAAAAACCAAAAAAATCTGACCCCTAGCGTCAGAGGTTAACACTATATGTACAAGGAGATGTTTGGTCCCGACTCACTAGTGTGAATGAGAAACTGGAGCAAAGGTTCTCGAGGTGGATGTGAGGTTGATTACCTCCATAGAGTTTCAGAAGGTGCTCCCCTTCTCATCTATACTGGAAAATGAAATTGTCTGTAAGTTCTAGAGGGAGGTTATGTAGGTGAAAATTCATGACTTTGGTTGATTTTCAGTAACCTATACTGTTCTCTTTGAAGTAGAAAGAAAAATCGAAATAAAAGTTTAAATACTAATAAAACAGAATGAAGGCTGAAGCCCATGTGAGTGTACAAAGCTGGATCAACATCAAATTGACCATTGGACATGTAAAAAACAGAACTTAAGCAGAATCTGTGTGGATGCGGCAAGGTAAACCAACAAGACGTGTCTGGTCTGAGCCATGTCTGATCTTGTGAAGGCTACTTGAGACACACATGGGTTAGTCATACATAGACAACATCTGCCTGAACTTGTAAAGACCTCTGGACAGGAACATTAGCTAATCAGTGATAGGCCACCAGTAGGAGGGGGCATGTCACGCCACCAATAGAATCCCAATGTATGAGCCAATAAGAGAATGGAAACTAAGTAAGACAACAAGATTTGTGAAGTGGAGTGATGACGTTATGTAAGGATAAGACTACTAAGAGTACTAGTACTCTTAGGAAGAGAGTACAAGTACTAAGAAGGAAGAGTCAGTTCTTCCATGGAATTGCTTGGCTTTGTTACCCTCTGTCATGGCCGTCGAAAGAAGAGGACCAAAGTGCAGCGTGGTGAGCATACATTATCCATTTATTTTAGAAAATGTCGCCAACAAAACAACAAAC
>NC_036839.1:32746460-32747799 GCF_002910315.2 Salvelinus sp. IW2-2015
TTCTCAACATGTAGACGATGAACGGGCCTGAGAGAGAGAGAGAGAGAGAGAGACAAGAGAGAGAAGAGAAAGAGAGAGAGAACGAGAGAGAGAGAGGGAGAGAGAGAGAGAGAACGAGAAGAGAGAAACGAGAGAGAGAGAACGAGAGAGAGAGAGAGAACGAGAGAGAGAGAGCGAGAGAGAGAAAGAATCAACTATTAAAGACTACTTTAACCCACTGGATTCTCCAATTACATTGAATGAGCTACAGGACAAAATACAAACCCTCCAACCCAAAAAGGCCTGCGGTGTTGATCGTATCCTAAACAAAATGATAAAATATACAGACCACAAATTCCAATTGACTATAAATTAACATCATCCTTAGCTCTGCCATCTTCCCCAATATTTGGAACCAAGGACTGATAACCCCAACCCACAAAAGTGGAGACAAATTCAAATGTCAAATTGGCCTTTTTACCAAATTTCCGTACGGCAGACCATGTATTCACCCTGCAAACAAACCAAAACAAAGACAATTCTTATCATGCMTTGTTGATTTCAAAAAAGCTTTTGACTCYATTTAGCATGAGTGTCTGCTATATACATTGATGGGAAGAGGTGTTTCAAGGGGAACACATTATATTATTATTATATCCATACATAAACAACAAGTATGCGATTAAAATTGGCAAAAAAAACCACACAGATTTCGTTGCTCAGGGCCGTGGGGTGAGACAGGGATGCATGTTGACGCCAATCCGCTTCAACATTTATATCAATGAATTGAAGAGGGCACTAGAACAGTCTGCAGCACACGGCCTCACCCTACTAGAATCTGAAGTCGAAAGTCTACTGTTTGCTGATGATCTGGTGCTTCTGTCTCCAACCAAGGAGGGTCTACAGAGAGAGAGAGCAAGAGAGAGAGAGAGAGAGAGAGAGAGAGAGAGAGAGAGAGAGAAAGAGACAGAGAGAGAGAGAGGGTGTGTAATGACCATATCATGAGCAAGGGAGAGTAACCTGGCAGAGATAATGGTTGTTAATGTTCAACCTCACATAGAGCAACGCCAGCTGTTATTACACAAGGGTTACACAAGTCAGAGAACGAGAGACAGGATGAGGAAATGTGGAAGTGAAGAAAAGCGAGAGTGCTACTTTTACAAAGCAACATGAGTAAAGATGTGCTACGGTCTCACTTCTGGTTATTCATGCAGTGTGAGGAAAGGTGTTCCACTGATTCAACAGCAGCCTATCAGACTAGAACAGAACTCTAGAACACATTGACAGCAGCCTATCAGACTAGAACAGAACTCTAGAACACATTGAACAGCAGCCTATCAGACTAGAACAAAAGAAACTC
>NC_036839.1:32754434-32758597 GCF_002910315.2 Salvelinus sp. IW2-2015
AACAGCAGCCTATCAGACTAGAACAGAACTCTAGAACACATTGAACAGCAGCCTATCAGACTAGAAGAGTGAGGTATATATAGAGAGAGGACTAGTGGTTCTTATCCTTTGGGGTCAGGCAGTATGGCTATAAGCCTGAAGGCATGGGGTACTCAACTGCTCGGAATTCTTCACACACACACACACACACACACACCATGGTAGCCAGGCACCCAGCATTCTATGACCTGTCACATGGACACATTCATCCATTGTTCTATACACAGACAATCTGGCAGAGAGAGAGAGAGAGACAGAGAGAGAGAACACAACACGCGACAGGCTTGGAATACAGGGTTACAGGGAAGACCAAGAGAGTTTGAACAGAAGCAGTGAAAACTAAGTTGTGTTTCTTACAAAGTCAACGTCAGGGTGACTTTAGGGTTCTGACAGCTGTAGCGAGACGTGACAGAACACAGGACAGTTCAAAGCCCTAGCAAGGTTCTTTTGGAGATTGATCCGAATTAGGGTACATGAAGACAATCCCGGTTGGCAGTGAAGGGGAATATGTCACAAAATACTCAACCACACATACCTAAATGTCGGTGTGCTTGAGACCCACTTGCAACTATATATGGTTACACCAAGGAAAGTAACGGCATGGGCTGGAAGGGAGTCACAGTGATCGAAGAGATAAACTATATTATTATACCTAGAGAGAGCTAACAGCATCGTCACCGACGGGCGTCAGGAGAAGCAGATAACCGCATCATATTGTGATAACAGAGACGACTAGCGAGGGGCAGGGAGAGAGATAAACTATATATTACAGAGAGACTCGACGGGGTCAGGAGGAAGAGATAACGTCAGATCTTATACTTACCAGAACCCCAGATGATACCAGACTGGAGGCGAAGGTCTAGCGTCAGAACATGCTAGATAAACCGGTATTAAAACTAACAGATGATACTGAGCTCCATCTCGGGATAACAGGAAGAGATAACTATCATATACAGGAGAGACAGAGGGTCAGAGAGATAACTATATGAGGGGGTTAGTGGACGCTCTTGTAGAGCATCGAGGGGTCAGGAGAGAGAATAACTGTAATAATAGGAGAGACTGAGGGGACAAGAGAAAACTATAAATATTAAGAAGACTGAAGGGGTCAGGAGAGAGATAAATACGATATATGAGGCAAGGGGTAGGAGAGCTGCATGGCTTCAGTTGAGAAGAACAGTACCGAATAAGATTACAGAGACGATCAGCCTACATCATCGTAACGAACCGTATTTGTTGAGAGTACACACTTTATTCACTTAGTCCCAGTTACTGGAAACTGGTTCTAGCGCTGAGGCTTTGCGGTTGGTGGTATCAACTTAGGGTTGTAGCCATTTTCAGGCCTCGCGTCATTACTTGAGACGAAGAGAAGTGGTTTTGTCCACTGGAAATACAAAATAGAGCATCGTTTATTCTGTTTGTTGAGATAAAGTCAATGACGAGATAGTCAGCACCCTTTAAAGACTCCAATCCGTTCAGTAGCATCTTTTCTTCTGTTAGATAAACAATTTGTATCTTGAGTGTAACGATGCGATATACCATACGGTGGCATATAGCTCCAATAAGGGATAGTGCATGGTACAATCATCTTTTCAGGCACTACCGCAATGACCCAGATCGACCTGTCTCTAGGGTTCGTCACTCATCGAGGTCCAAGTCGCCACCAAGAATCGTTGCAATTTCAAGACGCGTAAACGATAAGTGCTAACTTAATGCCCAGCCCTAACTTAAAAATTAGACCAAAAACGTGCGAAAGGAATGGTCCATTTTTGCTTTTCATAACATTGAAAGATTTTCAGACAAAGTTATTGTTTAGACTTTGCAAATCTTGGTGCTCCATGCTTGTGTGAAACCCTTGTTTCCTCATAAGTCTATGTGAATCCTTATTGGTTAACTTTGAACTCATGGTGGGGACGTTAATGATGAGAACACTTTCTAAACGGACCCTCTCTCCAGCACGGGTGCCTCTGGCCCACATTTTCACCAGAGTGAGGAGCAACCGTGATGCGAGGCCGAATGTCCCACAGAGAATTGCTCCACCCGGTAGGAGCCGAGTTGGCCCAGCAAAGCCTAAAGATGTCTAGTGTTGAGGTTGGGAGAAAGCGGAACCTACGTTGTTGAAGTATGGTACGGCCCTCAGAGGGGACAGAGACAAAGAGCCTCAGAGAGAGGGAGAGGAGTCCCAAACACACGTCAGGCAAGCCTAAACTGCTGCTCCGCTCTCTTGGTTTCCATAGATCTTTATTAGCAGTCACTCTACCACAGAGCGATCATAGAAGGCTGTTCTCACACAGATGAGTGCACACAGCAGAGCTAAGCAGGAGAGTGCCACACCCAACCACCCCAGTCTAACAAGGAAGTCTAGAAGGACTGTCTCACACACAGAGACAACAGAGCTACAGAGAAGTCCAACAACAGCAGCGCTAAAGGAGTCTTAGAAGGACTGGTCTCACAAGATGCACAACAAGAGCTACTACGGAGATAGTCCCGAACACAGCAGTCCATATAAAAGGAGTCTAGAAGGACTGTCTCACACAGAGACATCTACAAGCTGGGAATATAACGAAGACCTGAGGTAGTGGTATAGTAGGTCAGGACAGAGAAGACAGTCGCACAGCACTGTGGGTAGTTGTACAGATGACTGATAACTTGAAGTACCTGGATCAAGAGGAATCCCTCGCAACAGTGAAGGAACAGAACCTAGACAAGAGATCCTGGACACACTGACAGGAACCGTTGCAGTCAAACAGTCTGGGTCTGGTTGTTTTCCTAATCCGTACAGACGCCACATCTCATGCTGTCTTGCAAAATAAACCCACTGGAGATGAGTCAAGAGAGTATTCTCTAGGAGGGAGCAAAAGGCGCCCCCTTCTACCCCTTTGAAATAATCCATCTACCCACCCTCCTGTCCTCTTCCTGCACCTCCCGTCCTCTCTACTCTCTCTCCCTTCCTGCACCTCCCCGTCCTCTTACCTCTCCCGCCCCTTCCTGCACCATCCTCCCGTTCTCTATTCTCCTCTCTCCCCTTCCTGCACTCCTCCCGTCCTCTACTCCTCCTCCGCTTCTCCTGCACCTCCCCCCGTCCTCTACTCCCCTCCGCTCCCCCTTGCTACACCTCCGTGCTTCTCTCCTCCCGCACATGTAATGCACTCCGCTCCCGTCCTCTACTCCCTCATCCTCCCCTCCTGCACCTCCTCCGTCTGGTTTCTTCTCTACTCCCCTCCTCTCCCTTTCCTGCATCCTCCCCTCCCGCTCTATACTTCCCCTCACTCCCACCTTCCTGCATACCTCCCTCCCGTCCTTCTACTTCCCCTCCTCCTCCTGCTCCTCTCCTTTTTCCTTGCAACCTCCCTCCCGTCCTCTACGTAGCCATCCTCCCCCACTTCCGCACACCTCCCTCCCGTCCTCATGTCCTCTCCTCCTCCCTTCCTGCACTCCCTACCTCCTCTACTCTCCGCTCCTCTCCCCACTTCCTGCACCTCCCCTCCTCCAGCTCCCTCCTCCTCCTCCCCCCTTCCTGCACCTCCCTCCCGTTCCTCGTACTTTAGCCCCTCCTCCCCCTGTCCTGCACCGTCCCCTCTCGAACGACTCCTCCCTTACCGTCCGTCTACTCTTTCCCCCCTCCTCATGCTACTTCCTGCACCTCCTCCCGTCCTGCTAACTCCGTCTCCTCTCCCTTGCCTGCCAACCTCTCCCTCCTCTTAACTTCCTCTCCTTCTCCGTGCCCTCCTCTTGCAACGCACCTCCTCTCCTTCTCTACACTCACCTCCTCAACCCCCTTTTCCTTGCACCTCCCTCCGTCCTCGTTCTCCGCATCCTCACCTTCCTGCACACTCCCTCCGTCCGTCTACTCCTCCTGTCCTCCCTCCACCGGCTCCCTTTCCTGCCACTCCCTTACTCCTTCCTCTACTCCTCTCCTGCCCCCTTCCTGCCCACTGCAGCTCCCCCTTCCTCCTACTACCCCTCCTTCCCCCTTCCTGCACCTCCCTCTCATCCTCTATTCCTCTCCTCACCCCTTCCCTGTCACCTCGCTCCTTCTCGTTCCCTACTCCCTCCCTCCCCCTCGCCTGTTTAACTTCCCCCTTCATCGTTTGTTACCGCTCTACGTCCTCTCCACACCTTCCAGT
>NC_036839.1:32758622-32765170 GCF_002910315.2 Salvelinus sp. IW2-2015
GACCGGAGGTCAAGACGTCAGGTGAGGGAGGTGCGGAAGGTGCCCGAGGCCAGTTCGCCAGGACACCGACACGGGAGGGGAGACAGACCAGAGAGAGAGAGAGAGAGGGACGGGAGCTTAGGCAGAGAGGGCGGGAGGGGACGAAGAAGAGACGAGAGAGAGAAGGACGAGAGGAGGGCAGAGAGAGGTGAAGGGAGAGGGGACAGAATGAAGAAGAGAGGAGAAGGCAGGACGACGAGAGAGGCGGGAGGAGGGAGGAGGTAGAAGAGAGAGAGAGGAGGCGAGGAGAGAGAAGAGGCACGACGAGAAGAGACGGAGCAGAGAAGAGAAGAGAGTGAGGAGAGAAGAGAGACGAAGAGGAGAAGGAGAGGGGGAGCAGAAGAGAGGCGGGAGGGAGGGGGATGAGTAGGAGAGAGAGAGAGAGAGAACGAGAGGGGAGAGAGATGAGAGGCAGGAGGGAGGCACGAGAGACTGAGAGAGAGAGAGCGAGCGGAGGGGGAGGCAGAGAGAGAGAGAGAGGGAGGGAGGGGAGGTAGAGAGGCCGAGGGGGAGGAGAGAGAGAAGAGAGAGAGGGAGCGGAGGGGGGCCAGAGAGGAGGGAGGGGGAGGCAGAGAGAGAGAGAGAGAGGGGGTGGGGGAGGCAGAGAGAGCAGAGAGGGAGAGAGGGAAGGGGGAGGCAGAGAGAGAGAGAGAGAGAGAGAGGAAGGATAGAGAGCAGGGAGGCAGGGGAGAAGGAGAGTTCAGCAAGCCACCTGCAAAACAGTCTCTGCTCTTTGTCCACTACATATCATCCACTGATGGAGAGTGAGCGCGAAAATAAGCGACGAGCAGCAAGAGTCTTATACACAGATGAATGAATGAACGAGACTAGAGACGGTTGGACAGGGTTTGCGGAGACAAGAGGAAGGTACAGAGAGCAGTAGAGCGTTGGACAGCGTGTACAGGAGACAACGAGAGGTGGACTGGGGTAGAGACAGCGAGTGGATGGTACCAACAGAGAGGGTGGGGACACGGGTCACAGGAAGAAGAGAGAGGTTGGATCTGGTACGGAAGACACAGAGGTTGACGGGTTACAGAAAGACAGAGGAGTTGGACTGGTTACAGAAGAAGAACGACCACGCTACGGACAGAGAGGTTGAAGTCAGACACGAGGTGAGGGTTTACAGGGAGACAGAGGAGGGTTCTGCAGGACAGAGCTGAGGTTACAGGCTACAGAAGACAGAGAGGTTGCGAGCTCGGAGTATCAGTACCGAGAGCGCTGGGCAGGTAGGCAGAAGACAGAGAGGTTGAGCAGCGCGTTCCGGAGCAAGGATCACGCGTTAACGAGGAACGACAGAGAGGTTGGACTAGGGTATTAAGAAAGACAGAGAGTTGGACCAGGGTTCAACCGAGGAAAAGTGGTGGACGGGTTCAAGAACGAGAGTGCACAGCGGTCGCACATGAAGCAGCAGAGGGAGGGAAGGGGGTTGATGTAAACAGAGAGGGTTGGACAGGGTAGCAGTGAAAAGCACAGAGAGGGTTGGACAGCTGGGTTACTAGGTAAGACAGAGAGGTTCGACCAGGGTTACAGGAAGCGAGAGGGTTGGACGGTTACAGGAAGACAGAGGTTATGACGGGGTTACAGGAGTGACAGGTGGACTGAGACAGAGACAGAGCGTGTGGACTGCGGTACAGGAAGACAGAAGAGGTTGGACAGGGTTATGAAGACAGAGAGGTTTGCAGTACAAGGACTAGGTTGGATGGTCAAGCAAGGTGAAGGGTTACGAAGAACAAGGTGGGGGTTTCAGACGACAGTGGCGGGTTACAGGAAGACAGAGAGGCTTTGGGACAGGGTTACAGGAAGACCAGAGAGCTTGAACGAGGGTTACAGGAAGACAAGAAGGTTGGAATGGCGCTTTCAGTGAAGACAAGAGAGGTTGGCAGGGTTAACGAAGACAAGAGGTCTACGCGGTTACAGCGAAAGACGAGAGGCTTTGGAACACGGGTCGTAGCAGGAAGACAGAAGAAGGCTTGACTGGGTACAGGAAGACAGACGAGGTGTGGACAGAGGCTTACAGGAAGACAGACGGAGCGTTGGCACGACAGGTCTACAGGAAGACAGAAGAGGTTGCGACCGAGCGGTTACAGGAATGAGCACGAGCAGGACTTGGAACTGGGTTGTAGTCGAGGAAGAACAGGAAGTTGTGAGAGGTGGAAGAATCAGAGAGGGGAATTTACACAGGAAGGAGCAAGAGAAGGTGCAGGTCATGGAGCAGAGCAGGTTGGACGGTTACACAGGAAGACAGTCGAGACGGGTTTGCGACGGCGTTGTGGGACGGAGGGGCGGTAAGGAGTATGACAGTTGACAGGGTACAGAGAGACAACGAGGTGTGGCAGTTACAGGAAGTGAGGCTTGGACAGGACAGAAGAGAAGCGGAGGGCACGCGGCCGGACTCAGACTGGGAGGGCCAGGGTTCAGGAGGTTGAACAGGTACAGGAACGAACAGGAGAGCAGTTGGACAGGGGGCTAGACAGGAAGAAGGACGGTTGGACTGGCAGTGAAATTATATGGCGGATGTTCAGCGAAAGCGAGCAGGTTGAGCGGGTTCTACATGGTAAGAACGACATGGAAACAGGTTCAGAAGTCCACAGCAAGGTTTTTGGACAGAAGCAGTGAAACACTATAGTTGTGTTTCTTACAAAGTCAAGTCAGGGTGACTTAGGGTTTACAGCTGTAAACGCAAGAAACAGACGTAAGAGTCCTAGCAAGGTTCTTTGGAGATTGATCCGATTAGGGTACGATGACAAGAACAACCGGTTGGCAGTGAAGGGGAAATGTCACACAAAACACCACTGTGTCGAGTGTACCCACGCTGCTAATGGTTCTAAAGCAGATGCAGTGAGGCCAGTGTCACTGTAATCAGCCTCGTGCACCACCCTGCACTCTCTTTGTGAACTGAGCTCGTGAAGACCGCAGCATTCCCAGACCGCCTGTCAGGAGCGCTAAGTACTCCTCTGAACGTTGTTAAGTCCTCTGCTCATCTCTCGTCGTAGGACGCTTTGAGACTCTTTCATAGTCCCAGTTCTGGAACTGCGGAACTTGGTCGTGGAACTGTTGTATTTCAGCCAGCGCGCGTCATTACTAGAGACGTGTCTTGTGTGCACCTGTTGTAATAACAACAGCACCTGTAACTCATACTGTACACATTATGTGTGGAATACCTGTGTGCTCTAGACTGTGTCCGACTGTGGGAGGATATTGTGGAAAGGAATGTGTCCTTAGAATGACTCATGGTCTGTGTACTCTATAAGAGAAGTGAATCTAGGACTGGTCTCACACAGAGACAACAGAGCTACAGAGAAGTCCAACACAGCAGCCTAAAAGGAGTCTAGACAGGACTGCTCTCACACAGAGACAACAGAGCTACAGAGAAGTTCCAACCACACCAGTCTCACAAGGAGTCTAGAAGGACTGTCTCACACGACGACAACAGAGCTACAGAGAATGTCCCAACACACCAGTCTACAAGGAGTCTAGAAGGACTGTCTCACACAGAGAACAGACAGAGCTACAAGAAGTCCAACCACAGCAGCCTAACAAGAGATGTCCTACGAAGGACTGTCTCACACACGAGACAACAGAGCTACAGAGCAACGATCCAAACACAGCAGCCTCAAAGGAGTCTAGAAGGACTGTCTTCACACTACGCAAGAAGCTTCTACAACACGCCCCAACCAGTGTTACCCACAAACAAGAATCAAAAAAATCGCTATTATACAGGGACTGTAGCTGTTAGGCGGAACAGAGAAACACCACCACTTGATTGACACAGACTGTACACATGAAGTCAGATCCCTGGAGTCCACGAGGAATCCTCCAAAGGAAGAGGCAAAACACTAGATCAGAGGGATCGCTGGACAGCCATCAGCCCGCACCGCGTTCAGTCCAGATGCTGGGTCTGTTGTTTTCCCCCTCCAGTTTACCGGCCTTCCACTCCTCCTTTCTCGGCCGCGCCATCCCTCCACCTCTCTTTTCCTCTCTCTTTCTCTCTATATCTGCATGCCTCTCTGTTAATGTCTCTTTCTCTCCTCTCTCTCCATTCCAGGAAAAGGGGGCCTCCACAGCTAAAAAACACCTCCCTCCCTCCCTCCCTCCCTCCCTCCCTCCACCAAAACATTCTAGCTGGAGGGAATGGGGTGATGAGGTGAAGATGGTGTTCTGTGGTTCAGCCTGTTTCCCAGCCCTTCCTCTGCAGGGGGAACGGGGTTACAAAGTACACTATGTCCTGCCTGGAGAGATAGAGGGATGGAGGGGTGGGTGGCAGTACGGAGAGAGAGAGAGAAAGAGAGAGAGAGAAACAGAGAGAGAGTGAGAGTGAGAGAAAGAGAAAAAGAAAGAGACAAATACTTTATATTTCTCCCTGTTTAAACCAGGTAATTAAATCTGCCCTACAGAGAGAGAGAACCCTAGTTCTATATAAACTAGTCACCTCTAAACCAACCCTGTATAAACGAGTCACCTCTAAACTAACCCAGTCTAAACTAACCCTGTATAAACTAGTCACCTCTAAACTAACCCAGTCTAAACTAACCCTGTATAAACTAGTCACCTCTAACTAACCCTCTATAAACTAGTCACCTCTAACTAACCCTCTATAAACTAGTCACCTCTAAACTAACCCTCTATAAACTAGTCACCTCTAAACTAACCCTGTATAAACTAGTCACCTGTAACTAACCCTGTATAAACTAGTCACCTCTAACTAACCCAGTATAAACTAGTCACCTCTAAACTAACCCTGTATAAGAGCAATAACTCAAAATAGTTTCTTTTTTGTATTTAACTTTTATTTAACTAGGCAAGTCAGTTAAGAACAAATTCTAGGCAAGTCAGTTAAGAACAAATTCTTAGACCGTCTTCAATGACGGCCTAGGAACAGTGGGTTAAAACTGCCTTGTTCAGGGGCAGAACAACAGATTGTTACCTTGTCAACTGGGGGATTCGATCCAGCAACCTTTCAGTTACAAGTCCAACGCTCTAACCACTAGGCTACCTGCTGGTTACTAGTCCAACGCTCTAACCACTAGGGTACCTGCTGGTTACTAGTCCAACGCTCTAACCACTAGGGTACCTGCTGGTTACTAGTCCAACAAGACACTCTAACCACTAGGCTAACCTGCTGGTTACTAGTCCAACACTCTAACCACTAGGTACCTGCTGTTACTGGCCAACGCTCTAACCACTAGGCTACCTGCTGGTTTCTGGCCCAACGCTCTAACCACTAGGCTACCTGCTGGTTACTGGCCCCAACATCTAACCACTAGGCTACCTGCTGGTTTCTGGCCCAACGCTCTAACCACTAGGCTACCTGCTGGTTTCTGGCCCAACGCTCTAAACCACTAGGCTACCTGCTGGTTTCTGCCCAACGCTCTAACCACAGGCTACCTGCTGGTTACTGGCCCAACGCTCTAACCACTAGGCTACCTGCTGGTTACTGGCCAACGCTCTAACCACTAGGCTACCTGTTCGTGCGGTGAAGGTTGTGTAAGGTTGTTTAAAATTAATAAAGTGATACGATGTGACTGTGTGTGTGTGTGTTGTGTGTGTGTGTGTGGTGTGTGGTGTGTGGTGTGTGTGTGTGTTGTGTGTGTGTGTGTGGGTGTGTGTGTGTGTGTTGTGTGTTGTGTGTGTGGTGTGTGTGTGTGTGTTGTGTGTGTGGTGTGTGTGAGAGAGATTGAGCATACTAGTGTCTCAAACACAATAGCCAATTTCTTGGGAAAGGTTGGTCAAGTTTCAAAGGTTGCTCTTAAGCAGTCAATTAATAGTTTGTCATTCGTGTGTGTCTGAGTATGTATGTATGTATGTGTCTGTGTGTGTCTGTATATGTCTGTGTGTGTCTGTGTGTGTCTATGTCTGTGTGTGTCTGAGTATGTCTGTATGTCTCTGTGTGTCTGTATGTGTCTGTATGTATGGTGTTGTGTGCGTGTGTGTGTGGTGTGTGTGTGTGGTGTGTGTGTTGTGTGGTGTGTTGGTGTGGTGTGTGTGTGTGTGTGTGTGTGGTGTGTGTAAGTCTGTATGTGTATGTGTCTGTATGTGTGTGTGTGTGTGTTGCTGTGAGGAAGACATACAGTTTAACTCCAACTTATCTAGTCAAATAAACTGACTCAGTCTCTGTTGCTCTTGGACTTTGGCTGTACTGTACAAAGACTGGATCTATGACAGACAGACAGACAGCTCTCTCTCTCGCTGTTCCAGAATATTGTGTAAATAACCTGATGTTGTAGCTGTACTGGGCGACTCGAGTTGTCATAAAAAAAAACATTGCACACCCTCGGCCATTGAGAATTAACTCAAAATAATGTTTACAACCACAATATTAAAATAACTGTAGCGACCCTTGTGTTTATAAACGTGAATATCGACTTTGCCAGTATGCTATTGTGCACAGTAGATGCCACGCAGGGCTATGAGCCAGAAGTTGAGAGTTCACCGACCACCACGGATGAGCTAACTCTTCCTGTGTGAGAACAGACGCAGTTGAGACGAGAAGTACAGGTAGTGAAAGTTAG
>NC_036839.1:32765195-32778234 GCF_002910315.2 Salvelinus sp. IW2-2015
AACCACACTTAGGCTAACCTGCTGGTTGTCTGGCCCAACGCTCTAACCACTAGGCTACCTGCTGGTTACTGGCGCCCAACACTCTAACCACTAGCTACCTGCTGGTTTCTGGCCCAACGCTTCCACTAAGGCTACCTGCTGGTTTCTGGCCCAACGCTCTAAACCACTAGGCTACCTGCTGTTTCTGGCCCAACGCTCTAACCATACGGCTACCTGCTGGTTACTGGCCCAACGCTCTAACCACTAGGCTACCTGCTGGTTACTGGCCCAACGCTCTAACCACTAGGCTACCTGTTCGTGCGGTGAAGGTTGTGTAAGGTTGTTTAAAATTAATAAAGTGATACGATGTGACTGTGTGTGTTGGTGTGTGTGTGTGTGTGTGTGTGTGTGTGTGTGTGTGGTGGTGTGTGTGTGTGTTGTGTTGTGTGTGTGTGTGTGTGTGTGTGTGTGTGTTGTTGTGGTGTGTGTGTGTGTGTGTGGTGTGTGTGTGAGAGAGATTGAGCATACTAGTGTCTCAAACACAATAGCCAATTTCTGGGTGAAAGGTTGGTCAAGTTCAAATGTTGCTCTTAAGCAGTCAATTAATAGTTTGTCATTCGTGTTGGTCTGAGTATGTATTATGTATGTGTCTGTGTTGTGTCTGTATATGTCTGTGTGTGTGTCTGTGTGTGTCTATGTCTGTGGTGTTCTGAGTATGTCTGTATGTCTCTGTGTCTGTATGTGTCTGTATTATGTTGTGTGTGTGTTGTGTGTGTTGTGTGGTGTGTGTGTGTGGTGTGGTGTGTGTGTGTGTGTGTGTGTGTGTGTGTGGTGTGTGTGTGTATGTCTGTATTGTGTATGTGTCTGTATGTGTGTGTGTGTTTGCTTGTTGAGGAAGACATACAGTTTAACTCCAACTTATCTAGTCAAATAAACTGACTCAGTCTCTGTTGCTCTTGGACTTTGGCTGTACTGTACAAAGACTGGATCTATGACAGACAGACAGACAGCTCTCTCTCTCGCTTGTTCCAGAATATTGTGATAATAACCTGATGTTGTAGCTGTACTGGGCGACTCGAGTTGTCATAAAAAAAAACATTGCACACCCTCGGCCATTGTAAATTAACTCAAAATAATGTTTACAACCACAATTACAATAACTGTAGCGACCCTTGTGTTTATAAACGTGAATATCGACTTTGCCAGTATGCTATTGTGCGCACAGTAGATGGCCACGCAGGGCTATGAGCCAGAAGTTGAGAGTTCACCGACCACCACGGATGAGCTAACTCTTCCTGTGTGAGAACAGACGCAGTGAGACGAGAATACAGGTAGTGATATTTAATAAATAATGGACATGAAACAAACCACGCATGGGGAAGAAACAAAGTTTTCTTCCCATGCAGACATGGGAAGAAACTGAGGAAGTAGACAGTTATAGGGAGGCAATCAATACGTATTAGATCCAGTGAGTCCCATGAAGCGCTGTATGCGCTGTAACGATGGTGACAGGTGTGTGTAATGAGGCCTGCCTGGCTCCCTCGAGTGGGAGGAAGGCGTGACCATCCTGCCTGTTTCATTAGACCTACACTACGATCAGAGTTGGCTAGACAACTGCGGCAAGTTTCCATTGACCCAGGTTTATTCAACAAAAGCAATGTCGAAAAACAAATCTTTGTGACATGTGTAATGAAACGCAGATACAGAGACTTTTTTTTTTTTTTTTAAGATCGCCAACATATTCCTCCGTACGACAGATTTTCTTTTGTCGAACTTTCTTTATTGTGACAAACGATGATAACAGTTTTTTTCCAATAAATATGGTTGCTGAATCATTTTAAGGTACGTGTGGCACGTGATGCTCATCACGTAACGACAAAGGTCCAATCCACATTGAATTCTAAAATGCCTACTGTGTCACGGCTGTTGAAAGGCGCAGGAACCAAGGTTCAGGTTCCCACAAACACAGGTGGAAAAAAGAGCTACCTAGTATGGTTCCCAATCAGACACAACGATAGACGGCTGTCCCTGATTTGAGAACCATACCCGGCCAAAAACCTAGAAATATGAAAAATCCTAGAAACACAAAACATGGTCCCGTGTGCTCAGTTGTAGAGCATGGCGCTTCGCAACGCCAGGGTTGTGGGTTTCATTCCCCACGGGGGGACCAGGATAATATGTATGAACTTTCCAATTTGGAAGTCGCTCTGGATAAGAGCGTCTGCTAAATGACTTAAATGTAAATGTAATAGAATGCCCACCCCAACTCACGCTCTGACAAAAAACCAAATAGAGACATAAAAAGGATCTCTAAGGTCAGCGTGACATACTGCCTTGAAAAACTATAACTATAAACTAAAATTCAGCAAAAAAAGAAACTCCCTTTTTCAGACCCTGTCTTTCAAAGATAATTCGTAAAAATCCAAATAACTTCACAGATTCTTCATTGTACAGGTTTAACACTGTTTCCCATGCTTGTTCAATGAAACCATTAACAATTAATGAACATGCACCTGTGGGAACGGTCGTTTAAGACACTAACAGCTAAGACGGTAGGCAATTAAGGTCACAGTTATGAAAACGTAGACACTAAAGAGCCATTCTACTGACTCTGAAAAAACACCCAAAGAAAGATGCCAGGGTCCCTGCTCACTTCGTTGAACGTGCCTTAGGAGCCATGAGACTGCAATTTTGGCCAGGCAATTAAATTGCAATGTCCGTACTGTGAGGGAACAGCGCTACAGGGAGACAGGACAACTGATTCTCCTCGCTAGTGGCAGACCACGTGTAACAACACCTGCACAGGATCGGTACATTCCAAAACATCACACCTGCGGACAGGTACAGGGATGGCAACACAAACTGCCCGAGTTACACCCAGGAACGCACAATCCCTCCATCTGTGCTCAGACTGGTCCGCAATAAGCTGAGAAAGCTGGACTGAGGCTTGTAGGCCTGTTGTAAGGCAGGTCCTCACCAGACATCAACGGCAAACAACGTCGCCTATGGCACATCCCACCGTCGCTGGACCAGACAGGACTGGCAAAAGTGCTCTTCACTGACGAGGTCACAGTTTTATCTCCACCAGGGGTGATGGTCGGATTCGCATTTATTGCCAAAGGAATGAGCGTTACACCGAGGCCTGTACTCTGGAGCGGGATCGCTTTGGAGGTGGAGGGTCCGTCATGGTCTGGGCGGTGTGTAACAGCATCATCGGACTGAGCTTGTTGTCATTGCAGGCAATCTCAACGCTGTGCGTTACAGGGAAGACATCCTCCTCCCTCATGTGGTACCCTTCCTGCAGGCGCATCCTGACATGACCCTCCAGCATGACAATGCCACCAGCCATACTGCTCGTTGTGTGTGTGATTTCCTGCAAGACAGGAATGTCAGTGTTCTGCCATGGCCAGCGTAGAGCCCGGATCTCAATCCCATTGAGCATGTCTGGGAGCTGTTGTATTGGAGGGTGAGGCCTAGGGCCATTCCCCCCAGAAATGTCCGGGAACTTGCAGGGGCCTTGGTGGAAGAGTGGGGTAACATCTCACAGCAAGAACTGGAAAACCTGGTGCAGTCCATGAGGAGGAGATGCACTGCAGTCCTTAATGCAGCTGGTGGCCACACCAGATACTGACTGTTGCTTTGATTTTG
This sequence comes from Salvelinus sp. IW2-2015, assembly GCF_002910315.2. Taxonomy (NCBI): domain Eukaryota; kingdom Metazoa; phylum Chordata; class Actinopteri; order Salmoniformes; family Salmonidae; genus Salvelinus; species Salvelinus sp. IW2-2015. The sequence goes on from NC_036839.1 coordinate 32,768,823, forward strand.
ACCCCCCGTTGTTCAGGGACACATTATTCCATTTCTGTTAGACACATGTCTGTGGAACTTGTTCAGTTTGTGTCTCAGTTTATTGAATCTTGTTATGTTCATACAAATATTTACACGTAAAGTTTGCTGAAAATAAACGCAGTTGACAGTGAGAGGACGTTTTTTTGTTGTTGCTGAGTTTATAAACGGTATGTTTCTTTGCAGGACAAGGATTGTCCTGATGTTTAAGAATGCCAAAAATGTTTTTTTTCTGGTTGGCTGACAAGTTTCACCATCCAATTATTTCAGATTTACAGGAGTGCAAGTTTCACCATGACATGGGCAATACATTGCCACATGAGAATTATTAGAGATTATTAGTCAATTATTGCAGTCTATCCATGGTGGCTTTCCTGAGACATGAAACAGATGGAAGATGGATGGTGGAAGGGCATGCAGAAAGAAAAAAATATATATAAATATAAAAAAATATACTTTGGCAATATCAAAGTATATCAACTACTCAGACTACTACTGTAATAATCATTCAAAGTCTAAGACTCAAAGTCTGATGTCCGAGGAGGAAAAAAAAGTGTTTGTTGTTTGCAGTAACTTTTTTGTTATTGTAGCATCTTCAATGTATTAATGCTCAATTTGCCTAAATGGGTAATGGAAACACTTCAACCACTATATTCTATTCGACACAGGTTTTTTTGTGAAAAAGTGATTTTTTTGGGGGGGGGGGGGCATTACATCCTGCTGTTTAAATTGACACAAGTTAGTTAAATTGAAACGCACTCTAACAGAAAATTGATGCATATATTTTAAAACATTGCTTTGTTTCATTCTGTTGAGACATTTTCGTTGGTTAAATTAAGTTCGATTTGTCTTTTTTTTTTTATTGTGTGCTCCGTATTTAGTTTAAAATTAGTTTATAAGTAGGGCCTTTTGTAAAATAAATATCATTACCCTATTGCTGTCATTTGTTGGGTATGGTAGYCATTAGCCTTTCTTGGTAATTGCTGTAATATAGCCAGTTCAAAACTTTCGGGAAGGTTTAAAATGACAGCATTTTAGCAACATGAAATCTTATTCAAATCTGTTCATATACACCCCCAGGAAGAATATGACACTTTAAAAAAAAAATCTGATAACAGAGCACTTAGATCATTTTCATGTTTTGATAAATTCTTAGAATGTTTGGGAATTACCTATAGGACGGCATTGGTGAAAATTCTATAGCAATATAGAGTGGGAAAGCGATTCTATAGCGATATAGAGTGGGAAAGCGATTCTATAGCAATATAGAGTGGGAAAGCGATTCTAGGCAATAATGAGCGGGAAAGCGATTCTAGTAGTAATATAGAAGTGGGAGTGATTCTAAACCAATGTATAGAGTGGGAAACGATTCTAATAGGAATATGAGTGGAGAGAAGCGATCTATAGGGCAATATATAGGGGGAAAGTTTATCTATGCAATATAGACGGTGGTGAAAGCTGCTATGATTTAGTGAGTGTCTACCATATAGATAGTGGGAGCATTTTATAGGCATATAGTATAACATTCAATATTAGCATATAGAGTGGGAAAGTGACTCTATAGCAAATATAGAGTGGAGCGATCAACCAATAAGAGTGGAGCATATAGTACCATAATAGAGTAATGATTGTTATAGGTGGAAAAGCTGATTCTATAGCAATATAGGAGTGGAAAGTGATTCTATACAATATAGAGCTGGAAAGGGATTCTTTAACAATATAGAGTGGGAAAGCGATCTAAGCCAATATAGAGTGGAAAGCGATTCTATTTAGCAATATTAGAGTGGAGAAGCGTAATTCTATTAAGCAATATAGAGTGGGAAAGCTGAATTCTATACAAATAAGAGTGGGGAAAGCGAATTCTATCTCACCAATAAGAGTGGGAAGCGATTCTATACCGTGAGTCGGATAAGCGACTGTAGCATATGATGGCGAAAGCGTTCTATAGGCAATATAGAGTGGGGAAAGCGATTCCATGCGATAGGCTAATTAGGAGTTGGCAAGCGGTTCTATAGCAACTATAGAGTAGGAAAGCCGATTCGTATAATCCAATATAGATTGGGAAAGCGATTCTATAGCGAACTTATAAGACGAGTGAAATGCGATCTATAGCAATATAACGATGGGGAAGGTGATTCTATGAGTATCCAAATAGAGTGGGAAAAGTGATTTATACAATATATGACTGGGGAAATGATTCTATAACCAACGATAGAGGTAAAGCGATTCCTAAAAGCAATACTTAGAGCGATGCAATATCATATACATTCATACAATATTAGAGTGCAATCGATTCTATAGCTCATATTAGCAGTGGCAATAGCCTGATTCTATAAGCAAATCATAGCGGGAGGATTCTATAGACAAAAATGGCTATAGAATAGTGGGAAAAGTGTATTCTATACCAATATAGAGTGGGAAAGCTGCGAGTTCTATAACCAATATGAGTGGGAAGTGATTCTATACCAAGCAATAATAGACGTGGCAAAGCGATTCTATGGGCAATAGTAGAGTGGGGGAAAACGATTCCTACTACCCAATGATATGATGGGAAATCGTGATTGTATATAACCAAATATAGACCGCGGAAAGCGATTCTATAACCAATTATAGAGTGAAGCGATTCTATACACAATATAGAGTGGGAAGCGATTCTATAGCAATATGGAGTGGGAAGCGATTCTATGAGCAATATAGAGTGGGAAAGCGATCTATACCAATATAGAGTGGGAAAGCGATTCTATACCAATATAGAGTGGGAAAGTATTCATATAGCAATATAGAGCGGGAAAGCGATTCTGATAGCAATATAGAGTAGGAAAGTGATTCTATACCAATATAGAGTGGGAAAGTGATTCTATACAATTAGAGTGGGAAAGTGACTATACCAATATAGAGTGGGAAAGCATGTCTATACCAATATGGTGGAAAGATTCTATACCAATATAGAGTGGGAACGTGATTCTATACCAATATAGAGTGGGAAAGTGATTCTATATGGCGTTAACCAATATAGAGTGGGAAAGTGATTCTATAGCAATATAGAGTGGGAAAGCGATTCATACCAATATAAGTGGGAAAGCGATCTAAAGCAATATAGAGCGGAATGCGATTCTATACAATATAGAGTGGGAAAGATCTATAGCATATAGAGTGGCAAAGTGATTCTATAGGCAATATAGAGTGGGAAAGCGATTCTATAGCAATATAGAGTGGGAAAGCGATTCTATGGCAATACAGAGCGGGAAACGATTCTATACCAATATAGAGGGGAAACGATTCTATACCAATAAGAGTGGGAAAGCGATTCATAGCAATATAGAGTGGAAAGCGATTCTATAGCAATATAGAGTGGGAAAGCGATTCTATAGCAATATTAGAGTGTGAAAGCAATTCTTGTCACGTTCTGACCATAGTTCTTGTGTGTTGTGCTTGTTTAGTGTTGGTCAGGACGTGAGCTGGTGGGCATTCTATGTTGTGTGTCTAGTTTGTCTGTTTCTATGTTTGCCTATATGTTCTCAATCAGAGGCAGATGTTTTGTGTTGTCTCTGATGGGAATATATATAGTGGCCTGTTTTTGTGTTGGGGTTTGTGGGTGGTTGTTTCCTGTCTCTGTGTTTTTCTCTGCACCAGATAGGGCTGTATCGGTAAGCCTATTTGTAAGTGTTCACAGTTTGTCTGTTATTAAAATCATGTTAACACGAGCTCCGCTGCGTCTTGGTCGATCCCTGCTACACCTCCTCTTCAGACGAAGAGGAGGAAGGGTGCCGTTACAATTCTATAGCAATATAGAGTGAAAGCGTCCGTGCGTTTGGTAATTAATAGATATCACAGAAATAAAACCTAATTAAAACATCTGTCTCATCCAGGACCGGAGTCTACGCAGAGCCGGTGCGCCACAGCCAATCAGAGCCACAGTAGGCTCTTATGCAATAATACCATTTGCCACACAGGCCAGGGAAGTAGGGCCTGCCATCATTCACTTTGAACTGGACTTGTGTGTTTACAGGAAGTAGGGCCTGACATCATTCACTTGAACTGGACTGTGTGTTTACAGAAGTAGGTCCTGCCATCATTCACTTTGAACTGGACTGTGTGTTTACAGGAAGTAGGTCCTGCCATCATTCACATTGAACTGGACTGTGTGTTACAGGAGTAGGCCTGCCATCATTCACTTTGAACTGGACTGTGTGTTTACAGGAAGTAGTCCTGCCATCATTCACTTTGAACTGGACTGTGTGTTTACAGGAAGTAGGTCCTGCCATCATTCACTTGAACTGGACTGTGTGTTTACAGAAGTAGGTCCTGCATCATTCACTTTGAACTGAACACTGTGTGTTTACAGCAAGAGGGCCTGCCATCATTCACTTTGAAACTGGAAATGTGTGTTTACAGGCAGTAGGACCTGTCGTCATTCACTATGAACTGGACTGTGTGTTTACAGGCAGTAGGACCTGCCGTCATTCACTATGAACTGGACTGTGTGTTTACAGGAAGTAGTTCCTGCCATCATTCACTTTGAACTGGACTGTGTGTTTACAGGAAGTAGTAACAGCGTGACTTTAGATCATTAGAACACATTTGCTAAAAGCCACAAAATACACCTGAATAGATTGCTGCAGATATGTAAATACCACCGAAGTCTAATTACATTTAGGAATTTTACAGTTCTGTTGATCAAATAACCATGAAAAGGTCGTCTCTCTCTCTCAGTTATACACATCAACAACAAGATCAACAACTAGTGTTAGCCAGAACAAGATGAGCTAAAATCTAACGAAGGAACATTAGATAAACTCTCTCAAACTTTTTCAGTATTTGTTTTTTTTGCCTACTTTTACTGACACCAGTCATATTGCATTGGATGTTGTGCGTTTGTGAATTCATCAGTTATTCTGCTCTCTGGCACACACTCAGACGAGAGTGCTTCGAAATTGGAAGAAATAGCTAGAGTGAATTTTCAAACGGAAGAGATGTCATAACTGGACAACAGTCACTCAAGTTCAGCAAAGCTAGCTAGCAAAGCAATTCACAAAAAGTACTACACCTCTAGCTGTGTAGCCACTTGAAAAACCATATGAGGGGAAAAAGTCAGTCACTCACCCTCTCCTCCAATGACATCCTCCTAGCAGCTAGCTAGCAACGTCAACAGTGAAGAGGCAGTGGGATGCCGGCCTTCTAGGCAGAGTTCCTCTGTCCAGTGTCTGTGTTCTTTTAACCATCTTAATCTTTTATTTTTATTGTCCAGTCTGAGATATGGCTTTTTCTTTGCAATTCTGCCTAGAAGGCCAGCATATATATATACATACACACACACACATATATATTCACACACACAGACATATATATGAGTACAGGCTTTTCAGTGATACCCAATGATGAAGATGAAGATGAAGCACCGATGACAGATGCGCCTGTGCCGATATCTCAAAGATAAACTTTGAAAAACAGTGCTGTTCGCTCAGAATCACTCAGTGGTTAGCTTCTACAAGTAGATGAGTCTACTCTTTTCAGCAGTAGACGTTTGGTTTACGGTAGGCCTATGTTTTTTTTTCACGATTGTATTTTGAAATTTGTGAAATTCAAAACTGACAGCCACAGCCAACCATATAGAGTTGAAGTCGGAAGATTACATACACCTTAGCCAAATACATTTAAACTCAGTTTTTCACAATTCCTGACATTTAATCCTAGTAAAAATTCCCTGTCTTAGGTCAGTTAGGATCACCACTTTATTTTAAGAATGTGAAATGTCAGAATAARAGTAGAGAGAATGATTTATTTCAGCTTTTATTTCTTTCATCACATTCCCAGTGGGTCCAAAAAAGTTTACATACACTCAATTAGTATTTGGTAGCATTGCTTTAAATTGTTTAATTTGTGCAAACGTTTCAGGTAGCCTTCCAACAAGCTTCCCCATAAGTTGGGTGAATTTTTGGCCCATTCCTCCTGACAGAGCTGGTGTAATGGAGTCAGGTTTGTAGGCCTCCTTGTTCGCACCACACTTTTTCAGTTCTGCCCACAAAATTTTCTATAGATGAGGTCAGGGCTTTGTGATGGAGACTCCAAATACCTTGACTTTGTTGTCCTTCAGCCATTTTGCCACAACTTTTGGAAGTATGTTTGGGGTCATTGGTCCATTTGGAAGACCCATTGCTACCAAGCTTTAACTTCCTGACTTATGTCCTTGAGATGTTGCTTCAATATATCCACATAATTTTCATTCCTCATGACGCCATCTAGTTTGCGAAGTGCACCAGTCCCTCTTGCAGCAAAGCACCCCCACAACATGATGCTGCCACCCCCGTGCTTCACGGTTGGGATGGTGTTCTTCGGCTTGCAAGCCTCCCCCTTTTTCCTCCAAACATAACGATGGTCATATGGCCAAACAGTTCTATTTTTGTTTCATCAGACCAGAGGACATTTCTCCAAGAAGTACGATCTTTGTCCCATGTGCAGTTGCAAACCGTAGTCTGGCTTTTTTTAGGGCGGTTTTGGAGCAGTGGCTTCTTCCTTGCTGAGCGGCCTTTCAGGTTATGTCGATATGGGACTCATTTTACAGTGGATATAGATACTTTGGTACTGTTTCCTCCAGCATCTTCACAAGGTCCTTTGTTGTTGTTCTGGGATTGATTTGCACTTTTCGCACCCAAGAACGTTCATCTCTAGGAGACAGAACGCGTCTCCTTCCTGAGCGGTATGAGCGTCTGTGGTCCCATGGTGTTTATACTTGTGTACTATTGTTTGTACAGATGAACGTGTTACCTTCAGGCGTTTGGAAATTGCCTCCAAGGATGAACCAGACTTGTGGAGGTCTACAATTTCTTTTCTGAGGTCTTGGCTGATTTCTTTGATTTTCCCATGATGTCAAGCAAAGAGGCACTGAGTTTGAAGGTAGGCCTTGAAATACATCCTCAGGTACACCTCCAATGACTCAAATGATGTCAATTAGCCTATCAGAAGCTTCGAAAGCCATAATATCATTTTCTGGAATTTTCCAAGCTGTTTAAAGGCACAGTCAACTTAGTGTATGTTAACTTCTGACCTACTGGAATTGTCATACAGCGAATTATAAGTGAAATAATCTGTATGTAAACAATTGTTGGAAAAATTACTTGTCATGCACAAAATTGATGAACCTAAACGAACTGCCAAAACTATAGTTTGTTGACAAGACATTTTGGAGTGTTGGAAACACTTAGGTTGGAGTCATTAAAACTTGTTTATGTAAACTCCCGACTTCAACTGTAACTATGAATGCATAGATGGCCGTTCCCATTCAAGTCAGGACTGGCAGCCTGAGTTTAGCAATCAAAGTYCCAGAGGTTAGAGGTTCCACAATCCTCCTATGGATRATCTCTATGGSCACAACGCAACACGCTTTTCAATATTTGTCGTACGTGTTGCGGTCTTCCCGACTAAGTGCTTGTGATAAAACGTAATCCATTGCAAATCTATTAAAGTGTGATGTGTACGATCCTCTGTAGTTAAACTATGCTGGTTTAGTATTTATAAAAAAATAAAAAAGTTTTATGTCTGTTCAGACAGTAGGATATACCTTTTGGGGAAAATAATATTTTTATTCTCTAATTTTGGCAAAATGATTGCAGCACCCCCGTCATCCCTACTTCCTGCAGCTAAGAGTTTGCTCTATTCAAGTATGCTGGACTACCTTGGTCTTCAGTGCAGTAAGAGTTAAAGATATGGGAAGTATCCATTAACTGATCATAACCTAAATGTTATAACGTTTGAGTGTGTGGCTCAAAGCTAATTTCTGGTTAAAAAAAATATTTTTCATTCATTGTGTAACCAGTGGGGTGTACTGGTTTCGATGCAWATYAATAAGCTTTGTTWATTGAGTTTGCCACACCAAAATTGTCATGTTAAAATCACCACGGGGCCATACAAAATGCCTYAGATTCAAAGGGTACTGTCTGTCTTGTAACTTCACAACATTCATATGAGTTTCTTTGCGMTGTTTTTCTTACAATGTTCTCTTATTCCAAAATGGTGAAAGTGGCTCAAAGATCCAGCTCCCGTCGCTTGCTCGATACATTCCAACCAAATCACGCGGAAGGGTGTTTTAAAGTGTGATGCGTCCGTCAATCAAACGGTAAACTCTACTGTCAAAGCTCCTATTGGTGTGTCCCTAAATTGTGGGCGGAGACGCGACTCTATAAATAGGAGGGAGTCGTTGATGCTGTAAGACATTTCACAGTGTGGAGAGTMGTAGGAACAAGTACCTGCCTGGTGCTAACTCAACGGAGTCGGACTCTACTTTTTAAACAGGTAATAATATCCGCGCCATTAGCATCWACTGACTAGCTAGTTGGTTCGGTAGCTACCTAACTAGCTAGTTGTTCGTTTAGTTAACAAAACCATTTTGATAGGTACTGTAGCCGCCCTAAAGATAAATCACGACAATTTTATCATGAATTGAATAGGCTACTTTTCACTAATTAACAGTTGTCAGGAAAGCAACAAAAAAAAAAACTGCCTTTTGTTGTCGGAAAAAACGATTTAAAATGGACATGAACGTCTTTGAGACTAACGTTGGGAAAGTGTAGCCTACTTTGTGTCCATCATAACGGGGGATACGCTACAACGTTTCTATTTAATTGAAGGTGAAKTTGACTAAAATAATGTCGACACTCTACTCAATCTTTTCTACAGGCAAAAAGAAAAACCCTCGCAAACATGAGTAAGGACACCGAGGTCGATATGAAGGATGTTGAGTTGAACGAGTTGGACCAGGAGAAACTACCGATGACCGGCGACGGACCGGGGGCTGAGAAGAACGGAAACTTGAAGCAGAAGGAACCGGAGGAGGATGTTAAGTTTACCGGGTTGTCGAAGGAAGAGCTCATGAAAGTCGCTGGCACACCCGGGTAAGTTAAGGGGCTGGTTGTTGTTGGCTTAAACTTAAAAAAAAAAACGAACTATCTTAAGTTCAACTTAATGTTGATAGAAATCAATTAAGTGGATACATACAAAATTTAAAAGATTTTAAGTTAGCAGTTCCATAGAAGAAAATCGAACAATTGAAAATAAATGCATTAGGTCGCTAAATTATGGATTTCACATGACTGGGCAAGGGGCACGAGCCATGGATGGGCCTGAGAGGTTTGTAGGCACCGTGACACTTTGGAGCGCAGGTCGACACTAGCGGAGCCAGGCCCAGCCAATTAGAATGATGGTTTTTCCCAAAAAGGGGCTTTATTACAGACGAAAATACTCCACAGCCCCGAAACGCCCCGCGTCACCCTTGCGCCCACCAATGTCCCCTCCCCTCCCCTCCTTTACCGACCTCAGACAATCTGCGGCGAAGAAGCAGGATGTGGGATCCTGGGTTGGCGTGGTTACATGTGTTCGCGGTTGGACGCACTGACAAATG
>NC_036839.1:32778376-32782931 GCF_002910315.2 Salvelinus sp. IW2-2015
ATCTAAAACGTCGTTGGAGGCGGCTTATGGTTGTGAAATGAACAGTCAATTATCTGGCAACAGCTCTGTTTGACATTCCTGCAGTTAATATGCCAATTGCACGCTTCCTCTGCACATTTTAGTGGGTCTTTTGTCTCCAACACAAGGTGCACCTGTGTAATAATTATGCCGTTTAATCAGGGTAATAATTAGGCTGTTGAATCAGCATAATTGGCAAAGGAGAAATACTCACTAACAGGAATGTAAACAAATTTATGCACAAAATTTGAGAAAAGCTTTTTGTGCCGATGGAAAATGTCTGGACTCTTATTTTAGCTCGTGGAAAATGTCTGGACTCTTATTTTAGCTCGTGGAAAATTTTTGGACTCTTATTTTAGCTCGTGGAAAATGGTCCAAAACTACATTGTGTTTATATTTTATGTTCAGTATACAATTGAAACTTATTTTGACCCTTTCCTCCCATCTCCCTCCCCTTCCTCCTCTCTTTCCCCTCCAGGTGGGTGAGGACACGCTGGCTGCTCCTGGTCTTGTTCTGGTTGGGCTGGGTGGGGATGCTGGCTGGGGCCATAGTGATCATCGTCCAGGCCCCCAGGTGTAAACCCATACCTGAGATGAACTGGTGGAARCAGGGTCCTCTCTATCAGATCGCTGACCTGGACGCCTTCAACCACGACAAGGGAATCAAAGGTGAGGGTATTGAAAAAGGTGATAGGACACCATTACCTCCAGGAATTTCTACTAAGATAAAACCGAATGTTAGACACACAGCATTATGGGTAATGTAGTAGATCATACTGGTGGAACCAGGGTCCTCTCTACCAGATAAAACAGGACATCATACACACAGCATTATGGGTAATGTAGTTGATCATACTGGTGGAACCAGAGTCCTCTCTGCCAGATCTCTGACCTTGATGTCTTTAACCACAGGAACGGAAGGAAATGAACAGAGGCTTCTAGCAATGGACGTGATTTAGAATGTCAGTGATTTAGAAGTCAGGACGTGATTTTAGAATGTCAGGACGGTGATTTTAGAACTTCACAGGACGTGATTTTAGAATGTCAGGGCGTGATTTAGAATCGTCAGGGGTAATTTAAGAAATGTCAGTGGGAATTTAGAATGTCAAGGTGATTTAGAATGTCAGAACGTGATTTAGACATGTCAGGAACGTGATTGAATGCAGAGATGTGGATGTTGATGATGTCAGGATGTGATTTTTGAATGTCAGGACGTGATTTTTGAATCGTCCAGGCACGTGATTTAAGAATGTCAGGAACGTGATTTAGAATGTCAGGACGTGATTTAGAATTGTTCCAGGACGTGATTTTGATGTCAGGAAGTGATTAGATGTCAGTGATTTAGAATGTCATGGGACGTGATTTTAGAATGTCCAGGACGTGATTTTTGAATGTCGAGAACGTGATTTTGAATGTCCAGGAACGTGATTTGGAATGTCAGGCGTGATTTAGAAATGTCAGGACGTGATTTTAGAATGTCTCAGGCACCCCCACGAACATACGGTGTAGCAACAAGTCAGGATTGGACTTATAATGAATGTCAGGCAATGTCACAGGACAAAAGATGGTAATTAGAATGTCAGCGCGTGGTTTGAAATGTCCAGGACGTGATTATAGAATGTTCAGGACCGTGAATTTATGAATGTACAGAGGATAGAGATTTAGAATGTCAAGGAATGTCAGACGGTGGCTTTAGAAATGTCAGGACGTGGTTTTAGAATGTCGGACGTGTTTATAGAATGTCAGGACGTGGTTTAGAATGTCGAGGTAACAGTAGGTGGTTTAGAATGTTCAGGACGTGGTTTTAAGAAGTCAGGAAACGAATGGTTAGAAAAGAGAGTGTAGGACGTGGTTTAGGAATGGTCAACAGCCTACTTGAACCCACAAGATGCTGATGAAACAGCCGAGGTCCTTAGTTTGTCTTGTGGTTGTAATTTGGCCCTATTCAGTCCTTAGGAAGGGGCCTGCCCTGTCTGTGGTTGTAATGCCTAGTCAGTCCGTTAGGAAAGGGGCTGCCTGTTTGATGACCGTCCTCATTCTCCAGACCTGCCCAGTCGCCTGGTTCCCCAAAAGTATCTTATGCTAGTTTAATCCGTTAGAACCTGCGTAAGGAGCAAATCGTTAAAGTTTGAGCTGTTTTCCAGAAAAACCGTTATTACATAGCTGGTTATTTACAGACTACCTCCAGACCACCGGTTGAAACGGTGTGGGTAGTTGGGATGTTTGGTTCTCTCCTACTTTATACACGAGGAGATCCTCTGTTAAACATAGAAATCGAGATGTTATTTTGGTCTCTGAGACCACCGATTACGTCACAATGAAGTTGACTACAAATATCCAAGTTGCCAGTCGGTCTTTGAGTTATAATATATAAAGCGATTAAAACGAGATGACATCTTCGATAAAAAACATTCATTGAGTTTTATTGAGCTATATATGGCTCCGTCAAATCATTTTGGGCCTCAATATATTTCCTGATGTGGAGCCTAACGTATGCAATGGTGCGCCAAATCTAGTGTTAAGTGGCGTATCGTAGTGTTAAGCATTACAATTAGCTGTGATATTATCTCTCTAGAGCTGATCCGTGTCAGTATTGTGGAATCAATTTTAATGTTTAGGAAAGATTTGAATGGCGAGTAGCTGACCTGAAGAGCATCGCTACTTCCCGATCCTATTGAGGAGATCAACACATAGACAATTTCGAACCTTTATTTCACGAGGCAGTCAGTTAATGAGAACATTCCTTATTTTCCAATGACTGCCTACCCGGGAACAGTTGTTTAACTGCCTGTTTCAGGGCAGAAACGGACCAGATTTGTACCTAATGTAGCTTGAGGATTCGATCTTGCCCAACCTTTCGGTTACAGCACACAAGCTAGTCCAACGCTCCTAACCACTAGGCTAACCTGCCCGCCCATGCCTCAAACAATGCCTCTTACGAACGTTATCTCTGCATGGTGGTCTTTGGGAAACACATGTTACATCTCGGGCGCATTGTGGGAAAGATGCATTGTTAAAACAACTGGAAGCCTAAGTTCCATGGCAACGGGGGAAACCGGGCCCCTGGCCTCTGGACCTACTTGACAGCTGTTAGCCAAGTCAGCAATTATGACATCAGCCTTTGGTCTAAATACCTCTTCCCCTTTCTGATAGAACAGACAAGTAGTTGTCATTTCAGTAAGTTTTAAAGGACAGACTTGGGCTAAAAATAAGTTCAGATACTCCCACAATTCTCCTTCCCATTTATACGTTAAACAGATTCTCCCACATTTCTCCCATTATAATGTTAAACAGAAATTCTCAGAGAAACCAGTTTTCCCAATCCTGATGTTTGGCTCCAGTAAAACTGGGATTCGACACAGACCATCCTTCCCTTTTTCCGCACACGCACACACACACGCACGAACACCACGCACCACACACGAACACACACAGGCACACACACATGACGGAACACACACAGAACACACAGGAACACACACACGAACACACACACGAAACACACAGCAGGAACACACACAGGAACACATCACAGGAACACACACAGGAACACACACACACGACAACACACGAACACACACACGGAAACCACACACGAACACAACGAAGGTGACTACTCTTTTTTCCACATCACTACCGACTGAAGGAGATGTTCAACCTACTCTCTTTTTATCACTTTCCCTCTTTTGGTCACGTTTCTTCCCTCTCACCTCTCCCACCACGCTCTGACACTCTCCCTTTTGCCCCTTCTCTCTCTCCTTTACCTTTCTTGGTCATCTCCCTCTCCTTCCTCTCTGTCCCACATCCCTTTCGACAATTCTCTTATTTTCTCTCTTCTCTTCGTCCAGTGTCGTTTGAGGTACTAGGATCAGTCTGAACCAGTTTGAAGGTGAATGGGCTGGGTTCTGGGGCCTTTCACACGTCATGCAAGGACCAAGCGAAGCAGCTCTAGCCTGGTCCCTCTATGCGACCCCGGGGGTAGGAATCTGACCAGGACCTGCTGGTTCTGCTGGACATAGGGCCCACCAAGAAGGGTAAGTGCTACTGTTGGTCTCCATTGGGCGTGAACTGAGACTTGATCTCATTAAATATGGATCAGTAAGACGGCTGTCCCTGTCTCTGATCTGAGCCGGACTCTGCTTAACCCGTTAGCTGACAATAGAATCACCATGGACCTGAATAAAACCCTTAAAATACTCTCCACCTTTGGCTGAAGCTCCTTTTTTTAACGATCTCACGCTTCCCTCGAACTTCAAGCACTCGTAATTTACCGTCTCTCTGCAGATTCTGTGGTGTTGAATCTGACCCCTAACCTGGAGCATGACCCCTGGTTTAAGAGCCCTGACAATTGGCTAAAGTACTGGACAACTCAGGGGTGAGACTGTGTGTGATAGAGACATCTGTTGCCATTCCTGAAAAACTTCATTATCTCATCTCTTTGTCCTCCAGTCTGTCTCTGTGTGTTTAAATGACTACCTTCATTATCTCTCTCTGTGTGTTTAAATGATTCTACCCTTCATTAGTACTCTTGTCCTCT
>NC_036839.1:32787478-32789244 GCF_002910315.2 Salvelinus sp. IW2-2015
TTCCGTGCGCCGCGGTGTGTAAATTGTGTCAGAGATGAATGCAAACCTTAATGGTATATTTATTCAAACACTTCCTTAGTAACGACGACTTTACCTGGCTTTATCGTCACCGTATCCATGGTCAGCCTTTAGACTGAGGCTACACACCTCTTCCTCTCATAACTATCTCTCAACTTTGTCTCTATATAGTAGTGCACTGTTGTGGCGGTCCTCTGTGGTGTTCTTTGATGATTTTGTGGTTGAGATGGTCTTTGGGTTTACAAGTGTGGCCAATTTTAAAGGCATTACTTATTAAGGTTCTCCTCCTGTTCCGTTCAATTTATTCTTGTCTCTAGAGTGTGTTTAAGATGACTACCTTTCATTATCATCTCTTTTCTCTGTGTGTTAAATGAGTCTACCGCTTCATTATACTCTTGTCTATCTGATGTGGTTTAAAATGAGGCTACTGTCCATTATCACTTGTGTGCCTCTCAGATGTGCTCTTAAATGACTACCCTTCATTATCTCTTTGTCTCTCTGTGTGTCACTGGTCTGTTTATGGTGTAGTAACCAACCTCGTCTCTCCTGTTTCCTGTTGTAGTAAAATGTCTAAGGCAACTCGTATGTATTTGAAATACGTGTAATATAATGAATACATCCTCCAGGAGGCTGCTGAACACTGGCTGGGGATGGGCGTGGACGGGGTGCAGGTGTCCGGCCTCGCTGCTGCCAGCGCCTCTTCTGATTGGTCCAAGTTCCAGGGTGTCGTCCAGGGCAACAGGACAGAGGTGGACGTGAAGAAGAGGTAATTAATAGTCACACAGCCGCTGGATGGACGGACGGACGGACGGTCTTCCTTTTGCAACAATTTTCTTTAAAAAATCTATATCTTTATTCTGGGCAGAATTATTAATGTGGAGAATAGAATTTGTTACAACTGTTAACTGACTGTTTGATGGGACATGCAGGACATAAGAATCTATATTTTTAGCAGAATTTGATTGTAACCTGGTATTTGGTTAATTCTTTATTCAGCTTGTTTGTAATTTGTATGGTCATGCCAAGGTTTACCTCCATTTCCCCCCATAATTCCTTTGGAAAGGACTGTGATTATTTAACTGTATATCTGTTTACACCTGAAACACATGAGGTGCTGCATGATATGATATCTCTACAGTGGTTTACCCATAGACTGCATAACATACAGCTTGATCTATGAAGGAAGCTTGTTTTTTTATTTACCTTTTCGTTCAAGACAGGATAAATATGTTGTTTCAAGTGATAAAACATGTTTTGTTTAGTTACATYCAGACAGACAGACGGACAGACAGGCCTTACCGACCTTACACCCCTGGACTTGATTCCGTCTGGGTCATAGCTTAGTCCTGACATGTTGTGATTATTTGTGGGGTCAGGAGAGAGACGAGGGTTACTGATAGTCTGAAAGGCTGTAGTTGGATCACAGCTCAATAAAAGTTGGGGGAACAGAGAACCACATGCAGAGTGGCCTGGAGGCTGTGTTCTTTCTGCCTCCTGGTGGTCAGTTGGTGATACTGCAGTAGTCCAGTATTACAGAACCCTCTTTTGGACATTAAGAAGTACTGTTCGGTAGTCACTGTCTGAGCAAAGTCTAAACGGGAATGAAATGTTATTCTAAACCCCCTCCTCTCTCTCTTCACTGTCTGTCGGTCTCTCTCTCATGGTTCTCATCTCTCTGTCTCTTCTCTCTCTCTCTGATTTCCTCCCTCTTCCCTATACGCTCTCCCACCCCCGGCCTCTCTTTCTCG
>NC_036839.1:32789269-32809689 GCF_002910315.2 Salvelinus sp. IW2-2015
ATTTTATCTAACGGGAGCATCCCTAAGTCTAAATATTGCTGTTACATTGTAACAACCTCAATGTTATGTCATAATTATGTAACAATTTGGCAAATTAATACGGTCTTTGTTAGGAATAAATGACTTCAAAACAGTTCGCAACGCGCAGGCGCCCAAACTGCTGCATATACCCTGACTGCTTGCACGGAACGCAAGAGAAGTACACAATTTCCCTAGTTAAAATAATTCATGTAGTAGCATATTAACTAAATATGCAGGTTTAAATATATATAACTTGTTATTGATTTTAAAGAAAGGTATTGATGTTTATGGTTAGGTTTGGTGCAACAACAGTGCTAAATCGTCACCCGTTTGGCGAAGTAGGCTGTTGAATCGATAAGAAAATTAACAGGCACTGCATCGATTATATGCAACGCAGGACACGCTAGATAACTATAATATACAATCACAACCATGTGTCGTTAACTAGTGATTATGATTGATTGATTGTTTTTTATAAGATAAGTTTAATGCTAGCTAGCAACTTACCCTCGGCTTCTTGCTGCCCTCGCCGTAAACAGAGTCAGCCTGCCACGCAGGCTCCCTCGTGGAGTGCAATGTAAGGCAGGTGGTTAGAGCGTTGACTAGTAACCGGAAAAGGTTGCAAGATCGAACCCTCACGCTGACAAGGTAAAAATCTCTTCTTTCTGCCCCTGAACAAGGCAGTTAAACCCACTGTTCCCGGCTACACCGTCATTGTAAATAGAATTTCTTCTATACTCGACTTGCCTCGTTAATAAAGGTTTAAAGCCACAATCAGTATCACACAAAATACCGCATACCGATTTTATGAAAACTGAAATCGGCCCAATTAATCGCCATTCCGATTAATCGTCGACCTCTAGTATATACACCCCACTTTGAGGGACTTCTCCTTCTCACTAAACTTTTCTTCATTATTTCTAGCAGAGACCTGAGTGATCTGACCTTAACGGGTCCTCCCTTATCCAGTACTGCCACGTGGTGAACGTGGTTCCCTGCATCTCAGCCCCTCACCAGCCTCATAGTCGTTCCTCAGTCGTTCCCCTCATGGCTCGTTCCCCTCGTGTCTGCCCTCGTGTCCTCGCTCCCTCCCCCGTGTCTGTCTCCTCGTGTCTGCTCCCCCTCGTGTCTGTCTCCCCTCGTGTCTGTCTCCCCTCGTGTCTGTCTCCCCTCGTGTCTGCTCCTCCTCGGTCTGGTCTCCCCGGTTTGTCTCGTCGTCTCCCCTCGTGTCTCGTCTGTCCCCTCCGGTCCTGTCTCCCCTCGTGTCTGTCTCCCCCTGTGTCTGTCTCCCCTCGTGTCTGTCTCCCCTCGTGTCTGTCTCCCCTCGTGTCTGTCTCCCTCGTGCGTCTCCCTCGTGTCTGTCTCCCTCCTGTCGGTCTCCCCTCGTGTCTTGTCTCCCCTCGTGTCTGTCTCCTCGTGTCGTTGTTCGCCCCTCGTGTCTGTCTCACCCTGCGTGTGTCTCCCCTGTGTCTGTCCCCTCGTGTCTGTCTTCCCCTCGTGTCTGTCTCCCTCGGTCTGTCTCCCCGTCGTGTGCTGTCTCCCTCGTGTCTGTCTCCCCTCGTGTCTGTCTTCCTCGTGTCTGTCTTCCTCGTGCTTGTCTCCATCCCTCGTGTCTGTCTCACCCTCGCTGTCTGTCTCCACCCTCGTGTCTGTCACCCTCGTGTCTGTCTCCCCTCGTGTCTGTCTCCCCTCGTGTCTGTCTCCCCTCGTGTCTGTCTCCCCTCGCTCGGTCTGCTCCCCTCGTGTCTGTCTCCCTCGTGTCTGTCTCTCCTCGTGTCTGTCTCCCCTCGTGTCTGTCTCCCTCGTGTTCTGTCTCCCCTCGTGTCTGTCTCCCCTCGTGTCCTGGTCTCTCCCCTCTTGTCTGTTCTTCCCTCGTTGTCTGTCTCCCCTCGTGTCTGTCTCCCCTCGTGTCTGTCTCCCCCTCGTGTCTGTCGTCCCTCTGTCGTCTCCCTCGTGTCTGTCTCCCTCCTGTCTGTCTCCCCTCGTGTCTGTCTCCCCTCGTGTCTGTCTCTCGTGTCTGTCTGTCCTCGTGTCTGTCTCCCCTCGTGTCTGTCTCCCCTCGGTCTGTCTCCCCTCGTGTCTGTCTCCCCTCGTGTCTGTCTCCCTCTGTCTGTCTCCTCTCTGTCTGTCTCCCCTCGTGTCTGTCTCCCCTCTGTCTGTCTTCCTCGTGTCTGTCTGTCCTCGTGTCTGTCCCCCTCGTGTCTGTCTCCCCTCTGTCGTCTCCCCCTCGTGTCTGTCTGTCCTCGTGTCGTCTTCCTCGGTCTGTCTGTGCCCGTGCTGTCTGTCCTATGACTGTCGTCCTCATGTCTTCTGTTCCTCATCTGTCTGTCCTCATGGTCTGTCTGTCCCTCAGTCTGTCTCCCCTCATGTCTGTCCCCTCATGTCTGTCTGCCTCAGTCTGTCTGTCTCATTCTGTCTCTCGCGTATGTGTAACTGAGTAAGAACATTAACATGTAGTGTGTGTCTGATGTAGTCAATTGTCTCGTCTCAAGTGATTGTGTTGTTGGATCCCCGGTAAGACACTGTCCATTGGAGTCGGCAAATGGGGATCCTAATAAAACAATCTTAAGCTCTCCTCCCCCTCCCTCTCCCCCTCTCCCTCTCTCCCTCTCCTCCCTCCTCCTCTCTCTCCTCCCCTCCTCCTCCTCTCCTCCCCTCCTCCTCCCTCTCCCTCCTCCTCCTCTCCTCCCCCCTCCCTCCTCCCCCTCCTCTCCAGGCCCAGAAGACTCATCGTCTGACATGTCGTTCGTGTTATAGACCCTTCTGATCTTGAGGGTAAAGATTCCCTCCTTCATGGGGACTACTCCACTCCACTCCTCCTCCACATCCCCGCTTTCCTGCGTCTGTGGACCAGAGCGAGCGATACTGACAGCCGTTAACTGGGCTCCGCCTCCTTAACCATGGTCCTCAACAACACAGGTATTTATTTCACTTGAATATGCGTTATTTATTTGTAGATCATATTGAGACGTCTTCCGATGAGACCAGACTACATCCTCAAAATGAATAAACGATGACGCAACAACATATGAGAAGTCAAAACATAAAAAAAAAAAAATCTACATTCAATACTGACAGGATTTCTTCCTCCTCTTCCAGAGCTGAGCTCCCCGGAGCAGGCTAAAGTGAAGCTGAGTACAGACCTGAGAACCTGGCTGCGGACAGCTCTGTCTCGCTGGAAAACTGCTGCTGGGACAGGACAGGCTGTCCTATTGACCTTCCCTTCGCTTAGGAGGACTAGAGCAGAGACCAGGACTAGAGCAGAGACCAGGACTAGAGCAGAGACCAGACTAGAGCAGAGACCAGGACTAGAGCAGAGACCAGGACTAGAGCAGAGACCAGCTAGAGCAGGAGACCAGGACTAGAACAGACGGACCAGGACTAGAGCAGAGACCAGGACTAGAGAGAAGACCAGGACTAGAGCAGAGACCAGGACTAGAGCAGAGACAGGCTCAGAGCAGACCAGGACTAAAGAGACCAGAGACTAGAGCAGAACCAGGATATAGAGCAGAGACCAGGACTAGAGCAGAGACCAAGCCAGGACTAGCAGCAGGAGCTAAGCGAGACCAGCGACTAGAGCAGAAGACAGACTAGAGCAGAGACCAGGACTAGAGCAGAGACCAGGACTAGAGCAGAGACCAGGACTAGAGCAGAGACCAGGACTAGAGCAGAGACCAGGACTAGAACAGGCCAGAATAAGAAACTACTAAACATAACTTTTACACCATGAACAAAGGGAGAATGTTTTAGATCACAGAAAACAAGCAGAAGGAATATATAGTATGAACAGCGGTTTTAGCCAGAGCTTAAAAATATAAAAGGTTAGGCCAGAATGACTATTTCCACCTGTTAAAACACTCCAGTTCAGATTTGATCAAATGTTTTTGTTGGCCGTTGTTTTGAAAACATTTAAAAGGGAACTTTTTAATTCCGTTTAAAAAAAAAGTGTTTTATGACATCTGGAGTTGAACTGTTGAAGTAGGAAAATATCAGTTTGAATTTATTTTATTTTATTTTATTTTTTCAATCTGTTTTATTCCATCCAGTGGAACAGAATTGTCATTCAAATGCTAGTATTGGTATTGTATTGGTATTGTATTGGAGAAGATTGCTAGCTCCCTATTGCGAGATATTGTTCTGACTAAAACTTGAAAGGAGTAAATTAAAAGTCCTGCGTAATATTGCCTGGTGACAATCAAACCTCGACTCCGTCTCCGTCCTTCTACTGATACACAGTGTTGTTTACGTGTTCTGTCTGTGGATGCCTCAGAGCTGTGTGTACTGTGTGTGTGTGTGTGTGTGTGTGTGTGTGTGTGTGTGTGTGTGTGATATTGGCCTAATGCCACATGCTTTCCGTTAAGAGCAGGCAGAGGAACTTTACAGGTGTGATAATGTCAGGGCCACAAAACAGCCTGAAATATATGTCTCTCACCTCACGCAGGTGGTTGGAAGATATAAATACATCACGCTCTGTTGGTTCATTCCAATTGACGGCGTATAATGTATGTTCACGTGCGCGCAATTTGTCTGTTCAATACATGCCGTCGTGTTCAGGCCTGTATTTGCAGTAATGTGGATGATTCAATGCCGTACGCGCAGTCGTGTTGTGCGTGAACTTTCCTCAAGCCACACGTAGGCGAGGCCCGTTAACCTGCGGTTCGTGTTACCGTCGACAACACCATCTACCAGGGTTAGGGTTTACCCGCCCCCCCCCCACACACATCAATTGAATGTATTCTTTTAAAATATTACAGGTTTTGTATCGTTTTAGCCAGGATTTCTGAGTTGAGTTTCAAGCACAACTAAATCCTTTTCCCTTTGACTATATTGACTATATTTTTTACGATCTGGGAAAATATCTGCTGTAAATTAAATATGAATAATATTTTAATCTTGTAAAATATCTGCTGTAAATGAAATATGAATAATATTTTAATCTTGTAAAATATCTACTGTAAATTATATATAATGAATATTATATTTGAATCTGGTAAAATATCTACTGTAAATTATATAATGAATATTATATTTGAAGCTGGTAAAATATCTACTGTAAATMATATYTAATGAATATTATATTTGAATCTGGTAAAATATKTACTGTAAATTATATATAATGAATATTATATTTGAATCTGGTAAAATATCTACTGTAAATTATATATTTTTTATCATATTGACTGTTACTTTACTGTGATACTGGTAAAAAAAGGGCCGTTTCCCAGACAGGCCGGGACTAAGAAGCATATTCCATTGAATTGCTTTTTAATCCCGGGTTAGGGTTAATCTGTGTTTGGCAAACCGCCTCTTATCATTCGAATTCATGCCCCCACATGCGTTTGTCTCAATGTGGCACTGGATTAGTGAAGAGGTTCCTGTTACGTGGAGGCGTCCGTCTTTCAGAGTCAAATGACCGATAGCGTCTACTACTCGCTTAACGTATTGATAGGCCCTCTATACCTTTCACTCTTTCTTGGCCATTAGTCTGTACAAACCCATCAAAATATTCTAGTATTTTACTATAGTTTATTTCATACCTGTCTGAAACAGTATCCTATGAATGTTATTTTTTTTTTGTTGAGGTTTTCAGAATTTGGTTTATTTCTCAATACCTTGCCGTCGGGGTGAGGAGATACCGGGAACCAGATCGCCCCCACGTTWGCACCCCGTCCCCGGCGGTGTGAAACCAGCCCCAACCACCTTCTGAGCCACGATGCACAGTCATGACATGCCTCTTGCTCTTACTGCTACATTTCAAACATCTTTGACCTCCTCATCCTCACCATCTTCATCAATTGATTCACATTTAATTCAACCCAAACTGTTTCCCACCACGTAAGTGGTGGGAAAAAGTAACCCAATTATCATACCTGAGTAAAAGTAAAGATACCTTCATAGAAAATGACTCAAGTAAAAGTGAAAGTCACCCAGTAAAATACCACTTGAGTAAAAGTATTTGGTTTAAATTAAGTATCAAAAGTAAAAGTGTGAATCATTTTTTTAAATTCCAAATATTAAGCAAACTAGACGGCACAATTTTTTATTACATTTTTAAAATGACGGATAGCCAGGGGGCAAACTCCAAAGACATTTACAAACTAAGCATTTGTGTTTAGTGATTCCTCCAGATCAGAGGCAGTAGGGATGTTCTCTTGACAAGCCTGTGAATCGGACCGTTTCTGTCCTGTGAAGRGTTTAAAATGTACGGAGTAAAAATTACCTTATTTTCTTGAGGAATATAGTGAAGTAAAAGCTGTCAAAATTATAAATAGTAAAGTACAGATACCCCCATAAAACTACTCAAGGAGTACTTCAAAGTATTTTTTACTGAAGTACTTTACACCACTGAATGTATTTTGGATGATAAATTGTACTGTGTCAGATGTAGTTGTACAAACCTCCATTGCTTTACTTTAAAAAAAATATATATATATAGTCTTGAGTGCACTCTACAACAGTATTCTCTTAATGAAGGTGTTGGAAACAGGCTAGTAAATGTCAAACTGAGATGTATGGGAGAAGAAAGAGAGAGAGAGAGAGAGAGAGAGAGACAAGGCCAGATGTTGCTGTGTCAAACTGAGAACTGTGTTCGAGGTCTGGGCCCGCTGCTCTGTGGTGGGTTGTTCTCCATCTGTGTGTGTGTGTGTGTGTTCATGTCATTTTGTTCCAGGATCGCAATGACGAGGTGTGTGAGAGATCAGAGGGCTCTCTCTCTCTCCCTCACACCCTCCATCTCTCTGTTTCTGTCTGTCTCTCCCTTTCTTTTTCAGACACACACAGAGGTGCGATCAGAGGTTTTGAGAGAGCGTCAGCGAGCCCATAACCGCTCCTACGAAACTCCCTCCCTCCCACACGTACGTACAGACAGACACAGACAACACACACACACACACATGTAGCAGAGCATTGCTGTGCCTTGAACACGCCGAAGGGATGAATGGTAAGTCTGCATCTCTGTCCTTGTCTAAGTTTGAAAATGAGTTACTATTACGGTCACAGGTTACAATGCTGTAAAGATGGGTTTTATATTGTACTGTGTCATTACGTGCAGGAACAGAAGCATCTTGATGCTGTCGACCCAATTGCACATCTGGCAAAAACAAAGATAAAACCCTGTGGGTTTGTACATGTCACTATCTGCTGGCTTAGTTATTTTTATACTTTTAAAAAAACAAGGAGATTTAAAAAAATATATATATTTTTTTGTTGATCACAAGGGCCTGAAAAAGGGCATGAGATCGTACTAGTAAAAGACCTCCCGTATAAAGTCCTGCAAGAAACGAATCTCCTTGAAGTCTTCCTGTCTGTGTTTGTCTCTGGAGTTGACCCCCCCCCCTCCCCTCCAGGAAAGTCTATTGTTTTTAGGGCTTATGATTTATTAACACATTTAAATCTGGTGATTTTGACCTTTTGACCCCATTCAGATTGTAAGAGGGATCCATTCTCTAGTCTCTCGGCGTTCCCGTCTATTGGTCTTTCTCTACTTGGGATCTAGAGGGGGAAATGATTGCCGAACTGTGCCTCAAGCGAGGATATTTCTGCAAGCCTTTAAATGTCTCCTCTGTTTTCTCAGTCTCTGTCCGTTTCTAGCTTCTGCTCCATCCTGCTACTGTTTCTGAAAGGATATGTAGTCATTCTGAAAAGATTGTTTATTTGTGTGCTTTTCGGTACTCAATTGAATCACATGACAAATTGTTACTGGTAGAGAATTTTTAAGAGGCCAATTCAATACTGGTCCAAGTCGTTATTTTGAAATTGCGATATTTGGTGTTGATTTCATACGCYTAATGCTTGATTTACTATCAATTTTACGTTTGTCCTATTTTGGGTGCCGTGCATACAGGGATGTAAACGAATCGAGCCGTCTAGCCTGAGTCTAGTACAGTTCAGACCGCGTGAGAAGAAAATGTGCCCAACTAGCCTGTCAGGATAGTGGAATTTTGTCTTTTTAAATATCGCATGGCTCAGTTTTTGGGCCTGAATGTTACTTGGGTGAGACTGAAATCCCAGTCTACTAGTGCAGCTGGCTAGTCGACTAAATCCTTAAGTTTTAAATTCCATCACTGCGTTCATACCTCTGAAAAATGTTTCACTCTAAATTTCATAGAGCATTTGTCCGTTGGGTTATTGTCCGTTGGGTTATTGTCCGTTGGGTTATGTTGTCATTGGGTTTAATTTGGCAGTTGGGTTATTGGCCGTTGGTTATTGTCGCGTTGGGTATTGTCCATTGGTTTATTGGCTGTTGGGTTATTGGCAGTTGGGTATTGTCGTTGGGTTTGTGCCGTTGGGTCATTGTCCATTGGTTTATTGGCTGTTGGGTTATTGGCAGTTGGGGTTATTGTCCGTTGGGTTATTGTCCGTTGGTTATTGGCCGTGTGTTTAATTGTCGCGTTGGGTTATTGGCTGTTGGGTTTATGTGCCGTTGGGTTATTGTCCGTGGGTTATTGTCGTTGGGTTTATTGGCTAGTTGGGTTATTGGCAGTTGGGTTATTGCAGTTGGGTTATTGGGGTTATTGTCCGTTGGGTTTAATTGTCCGTTTGGGTATTGTCCGGTGTGGTATTGGCCGTTGGGGTTATTGCGCGTCGGGTTAGCTTGGCCAGTTTGGGTTAATGTGGCGTTGGGTTTATTGGCCCGTGTGGTTTTTCCGTTTTAGCCAGTTGGGTTATTGGCAAGTTGGGGTTAGTTGGGAGTTGTCGGGGTTATTGGGTTATTGTCCGTTGGGTTATTGTCCGTTGGGTTATTGTCCGTTGGGTTATTGTCCGTTAGCTTTTTTGTTGTTACAATAACCCATCTGATAATTGTCTTCATCAGAAGAGATCCTCTACTGTCACAGAAGTAGAAAAATGCATATTAAAATGTGTCTGAGTTCACGTCATTGATTTTATTCTAAAATAAATGTTTTTCCATATTTCAGGTTGAGTCTGAGAACCAGTTATTACCTTGATCGGCGGTTGACAGTAAGTCAATTTTCACCAATCAATACTTTTTATTAATCAGTTATTGTCAGTGACACACAATATTTATGAGAAATAAAATGCTTTATACTGGTCTAATGACAGCATAAAATATKAATTATATTAAAATAAAATCTATTTCTCAGTAGGGAATGTGCAACGGGTATACTTTACCCGGTGACCTTCATGACCTTTGGTTAATTAGTTATTAAGCGTTTAATCCAATCTGTACTGAGGAAAAATAACAGTCATACTTTGTACCTTGTGAAAATATTCATTTTCAGGAATTAGGTCAATTACATGTTTATGGGGTTTATTGGGTGAAGCGAGACCAACGTCACCTCAGGGGTGTCGACGTGTCGAGGTCGATGGGTGATCTTATTCAGTAGATCACGTCAAACCCGCACTGAAACTGTCAGGCAGGCAGCTAAAGACGTTGGAAGAAATTCACTGCAATGTTTCGCCATCCAATTTTTAGGATGGAATATTTGGATAAATAATTTGATAAATATAGGAAATTAGCATGACGTGGTCAGACCCAATAAATAGGTATGTAATGGGTATATAAGGGGTATATAATGGGCATGTAATAGGTATGTAATGGGTATATAAGGGTTATATAATGGGTATGTAATAGGTATGTAATGGGTATATAATGGGATATATAATGGGTATGTAATGGGTATATAATGGGTATGTAATGGGTATATAATGGGTATATAATGGGTATGTAATGGGTATGTAATGGGTATGTAATAGGTATGTAATAGGTATGTAATGGGTATGTAATGGGTATATAATGGGTATGTAATAGGTATGTAATGGGTATATAATAGGTACATAATTGGTACATAATGGTATATAATGGGTACGTAATGGGTACGTAATAGGTATTAATATGTATGTAATGGGTAGGTAATATGTATGTAATGGGTATGTAATGGGTATGTAATGGGTATTTAATGGGTATGTAATGGGTATTTAATGGGTATGTACTGGGTATGTACTGGGTATGTACTGGGTATGTACTGGGTATGTACTGGGTATGTACTGGGTATGTAATAGGTATGTAATAGGTATGTAATAGGTATGTAATAGGTATGTAATGGGTAAGTAATGGGTATATCATAATAAATTATTAAACATTTACAATAAAAACATGGAAATCATTGGCTGAAATTGAACAACATAGTGCAGCTTTAATCTTGTAGCTTTGGCCCGTGATTCTGCCATAGTTAATTAGTTTGGCCAGTGTTCAGATTCTGCCATAGTTAGTTTGTTTGGCCAGTGTTCAGATTCTGTCATAGTTAATTAGTTTAGCCAGTGTTCAGATTCTGCCATAGTTAATTAGTTTGGCCAGTGTTCAGATTCTGCCATAGTTAATTGTTTAGCCAGTGTTCAGGTTCTGCCATAGTTAATTGTTTAGCCAGTGTTCAGATTCTGCCATAGTTAATTAGTTTGGCCAGTGTTCAGATTCTGCCATAGTTAATTAGTTTGGCCAGTGTTCAGATTCTGCCATAGTTAGTTAGTTTAGCCAGTGTTCAGATTCTGCCATAGTTAATTAGTTTGGCCAGTGTTCAGATTCTGCCACAGTTAGTTAGTTTGGCCAGTGTTCAGATTCTGCCATAGTTAGTTCTTTAATGTTTAGCCAGTGTTCAGATTCTGCCAGAGTTTAGTTTGTGGAAGCCAGTGTTCAGGATTCTGCCAATATTAATTAGTTTGGCCACGTGTCAAGATTCTGCCATAGTTTTTTTTTAGCAGTGTTCAGATCTGCCATAGTTAATTAGTTGGCCAAGTGTCAGATTCTGCCATAGTTAGTTTGTTTAGGCCAGTGTTCAGATCTCTGCATAGTTAATTAGTTTAGCCGTGTTCAGATTCGCCATAGTTAATTGTTTAGCCAGTGTTCAGATTCTGCCATAGTTAATTGTTTAGCCAGTGTTTCAGATTCTGCCTTAAGTTTCAGTTACATTTATTGTTTAGCCAGTGTTCAGATTCTGCATAGTTAATTAGTTTAGCCAGTGTTCAGATTCTGCATAGTTATTGTTTAGCCAGTGTTCAGATTCTGCCATAGTTAATTTAGTTTAGCCAGGTGTTCAGATTCTGCCATAGTTAATTAGTTTAGCCAGTGTCAGATTCTGCCATAGTTAATTAGTTTTGGCCAGTGTTTCAGATTCTGCCATAGTTAATGTTTGGCCAGTGTTCAGATTCTGCCATAGTTAATTAGTTTAGCCAGTGTTCAGATTCTGCCATAGTTAATTGTTTGCCAGTGTTTCAGATTCTGCCATAGTTAATTAGTTTAGCCAGTGTTCAGATTCTGCCATAGTTAATTGTTTAGGCCAGTGTTCAGGATTTTCTGCCCAGTATTGTACAGTAGTTTATAGTAGGACTCCATGATTGTATGCGCCTGTCTTATATACACCGTGTTGTCGACACAGACTCGAAACACTAGAAACCACATCTCAGATCAATCCTAGATTAAAACATGTATATAAACATTGATCTTCCTGTCTGTGTTGTCTGTGTAAGGCCTGAGAAAAGACGTTACATTTTGGGCGCTCCAAAATAACCAAAGGGGGAAAAATTCCTTTCTCCGTGCTAGGATACTTAGTGTGTCTTATCCACTGTATTGAGAAAAACCGTAAAGTACTTGTTAAACTCATCTCGCCGTCTTTACATCAGCCTCAACAATTCTCTTTTACGTGTAGTTGAGAGAAATTGGAGGATGAGATTGATCGGAGAGCAAAAAAGCCACTTCTCGCTACTCTCTCTCTATTCTCTGTCTCTGTATCTCTTCCTCTCTACTCCCTTTCTGTCTCTCTCCTCTCTCTCTCTCTCTCTGCTCTCTATCTCTTCTCCTCTCTCTCTCTCTCTTCTCTCCTCTCTCTCTCTCTCTATCTCGTCTCTCTTCTCTCTCCTCTCTGAGTCTCTCTCTCTTCTCTCTGCTTCTTCTCTCTCTATCTCGTCTTCTCTCTACTCCTATCTTCGTCCCTCGTCTCTCTATCTTTCTGCTCTGTCTCTCCTCTCTTCTCTGTCTCTGTATCTTGTTCGTCTCTGTCTCTGTATTTCCTATCTTCTCTCCTCTCATCGTCTCTTCTCTCCTCTCTCTCGTCTCTCTCTCGTCTCTCTCTCTCTCTCTCTCTTCTCCTCCCCCCCCCCCCCCCCCCCCCCCCCCCCCCCCCCCCCCCCCCCCCCCGCCCCCCCCCCCCCCCCCCCCCCCCCCCCCCCCCCCACCTCCCCCTCTGCTCTCTTCTCTCTCTCTCTCGTTCCTCTCTCTCTCTCTCTCTGATCTCTCTCTACTCTCTTGTTGCTCTCTCTATTCTCTGTCTCTGTATTCTTGTGTCTGTCTTCTGTTCCTTCTCCTCTCTGCTCTTCTTCTCTCACTCTCTCTCCGTCCGAGTCTCTCTCTCTCCGCTCTCTCTTCTCTCCTCTCTGTCTCAAAATCAAATCAAATCCAATCAAATCAAATTTATTTAGTCACATTTGACACATGGTTAGCGATGTTAATGCGAGGTCTGTTAGCGAAATGGCGTGTGCTTTCTAGTTCCGACCAACTGCAGTAATAACCAACAGTAATCTAACCTAAACAATTCCACACTACTACCTTACAACACCACACACAAGCTGTAAAGGGATAAAAGAATATGTACATAAAAGATATATGAATGGAGTGGTGGTATCAGAACGGCATGGCAGAATGCAGTAGATGGCTATAGGAGTACGGTATATACGTATGAGAATTGGTACTGTAGGCGTATGGAAACATTAAAGTGGATAGTTTAAAGTGGCTAGTGGGTACATGTATTGCATAAAGATGGCAAGATGCCAGTAGATTGATATAGAGTTACAGCTATATATCATATGACTATGGTTAATGACGGTTGTAAACATGTATTAAAGTGGCATTGCTTAAAGTGGCTAGTGGGGGGGCATACAGTTTTACATGATTCTCCTCAATTCCCATTTTTAAAAGTGGCTGGAGTTGAGTCAGTATGTTGGCAGCGGCCGCTACTGTTAGTGGTGGCTGTTTAACAGTCTGATGCCTGAGATAGAAAGCTGTTTTCAGTCTCTCGCGTCCCTGCTTTGCATCTTGCACCTGTACTGACCTCGCCTTCTGGATATTAGCGCGGTGAACAGGCAAGTGGCTTGGGGTGGTTGTTGTCCTTGATGATCTTTTATGGCCTTCCTTGTGACATCGGGTGGTGTGGTAGGTGTCCTGGAGGGCAGGGTAGTTTTTGCCCCTGGTTGATGGCTTCTTGCAGACCTCACTACCCTCTGGACGGAGGGCCTTACGGTTAGTGGGCGGAGCAGTTGCCGTACCAGGCGGTGTTACAGCCCGACAGATGCTCTCGATTGTGCAGTCTGCTTAGAAGTTTGTGAGTGCTTTTGGTGACAAGCCAATTTCTTCAGCCCTACCCTTGAGGTTGAAGAGGCGCTGCTGCGCCTTTCTTCACAACCGCTGGTCTGTAGTGGTGGACCATTCAGTTTTGTCCGTGATCGTGATACACCGAGACTTAAAACTTTCCACCTTCTCCACTGACTGACCCGTCGATGTGGATAGGGGGGTGCTTCCCTCTGCTGTTTCCTGAAGTCCCACAATCATCTGCCTTGTTTTGTTGACGTGAGTATGAGGGGTTATTTTCCTGACACCACACTCCGAGGGCCCTCACCTCCTCCCTGTAGGCCGTCTCGTCGTTGGTTGGTGATCAAGCCCTACCACTGTAGTGTCATCCGCCAAACTTGATGATTGAGTTGAGGCGTGCATGGCCACGCAAGTCCGTGGGGTGAACAGGAGTACAGGGGGAGAAGGCTCAGAACGCACCTGTGGGGCCCCAGTGTTGAGGATCAGCGGGGGGTGGAGATGTTGTTACTACCCTCACCACCTGGGGGCGGCCCTCAGGGAAAGTCCATGACCCAGTTTGCACAGGGCGGGTTCGAGACCCAGGGTCTCGAGCTGATGACGAGTTTGGAAGGGTACTATTGGTGTTAAATGCGGAGCTGGAATCGTGAGAACAAGCATTCTCACATGGGTATTCCTCTTGTCCAGAGGGGTTAGGGCCCCAAGTGTGGCAGTGTGGTTGCATTGCGGTCGTCTGTGGACCTATTGGGTCGGTAAGCAAATTGGAGTGGGTCTTAGGTGTCACGGTAGGGTGGAGGTTGATATTGGTCCTTGACTAGTCTCTCCAAAGCACTTCATGATGACGGAAGTGAGTGCTACGGGGCGGTAGTCGTTTAGCTCAGTTACGCTTAGCCTTTCTTGGGAAACAGGAACAATGGTGGCCCTCTTGAAGCAGTGGAACAGCAGACTGGGATAAGGATTTGATTGAATATGTCCGTAAAACACACCAGCGCAGCATGGTCTGCGCAGCTCTGAGGACGCGGCTGGGAAATGCCGCTGGGCCTGCAAGCCTTTGCGAGGGTTAACACGTTTAAATGTTTTTACTCACCTCGGCTGCAGTGAGGAGAGGGCCCGCAGGTTTGGGTAGGGGGCCGTGTCAGGGCACTTGTATTGTCCTCAAGCGGGCAAAAAGTTGTTGAGCCTGTGTTCTGGACAAGACATCCTTGGTCCTCGACGGGGCTGGTTTTCTTTTTTTTAATCCCGTGATGACTCGTAAACCCCTGGCACATACCTCTTGTGTTCTGAGCTGTTGAATTTCGACTCGATTTTGTCTCTGTACTGAGACTTTAGCCTGTTTGATTGCCTTGCGGAGAGAAATAGCTACACTGTTTGTATTCGGTCATGCTTCCGGTCACCTTGCCCTGGTTAAAAGCAGTGGTTCGTGCTTTTCAGTTTCACGCGAATGCTGCCGTCAATCCACGGTTTCTGGTTTGGGAATGTTTTATCGTTGCTGTGGGTTACCGACTCGTTCAATGCAACTTCCTAATGAACTCGCTCACCGAATCAGCATATTCGTCAATATTGTTGTTGGACGCGATGCGGAACTATTCAATTCCGCGTGATCGAAGCAGTCTTGAATGCGTGGATTTCAGGATTGGTAACGGAAACCAGCGTTGAACAGACCTGAGCGCGGGGAGCTTGGTGTTTTGAGTTTTGTTTGTATGGCTGGAATCAACAAAATGGAGTCCGTGGTCAGGCTTTTCCGAAAAGGGGGCTGGGAGGGCCCTTATAAGCGTCGCGGAAATTAGTATGAACAATGCGTCTAGTGTTTTCCCAGCCTGGTAGCCACAATCGATATGCTGATTAGAATTTAGGGAGTTTTGTTTTTAATTAGCCTTGTTAAAATCCCCAGCTCGATGAATGCAAGCCTCAGGGCTGTGTTGGTTTCCAGTTTACAAAGAAGTCAAGATGAAAGTTCGTTCAGGGCCATCGATGTGTCTGCTTGGGGGGAATTATACGGCTGTGATTATGATTGACGAACATTCCCTTGGTAAGATAATGCGGTTCGACATTTGATTGTGAGGATTCTAGATCAGGTGAAACAGGAACGACTTGAGTGCTTGTGTGTTGTTATTGATGATCACACCACTTCTCGTTTAAGCATAAGGCATACCCCCCGCCTCTTCTTTACCGGAAAGATGTTTGTTTCTGTCGCGCGATGCTGAAGAAACCAGCTCGGCTGCACCGACTCCGTGGGAGCGTCCCTTGAATGTTTAGCCATGTTTCCGTGACAAGCAGAGCCGTTGCAATCCCGATGTCTCTTCTGGATGCTACCCGTGCTCGGGATTTCATTTCAACCCTTATTGTCAAGAGGGACTGGACATGGCGAGTTAGTATCGCTAGGGGTGGAGCGCGATGTGCCCGTCTCCGAAGCCTGACCACAAACCGCCACGTTTTCCCCTTTTTCGGCGTCGCACAGGTCGCCGGCTGGGATCAGATCCATTTTTGTGTGAAGGCAAAACACTGGATCCGTTTCGCGGGAAGTCATATTCCGGTTAGGAACCGCATTGATGATTGACGTATCGTATATTCAGTAGTTCCTCCCGACTGTATGTAATGAAAACCTAAGATTACCCGGTACCGATGTAAGAATAACACGTAAAAAAACAAAAATACTGCATATTTTCCAAGGAACACGAAGCGAGGCGGGGGACAGCCATCTCTTTTTCCGGCGCCGCATACTTCTCTGTCTCTGTCTCTGTACTGTCTCTCTCTCTCTCTTCCCCCACCCGTTTTACATTCTCTTTTTCTTTTGCTTATCGGAGAGTGACTAGGAAATGCGTCCCCACACGCCATCCATACTCTTCTTACCCTTCAGAGCGTCTTCTCCTCTGCCTCCATCATCTTTGTGCTCACATTGTTCAGGAGGTTGATTGATCCTACAGTTTGATGAAAGCTAATGTTTTTGTTTTTTAAAAATTTGTCTGGCTACTCACTCACCTGTTACCAAGGGAACGTATGTAAATACATGACCAACCTGTTACCCTGGGAACGTTGTACAACTACTCACACACCGTAGTGTACCAAGGGAACGTATGTAAACTTACATGACCAACCTAGTTACCAAGGGAACGTATGTACCACTACTTACACACCTAGTGACCAAGGGACGTATGACCCCACTACTCACACACCTAGTACCAAGGAACGTATTACACGTAGCCAAGCGACGCTAGTTACAAGGGAACGGGATGTACACTACTCACACACCTAGTTACCAAGGAACGTATGACACTCCGCGCGCGCCACATGGGACCAACTAGTCCAAAATGAAGCGGTGAGTGCACTAGCGATGCGGCGAG
This sequence comes from Salvelinus sp. IW2-2015, assembly GCF_002910315.2. NCBI lineage: Eukaryota > Metazoa > Chordata > Actinopteri > Salmoniformes > Salmonidae > Salvelinus > Salvelinus sp. IW2-2015. The sequence continues at coordinate 32,805,944 of NC_036839.1, forward strand.
CGAGCGCTAGTTACGCAAGGGAAACGTATGTAGCACTATCGACGAGCGGACCGTAGTGACCGAAGGAAGTTAGTACACTACATCAGAGGCGAAGCGCAGTTACAAGGGGAACGTTATGTTACACTACATGTCACACTAGTTCCTTACGGAACGTATGGTACCACTTACTCACCACACACCGTAGTTACCCAAGGGAATGTATGTACACTACCTCACACACCTAGTTTACCCAAGGAAGCTATGTACACTAATGACACACCTAGTTACTAGGAACGTATGTACCGACTAGCGATGACGAGAGCGCTAGGCTTTACAAGGGACGTATGTACACTACATGACACACCTTAGTTACCAAGGGAACGTATGTACACTACTCACCACACCTAGTTAGCGCGAGAGTGAACGTATTGTATACTACTCACACACCTAGGTTACCAAGGAACGTATGTACGAGCGTGACTCACACACGCGTCGGTTGCCGCGAGAACGTATTGATACACTACTCCACATCTAGTTACCAAGGCGAACGTATGTACACTTACTTCAACACCTAGTTACGCAATGTGGAACGGTATGTGCGACTACTCCACAGCGAGCGCAATGTACCCAGGGAACGTATGTACACTACTCACACCCCTATTACAATTGGGAACGTTTTACACTACATGACCCACCTTAGGTTACGCAAAAGGGAGACGGTGTACACTCTCACAGCAACCTAGTGCGAACTGGGGGAAGCGTATTTACACTACATGGCACCAACCGAGTTGACCAAGGGAACGGTGATTGTACCCTACATGACCAACTAGTTACCCAAGGACGCGTTGTTACACTACATGACCACACCTAGTTACCCAGGAACGTAGTTGAGCGACTAGCGGATGACACACCTAGTGACCAAAGGGAACGTATTGTACCACTACATCACACACCTAGTACGCTAAGGAACGTGTTGTGACGAGCGAGCGTGCACACACCGGATGAGCGGAGAGGAAGCGTGATTACGATACATGAACGCCTAGTTACCTAGGAACGTTATGTACCACTACATGACACACCTAGTTACCTAGGGAACGTATGTTCACTACCATGACACACCTAGTTTACCAAGGGAACGTATGACACTACTTCACACCACCTAGTTACCAATGAGCGTGGATGTACACTACTCACACACCTAGTTACCAAGAACGTATTGGTACATACATCCACACCTAGTTACCAATGGCAACGTATGTTCACTAATCACACCACCTTGTACCTAGGGAACGTATGTACACTACATGACACACCTAGTTACCAAGAACGTATGTACACTACAGACAACCTAGTACTAAGGGAAACTAGTACACTTACATGACACCCTAGTACCTAGCGAACGTATGTTACACTACATGACAACACTTAGATTTACCAAGGGAACGTGATGTACCTACTCACACACCAGTACCAAGGGAACGTATGTATACTACTCACACACCTAGTTACCAAGGAATCGTAGTAACAACTACTTCACACTACCGAGTTACCAGAGAACGGTGGTATGTACCACTACTCACACACCTAGTTACCAAAGGAGAACGTTGTATACTATCACACACCTAGTTACCAAGGCAACGTATTGTACACTACCTCACACACCTAGTTACCAAAGGGAACGTATGTACTACTCACACAACCTAGTTACCAAGGAACGTATGTACACTACTCACAACCTAGTTACCGAAGGGAACGATATGTATACTACTCACACCCCTAGTTACCAAGGGACGTATGGTATACTACTCACAAACCTAGTTACCAAGGAACGTATGTACACTACTCACACACCAGTTACCAGAGACGTATGTACCACTACTCACACACCTAGTTACCAATGGGAACGTATGTATATCTCACACACCTAGTTACCAAGGAACGTTATGTACACTACTCACAACACCTAGTTACCAAGGAACGTATGTACCCTACTCACCTCATCTAGTTACCAAGGAACGTATGCTACACTATCACACACAGTACCAAGGGAACGTATGTACCACTACTCACCACAACAAGTTGACCTAGGGAACGTATGTTACACTACTCACACCACCTAGTTACCAATGGAACTATTTACACTACATGACCACCTAGCTTACCAAGGGGAACGTATGTACACTACTCACACACCTAGTTACCAAGGGAACGATTACACTACATGACCAACCTATTACCAAGGGAACGTATGCTACACTACATGACCACCTAGCTACCCAAGGGAACGTATGCTACACTACATGACACACCAGTTACCCAGGCGAACGTATGATACACTACATGACACACCTAGTTACCAAGGGAAACGTATGTACACTACATGACCCACAACCTAGTTACCAATGGGGAACGTATGACACTACAGACACCATCTTACGTGACCAAGCGAACGTATGCCTACACTACCATGACCCACCTAGTTACCAAGGAAAGTATTGTACACTACATGCCAACACGAGGTACCAAGGGAACATATGTTACACTACATGACACACCTAGTTACTAGGAACGTATTGCTACACTACAATCACACCACCTAGTTACCAAGGGAACGTATGTACACTACATCACAAACAACCTAGTAACCTAGGGAACGTTATGTACACTTACATGACACACCTAGTTACAAGGGAACGTATGTACACTACATGACACACCTAGTTACCTTAGGGAACGTATGCTATCCTACATGACACACCTAGTTACCTAAGGGGAACGTATGTACACTACATGACACACCTAGTTACCAAAGGGAACGTATGTAACCACTACTCACACACCTAGTTACCAAGGAACGTATTACCACTACTCACACACCTTAGTTACAAAGGGAACGTATGGTACACTACTCACCCACCACCTGAGTTACCTAGGGAACGTATGTACACTACATCACACACATAGTTACCAAGGGGAACGTATGTACACTACATCACACACCTAGTACCTAGGGAACGTATGTACACGTACATGACACACCTAGTTACCAAGGAACGTATGCATACACTACATGACAACACCTAGTTACCTAGGCGAACGTTGTTACACTACATGACACACTAGTTACCTAGCGAAACGCTATGTACACTACATGACCAACCTAGTTACCTAGGGAACGTATGTACCACTACATGACACGACCTAGTCTTACCCAGCGGAACGTATGGACACTACTCACCACACCTAGTTACCGAAGAGAACGTTGTTACACTACTCACACACCTAGTTACCAAGGGAACCGTTATGTACCTACCACCACACCTAGTACCAAGGGATCGTATGTACACTACTTTTCACACCTAGTTACCAACGGGAACGTATGCTTTACACTACTCACACACCTAGTTACCAAGAAAGTATGTACACTACTCACACACCTAGTTACCAAGGGACACGTTATTTTACACTACATGACCAACCTAGTTACCAATCGGGGGGGGGGAACGTATGTACACTACTCACCACACCTAGTTACCAAGTAGGAACGTTTTTACACTACATGACCAACCTAGTTACCAAAGGGAACGTATGTTACACTACATGACAACATAGTTACCAAAGGGGAACGTATGTACACTACATGACCACACCTAGTTACCCACGGGACGTCATGTACACTACATTGACATACCTATCGTTACAGGGAACGTATGTACACTACATGACCCACACCTAGTTCTACCAGGGAAAACATCTCTTTCGGTTCC
>NC_036839.1:32815168-32817668 GCF_002910315.2 Salvelinus sp. IW2-2015
TTCCGGAAGGGGTCCGGGCGTGCGGCGGCCAAAGTTCGTAGGCCCCATGGTGCCCACTTGTCAAATTAACTCATTACTTGGGGTTAAAGAGTCGTCTTCCGTAGGGTAAGGGTTAAGGTGGTTAGGTAGAGTTGGTTAAAATGGTTTAACGGTTAGGGTAGAGGTTAGGGTTAGGTTAGGCGATAGGGTATGCGGTATAGGGTTAGGGTAGGGGTGTGTTAAGGCTTAGGGTTATGGTTGGGGATTTTCCGGGGGCATTACGAGATACAATATGCACCTCGGAACGCTAAAAAAAGTGGGACATAGCCAGTTTTTTCTGAGCCTTTTTCCAAACATAGAAATATTCAGACCTTTTTTCCCTAAAAGCTTCCATAAAATCAGTCATGCTCGCCCCCACGTTGGGCCCCGTAGTATGATGCTCTCCATGTCGAGGCATTGAGGGTTGTAGCCCATCGAAAATCATTTTAAAACCATATAAAAATATGGGCCTGGTAACCTAAAAAGCTGGACATAGACCGTTCTTTCTGAGCTGTCCAACATAGCAATATATTCTGACATTTTTTTAAAGCTCCATAAATCAGTCAGGCCCGGCACCCCACACCGACTTGGGCCCGTTAGTATGATGCTCCCATGGTACGGCATTTGAGGTGTGTTAGCCCATCGAAAATCATTTTAAAACCATTTATAAAAATATGTCTGGTAAACCTAAAAATAATACCAGGTGCCCGGATAGGACAGATTGAGTAGCAGAATCTTTTATAAAAGAGGCCTTAAATCATCATGCTGCAGCCCCCCACTTACATGTGCGCACGTAAGGGTTGTTCATACCATAAGATGTTATTGATGTGTGTAGCCCTTAAAAGCATTTAAAAGTCGTTTTTAAAAATATGGCCATAGGTAACCTAAAAAGGTGGGACTTAAGTCCGTTTTTTCTACGCTGCCAACAGTAATATTTTCTGAATTTTTTTAAAAGCTCCATAAATCAGTCAGCCGCTCCCTCACCGACTTTGGCCCATAGTATGATGCTCCCATGTCGGCATTGAGGTGGTAGCTCCCATCGAAAAATCATTTTTAAACCATTTATAAAAAATATGGGCTCCGGTAACCTAAAAAATAATACCAGGTGCCCGGATAGGATGATGAGTACAGAGCATTTTATGAATTAACGCCTTAAATCCCTCAGGCCGGCCCCCCACCTTACTTGGGGCACGTAGTGTGGTTTCTCCCATCAGACTGTCTAATTTGATGTGCTGTTGTGTTAAACCCATTTAAAATCACATTTAAATTCGATTTGAAAATATGACCTTGGTAACCCAAAAGTGGGGCACTTAGAAAATTTTCGGACGGACCAAGGGACATAGCCGATTTTACTTCTTGTCTGACCACAATTAACATAGAATATTCTTCTGACATTCTTTCTAAAAGCTCCATAAATCCGTCAGACCGGCCCCCAAATGGACTTGGCCCCATAGTATGGTTCTTCATACATGGTATGAGGTATTGGTAGCCTATCGAAAATCATTTTAAAACCATTATAAAAATATGGGCTGGTAACCTAAAAATAATACCAGTGCACAGAGGTGGCACTCTGTCACTTTTTCGATAGCGCGCAATCCCGATACCAATTCCTTTAAAGATAAATGATAAAACTAATTCAAGATGTGTGTCTTAGGAGAGGATGCCCACATATTGGGCTCATACCCTCTCTCGTTGATGGTTTGCAACAGTTATAGAGTGTTAATAATAAATTTCGGAACCATAGGAATCTATTCTCGACCTGGCAATGCCACTTTTCCCCCCAAATTAAAACACGATTTTCTATTAAAAATGTTTTATTTGAAAAACTCCCACGGTCAATAATGATTATATGGAATGTTCCTCCTATTTGGTGTCCCCTTTCGTGCCCAAAAAACCTCAACCCCAGCGGATTGGAGGTTGATACTTTTTGTGATTTATTAAGGTTTTGAATATATTGAAGTGTCCATAAACTTTTGTCCAAAATTAATCATCGAGCACAAACTGATATCTATTCTTCTCTTTGCTAAGCACCAACTCATCCACTATTTCTCGAGCGCTACTACGACTGCATTTTTGCCGAGGAGAGACGGATTACATTTCCCAACGCCCAGCGCGGCCGGCAGCTTCATGACGAACCTTTTAAACTGACTCCTGGTGAGTTTTCCGGAATTGGCACCCATATGTTAACCTCTCTATTCTGTTCATGCCACATCCGCACTTCATTTTTTATTAGATTTTCTCAGGTTCAAAATTGTATACAGATGATGAACCTAGGCTATCGTAGGATTTACCCACTCAAATAAAATTCTCGATGACACACCCTTTATATTGGATACTCTTTGCTCTTGTCCCTGCAGCGAGTTGGACCCCAACTCCGCGTGCGGTGCTGATTGGACCAGGTATCAGAGGGTACCAGCGCATTGACTTTCTCAAGAAACCGCTGACTTTTTCGACAACAAATAGCTAACAAATTTATCATCTA
>NC_036839.1:32822668-32827181 GCF_002910315.2 Salvelinus sp. IW2-2015
TTACAGAGTGCATCAAACATGATTTAGACGTTCTTGGAAAAGTGGTTATTTCTGTTTTTCAACATGATTGGAGCTTGTTTATGAAAAAGTGTTTTTTCAGTTTTTCAAACGATTTAGAGCTTGTTTATGGAAAAGGGTTTATTTCTGTAATTCAAGGTTGCAGCTTGCTGAAAAACTGTCCACAGTGTTCCTATCATCGAGTTTTTAACAGTACTGCAAAAATTTCACTTACAGAGTGCATCAAACATGATTTAAGCTTGTTTATGGAAAAGTGATTATTTCTGTATTTCAACATGATTTGGAGCTTGTTTGGAAAAGTTTATTTTCTGTTTTCACATGATTTGAGCTGTTATGGAAAAGTGTTTATTCTGTTATTTCAACTGATTTGGAGCTTGTTCATGAAAAAGTGTTTTTCAGTTTTCAACATGATTTAGAGCTTGTTTATGGAAAAGGTTTATTTCTGTAATTCAAGGTTGCAGCTTGCTGAAAACTGTCCACAGTGTTCCTATCATCGAGTTTTAACAGTACTGCAAAAATGTCATTACAGAGTGCATCAACATGATTTAGAGCTTGTTTTGGAAAAGTGTTATTTCTGTTTTTCAACATGATTTAGAGCTTGATTATGGAAAAAGTGATTATTTCTGTAATCAAGGTTGCAGCATGAGAAACTGTCCACAGTGTTCCTATCATCGAGTTTTAACAGTACTGCAAAAATCACTTACAGAGTGCATCAAACATGATTAGAGCTGATTATGGAAAAGTGATTATTTCTGTATTTCAACATGATTTGGAGCTTGTTTTGGAAAGTGGTTATTTCGTTTTTTCAACATGATTTGGAGCTTGTTTATGAAAAAGTGTTTTTTTCAGTTTTTCAACATGATTTAGAGCTTGTTTATGGAAAAGTGTTTTTTCGTAATTCAAGGTTGCAGCTTGCTGAAAACTGTCCACAGTGTTCCTATCATCGAGTTTTAACAGTACTGCAAAAATTTCACTTACAGAGTGCATCAACATGATTAAAGCTTGTTATGGAAAAGTGATTATTTCTGTATTTCAACATGATTTGAGCTTGTTTTTGGAAAAGTGGTTATTTCGTTTTTTCAACATGATTTGGAGCTTGTTTATGAAAAAGTGTTTTTTCAGTTTTTCAACATGATTTAGAGCTTGTTTATGGAAAAGTGTTTATTTCTGTAATTCAAGGTTGCAGCTTGCTGAAAACTGTCCACAGTGTTCCTTCATCGAGTTTTAACAGTACTGCAAAAATTTCACTTACAGAGTGCATCAAACATGATTTGAGCTTGTTCTTTGAAAAGTTTATCTGTTTTTCAACATGATTTGGAGCTTGTTTATGAAAAGTGTTTTTTCAGTTTTTCAACATGATTTAGAGCTTGTTTATGGAAAAGTGTTTATTTCTGTAATTCAAGGTTGCAGCTTGCTGAAACTGTCCACAGTGTTCTATCATCGAGTTTTAACAGTACTGCAAAAATGTCACTTACAGAGTGCATCAAACATGAATTAGAGCTTGTTTATGGAAAGTGTTTATTTCTGTTTTTCAACATGATTTAGAGCTTGATTATGGAAAAGTGATTATTTTCTGTAATTCAAGGTTGCAGCATGAGGAAAACTGTCCACAGTGTTCCTATCATCGACTTTTAACAGTACTGCTAAAATGTCACTTACAGAGTGCATCAAACATGATTTAGAGCTTGATTATGGAAAAGTGATTTTTCTGTATTTCAACATGATTTGGAGCTTGTTTTTGGAAAAGTGGTTATTCTGTTTTTCAACATGATTTGGAGCTTGGTCATGAAAAAGTGTTTTTTCCGTTTTTCAACATGATTTAGAGCTTGTTTATGGAAAAGTGTTTATTTCTGTAATTCAAGGTTGCAGCTTGCTGAAAAACTGTCCACAGTGTTCCTATCATCGAGTTTAACAGTACTGCAAAAATGTCACTTACAGAGTGCATCAAACATGATTTAGAGCTTGTTCTTTGGAAAAGTGGTTATTTCTGTTTTTCAACATGATTTGGAGCTTGTTTATGAAAAAGTGTTTTTTCAGTTTTTCAACATGATTTAAGCTTGTTTATGGAAAAGTGTTTATTTCTGTAATTCAAGGTTGCAGCTTGCTGAAAAACTGTCCACAGTGTTCCTATCATCGAGTTTTAACAGTACTGCAAAAATTCACTTACAGAGTGCATCAAACATGATTAAAGCTTGTTTATGGAAAGTATTTTCTGTATTTCAACATGATTTGGAGCTTGTTTTTTGGAAAAGTGTTTATTTCTGTTTTTCAACATGATTGGAGCTTGTTTATGGAAAGTGTTATTTCTGTATTTTCAACATGATTGGAGTTTTCATGAAAAATGTTTTTTCAGTTTTCAACATGATTAGAGCTTGTTATGGAAAAGTGTTTATTTCTGTAATTCAAGGTTGCAGCTTTGCTGAAAACTGTCCACAGTGTTCCTATCATCGAGTTTTAACAGTACTGCAAAAATTTCATTACAGAGTGCATCAAACATGATTTAGAGCTTGTTTATGGAAAGTGTTTATTTCTGTTTTTCAACATGATTTAGAGCTTGATTATGGAAAGTGTTATTTCTGTAATTCAAGGTTGCAGCAGAGAAAACTGTCCACCAGTGTTCCTATCATCGAGTTTTAACAGTACTGCAAAAATGTCACTTACAGAGTGCATCAAACATGATTTAGAGCTTGATTATGGAAAAGTGATTATTTCTGTATTTCAACAGATTTGGAGCTTTTTTTTGGAAAAAATGTTATTTCGTTTTTTCAAACATGATTTGGAGCTGTTTTTATGAAAAAGTGTTTTTTCAGTTTTTCAACATGATTTAGAGCTTGTTTATGGAAAAGTGTTTATTTCTGTAATTCAAGGTTGCAGCTTGCTGAAAACTGTCCACAGTGTTCCTATCATCGAGTTTAACAGGACTGCAAAAATGTCACTTACAGAGTGCATCAAACATGATTTAGAGCTTGATTATGGAAAAGTGATTATTTCTGTTTTTCAACATGATTTGGAGCTTGTTTTTTGGAAAAGTGGTTATTTCTGTTTTTCAACATGATTTGGAGCTTGTTTATGAAAAAGTGTTTTTTCAGTTTTTCAACATGATTTAGAGCTTGTTTATGGAAAAGTGTTTATTTCTGTAATTCAAGGTTGCAGCTTGCTGAAAACTGTCCACAGTGTTCCTATCATCGAGTTTTAACAGTACTGCAAAAATTTCACTTACAGAGTGCATCAAACATGATTTAAGCTTGTTTATGGAAAAGTGTTATTTCTGTATTTCAACATGATTTGAGCTTGTTTTGGAAAAGGGTTTTATTTCTGTTTTTCAACATGATTTGGAGCTGTTTATGAAAAGTGTTTTTTCAGTTTTCAACATGATTTAGAGCTTGTTTATGGAAAAGTGTTTATTTCTGTAATTCAAGGTTGCAGCTTGCTGAAAACTGTCCACAGTGTTCCTATCATCGAGTTTTTAACGAGCTGCAAAAATTTCACTTACAGAGTGCATCAACATGATTTAAAGCTTGTTTATGGAAAAGTGATTATTTCTGTTTTTCAACATGATTTGGAGCTTGTTTTTGAAAGTGTTTATTTCTGTTTTCAACATGATTTGGAGCTTGTTTATGGAAAAGTGTTTATTTCTGTAATTCAAGGTTGCAGCATGAGGAAAACTGTCCACAGTGTCTCTATCATCGAGTTTTAACAGTACTGCAAAAATGTCACTTACAGAGTGCATCAAACATGATTTAAAGCTTGTTATGGAAAAGTGATTATTTCTGTATTTCAACTGATTTGGAGCTTGTTTTTGGAAAGTGGTTATTTCGTTTTTTCAACATGATTTGGAGCTTGTTTATGAAAAAGTGTTTTTTCAGTTTTTCAACATGATTTAGAGCTGTGTTTATGGAAAAGTGTTTATTTCTGTAATTCAAGGTTGCAGCTTGCTGAAAACTGTCCACAGTGTTCCTATCATCGAGTTTTAACAGTACTGCAAAAATTTCACTTACAGAGTGCATCAAACATGATTTTGAGCTTGTTCTTTGAAAAGTGGTTATTTCTGTTTTCAACATGATTTGGGCTTGTTTATGAAAAAGTGTTTTTCAGTTTTTCAACATGATTTAGAGCTTGTTTATGAAAAGTGTTTATTCTGTAATCAAGGTTGCAGCTTGCTGAAAACTGTTCCACAGTGTTCCTATCATCGAGTTTTAACAGTACGCAAAAAATTCACTTACAGAGTGCATCAAACATGATTTAAAGCTTGTTTATGGGGAAAGTGATTATTTTCTGTATTTCAACATGATTTGGAGCTTGTTTTTGGAAAAGTGTTTATTCTGTTTTTTCAACATGATTTGGAGGCTTGTTTATGGAAAAAGTGTTTTATTCTGTAATTCAAGTTGGCAGATGAGGAAAACTGTCCACAGTGTTTCCTATCATCGAGTTTTAAACAGTACTGCAAAAATGTCACTTACAGAGTGCATCAAACATGATTTGGACTTGTTCTTTT
>NC_036839.1:32827281-32829932 GCF_002910315.2 Salvelinus sp. IW2-2015
ACGAAAAGTCCCTAGTGGACTAACCCGATATGACGGCTGGTTACACAATGAAAAGTCCCTAGTGGACTAACCCGATATGACGGCTGGTTACACAATGAAAGGGAGAGACAAAGGAATTCAATACATACTGTACAGTTGAATAATACGCTCATCGTAAATATGGATATTTAGTACCCTAACAACCGCTCATTTGGATTTAGAAACGCTAAATATATTTGCACTTGGATGTCTTTGTCTGTCGTCTCTCTGTTGAAACCCCTCGAACCGCCTGTGACAAATAGTTAGATCGAAAGTCTCTGTTTGTCCGTTACATGCAGAGCTGCAGGCGTGTCTTAGTCTAGTCTTCTTCTTCTCTGTTGAGTTTCAGAAGGTCTTACCATTTAGTAACATTCAGCTCACGCTGTCAGTCATGATTTAGTCTAGTCTTCTTCTTCTCTGTTGAGTTTCAGAAGGTCTTACCATTTAGTAACATTCAGCTCACGCTGTCAGTCATGCTGCACTGTTCTACTAGTTCTAAACCATTTTAAACACCAGTAGGAACCCGGCAATGTACTGGTCGAATATGTTCATTATTTAGGAGTCCTTTATAAAAGGACTTTTTGCACTCTGGCAAAAGGGGCGTCATAATATCTGTGCTCACGTGGGTGTGGTTACTGACTGGGTAAAACTTTATATGAAAAAACAGTTCTCATTTAGAAGGCTAAAATCACATTTAATCTTTTCACAAATAGTTTCATATTTAATCATATATATTTTACAACATTTTGATGTAACTCTGACATATACAAGTTACAATGTTTCCGTTATAACGTCTTTAATGATATCACAAAACAATAAATTATCTGACATGATTGTTCTATAAGTCTCTCCCGACCATTTCCCACATTCTTTGTGTTAGAAATAGTTTCATTATCCACTTTTGGATGTTGGAGTTTTGGCGGGAAGAATCTCTTTGTAACAAAAGGGTTCTTTCCCCTCAATACTGCATGGCATCATGGGAGAGAAAGTTCCAGCAAGGTGTTTATGACCGTCATAAAACTCCCCCAGGAGATGGGGGTCTTGACACCTCTGATTAGCCGGCGCCTTTTGAGCTCCATTCCAGTGAGGGAAACGTCAAGACAGACAGTTTATCAAAATTCGAATTGTTTCGGAATTCTTTGTGGGTCTGGGTATCTGAGGGGAAATATGTGTCTCTAATATGGTCATTACATTGGGCAGGAGGGTTTGGAAGTGCAGCTCAGTTTCACCATGAATTTTGTGGGCAGTGTCCACCTAGCATTCTTCTCTTGACAGCCAAGTCGGCCTAACGGCGGCCTTCTCATAGCCAAGGCTTATGCTCACTGAGTCTGGTACATAGTTAAAAGCCTCCTTAAGTTTTGGGTCAGTCACAGCTGGTCAGGTATTCTTGCGACTGTGTACTCTCTGTATTGGGGGGGCCAAATAGCATTCTAAGTTTGCTCCCAGTTTTTTTTTTTTTTTATTCTTACCAATGTGCAAGTAATTACTCTTTTGTTTTCTCATGATTTGGTTAGGTCTAATTGTGTTGCTCTCCTGGCGGATATGTGGGGGTGGTTTGGTTTGGAAGCAGAGCCCCAGGACCAGCTTGCTTAGGGGACTCTTCTCCAGGTTCATCTCTCTGTAGGTGGTGGCTTTGTTATGGAAAGTTTGGGAATTGCTTCCCTTTAGGTGGTTGTAGAATTGAATGTCTCTTTTCTGGATTTTGATCAAAAGCGGGTATCGGCTTAATTCTGCTCTGCATGTATAATTTGGTATTTCACGTTGTACAAGGAGGACATTTTTGCATAATTCTGCATGCAGCCTCAATTTGATGTTTGTCCCATTTAGTGAATTCTTGGTTGGTGACCCCAGACCTCACAACCATAAAGGGCAATGGGTTCTATAACTGATTCAAGAATTTTTAGCCAGATCCTAATTGGTATGTTGAATTTTATGTTCCTTTTGATGGCATAGAAGGCCCTTCTTGCCTTGTCTCTCAGATCATTCACAGCTTTGTGAAAGTTACCTGTGGCGCTGATGTTTCGGCCAAGGTATGTATAGTTTTTTGTGTGCTCTAGGGCAACGGTGTCTAGATGGAATTTGTATTTGTGGTCCTGGCGACTGGACCTATTTTGGAACACCATTATTTTGGTCTTATTGAGATGTACTGTCAGGGCCCAGGTGTGGCAGAATCTGTGCAGAAGATCTATGTGCTGCTGTAGGCCCTCTTTGGTTGGTGACAGAAGCACCAGATCATCAGCAAACAGTAGATATTTGACTTCAGGTTCTAGTAGGGTGAGGCCGGGTGCTGCAGACTGTTCTAGTGCCCGCGCCAATTCGTTGATATATATGTTGAAGAGGGTGGGGCTTAAACAGCAACTCTGTCTCACTCCAAGGCCCTGTGAAAGGAAATGTGTGTGTTTTTGCTAATTTTAACTATACCACTATGTCGTAGTGAAGACCAATGTTTTGTGTACATGGTTTATAATGTTTTCCCCCAACACCACTTTCCATCAATGTGTAGAGCAGACCTTTATGCCAAATTGAGTCGGAAGCTTTTTTTAAAAATCAACAAAGCATGAGAATACTTTACTTTACTTTAGGTTTGTTTGTTTGTCAATCATCTCTCTCTCTAAATAAATAAAGGAAAGAGG
>NC_036839.1:32830777-32853318 GCF_002910315.2 Salvelinus sp. IW2-2015
GCTTGCTTAGGGGGACTCTTCTCCAGGTTCATCTCTCTGTAGGTGATGGCTTTGTTATGGAAGGTTGGGAATTCTGCTTCCTTTTAGTGGTTGAAATTTAACGGTCCTTTTTCTGGATTTTGATAATTAGTGGGTTCGGCCTATCTTGCTGATGCATTATTTGTTGTTCTACGTTGTACACGGGAATTTTTGCAGACTGCATGCACTCAATTTGCGTGTGGTGTCCCATTTTGTGAAGTCTGAGCGGACCCAGACTCACAACCATAAAGGGCCAATGGGCTCTATGACTGATTGCAAGTTATTTTTAGCCAGATCCTAATTGGTATGTCTGAAATTTTGTTCCTTTGATGGCAAGAATTGGCCCTTCCCTTGCCTTGTCTCTCAGATCGTCACGCTCTTTGTGAAGTTACCCGCTTGATCGTTTAGCCGCAGTTATTGTGGTGGCCTCTAGCGCATACAGTGTCTAGTATTGAATTTGTAGTCCTGGCGACTGGACCCTTTTGGAATACCATTAATTTTGGTCTTTACTGGAGATCAATGTCCCAGTCGTCTGACAGTTATACCTCTCAGCTTAAGTAAAGAGCAGAGGGTACAGCTCTCTTCTCCTAAATCTCTAACTCTTCACTCTCTTAACTCTCGCTCTCTAACTCTCACTCTCTAACTCTTCGCTCTCTAACTCACTCTCTCTCTCACTCTTCTCCTCTCTCTCTCTTCTCTCTACTCTCACTCTCACCTCGCTTCAACTCTCTCTCTCGCTCTCTCATCTCAACTCCACTCTCTAGACTCTCTTCTCTCTAACTCGGCACTCTCTAAACTCTCTCTCTCTTCTCCTCTACTCTCGCTCGGCTTCGCTCTCTCTCTCTCGCCTCTCTTCTTCTCTCCGCGTCTTCTCTCTCTCTTCATACCTCTCTCTCTCACCGCCTGTTCCCGCTCGCTCACTCTCTAACTCTCGCTCTCTAACTCTCACCCTTCTAACTAATCTCTCTCACCGTCTAACTGTCACTCTCTAACTCTATCTCTAACTCTCTCACTCTCTAACTCTCACTCTCTCAACTCTCACTCTCTAACGCTCACTCGCTAACTATCGCTCCTCTACTCTCTCTCTCTTCTCTCTCTCTCTCTAACTCTCTCACTCTCTCTCTCTCTAACTCTCACTCTCTAACTCTCACTCAATTCAATTCAATTCAATTCCAAGGGGCTTTATTGGCATGGGAAACATGTGTAACATTGCCAAAGCAAGTGAGTAACTCTCTCACTCTCTCACTCTCTAACTCTCCACTCTTAACTTCCTCTCTAAACAACTCACTCTCTAAACTCTCGCTCTCTAACTCTCACTCTCTAAACTCTCTTCACTCTTCTCTCTCTAACTCTCACTCTCTAACTCTCCACTCTCTAACTCTCTCCACTCTCGCACTCTCTCTAACTTCTTCACTCTCTAACTCTCACTCTCTAACACTCACTCTCTAACTCTCACTCTCTAACTCTCTCACTCTCACTTCTCTCTCTCCTATCTCTCTCACTCTCCTCTCACTCTAACTCTCACTCTCTAACTCTCGCCTCTCTAACTCTCTATCTCCTCTCTCTTCTCTCTCTAACTCTCACTCTCTAACTCCTCACTCTCTAACTCTCTCTCCTCTCTAACTCTCTCTCCTCTCTCTAACTTCACTCTCTAAACTCTTCACTCTCTCTCTCTCTCTCTAACTCTTCTCTCTCTCTCTAACTCTCACTCTCTAACTCTCACTCTCTAACTCTCCACTCTCTATCTCTCTCACTCTCCTCTCGCTCTCTAACTCTCACTCTCTAACCCCCTCTTCTAACTATCGCTCTATAAACTCTCTCTCTCTAACTCATATTGCTGTCTAACTGCTCTCTACCTCATTACTCTCTCTCTCTCTTATCTCTCTCTCTTCCTAACTCGCGCTGTCTAACTCTTCTCTCTCTAACTCTCTCTCTCACTCTCTAACTCTCTCTCTCACCGCTCCTCTCTCTCTAACTCTCGCTCTCTAACTCTTTTTCTCTCCATCCATTACTATTTTCTCTCTTTACTTATCCTCTTTTTTGATGCCTGTTTCTTTCTCTCTTCATAATTTTCTTCCTCCTTCCATTTCTCCTAGAGCAAGCGCCTAACAAAAACCTGTTACCCTCCATTATCTCTCTCACTCTCTAACTCTCACCTCTAACTCTCACTCTCTAACACTCACCTCTACTCTCGCCTCTCAACTCTCACCTCTAACTCTCTCACTCCTCTCTCTCTAACTCTCACTCTCTAACTCTCACTCTCTACTCTCTCAACTATCTCACTCTCTAACTCTCACTCTCTAACTCTCACTCCTCTAACACTCACTCTCTAACTCTCGCTCGCTAAACTCTCTCTTCTCTCTAACTCTCACTCTCTAACTCTCTCACTCTCACTCTCTCTCTCTCTAACTCTCTCACTCTCTTCTCACTCTCTAACTCTCACTCTCTAACTCTCTCGCTCTAACTCTCTCTCTCTCCTCTCTAACTCTTCACTCTCTCTAACCTTCACTCTCTAACTCTCTCTCTTCTCTAACTCCTCTCTCTCATACTCTCACTTCTCTAACTCTCTCCACTCTCTCTCTCTCTCTCTAAACTCTCTCTCTTCTCTCTAACCCTCTCAACTCACTCCTAACTCTCACTCTCTTAACTCTCACTCCTAACTCTCTCACTCTCTCTTCTCGCTCTCTAAACTCTCACTCTCTAACCCCCTCTCTCTAACTATCGCTCTATAACTACCTCTTCTCTTCTAACTCCATGCTGTCTAACTGGCTCTCTCACTCTTACTCTCTCTCTCTCTTACTTCTCTCTCTCTAACTGACCCGTGAACATGCGTCACTTTTTCTACTCTCTCTCTCTAACTCTCTCTCTCACTCTCTAACTCTCTCTCTCACCCTCTCTCTCCTCTAACTCTCGCTCTTCTAACTCTTTTTCTCTCCATCCATTACTATTTTCTCTCACTTATCCTCTTTCTTTTGATGTCTGTTTTCTTTTCTCTCTTCATAATTTTTCTTCTCCTTCCATTTCTCCCTAGAGCATAGCGCCTAACAAACCTGTTACCCCTCCATAGCTCTCTCACTCTCTAACTCTCACTCTCTAACTCTCACTCTCTAACACTCACTCTCTAACTCTCGCTCTCTAACTCTCCACTCTCTAACTCTCTCACTCTCTCTCTCTCTAACTCTCACTCCTAACTCTCACTCTCTAACTCTCTCACTCTCTCACTCTCTAACTCTCACTCCTCTAACTCTCACTCTCTAACACTCACTCCTCTAACTCCTCGCTCGCTAACTCTCTCTCTTCTAACTTCTCCTCTCTAACTCTCTCACTCTCACTCTCTCTCTCTCTAACTCTCTCACTCTCTCTCTCACTCTCTAACCTTCACTCTCTAACTCTCGCTCTCTAACTCTCTCTCTCTCTCTCTCTAAACTCTCACTCTCTAACTCTCACTCTCTAACTCTCTCTCTCTCTAACTCTCTCTCTCTAACTCTCACTCTCTAACTCTCTCACTCTCTCTCTCTCTCTCTAACTCTCTCTCTCTCCTAACTCTCACTCTCTAACTCCCACTCTCTAACTCTCACTCTCTACTCTCTCACTCTCTCTCTCGCTCTCTAACTCTCACTCTCTAACCCCTCTCTCTCTAACTATCGCTCTATAACTCTCTCTCTCTAAACTCATGCTGTCTAACTGGCTCTCTCACTCTTACTCTCTCTCTCTCTTACTCTCTCTCCTCTCTAACTCGCGCTGTCTAACTCTCTCTCTCTAACTCTCTCTCTCACTCTCTAACTCTCTCTCTCACCCTCTCTCTCTCTAACTCTAACTCTCGCTCTCTAACTCTTTTCTCTCCATCCATTACTATTTTCTCTCTTACTTATCCTCTTCTTTTTGATGTCTGTTTTTTTCTCTCTTCATAATTTTCTTCCTCCTTCCATTTCTCCCTAGAGCATAGCGCCTAACAAAACCTGTTACCCCTCCATTAGCACAGTCCTCTATGAGCGTCCATTAGCACAGGCCTCTATGAGCCTCCATTAGGCACAGTCCTCATTGAGCCTCCATTAGCACAGTCCTCTATGAGCCTCCATTAGCACAGTCCTCTATGAGCCTCCATTAGCACAGTCCTCTATGAGCCTCCATTAGCATCTCATAGCCCCATTAGCACGTCCTCATTGAGCCTCATTAGCAGTCCTCTATGAGCCTCCCATCAGCACAGTCCTCTATGAGCCTCCATTAGCACAGTCCTCTATGAGCCTCCATCAGCACAGTCCTCTATGAGCCTCCATTAGCACGGTCCTCTATGAGCCTCCATTAGCAGTACTATATGACCTCCATTAGCACAGTCCTCTATGAGCCTCCATCAGCACAGTCCTCTATGAGCCTCCATTAACAAGTCCTCTATGAGCCTCCATTAGCACAGTCCTCTATGAGCCTCCATTAGCACAGTCCTCTATGAGCCTCCATTAGCACAGTCCTCTATGAGCCTCCATAGCACAGTCCTCTATGAGCCTCCATTAGCACAGTACTCTATGAGCCTCCATAGCACAGTCCTCTATGACCTCCATTAGCCAGTCCTCTATGAGCCTCCATTAGCACAGTACTCTATAAGCCTCCATTAGCACAGTCCTCATTGAGCCTATATAGCACAGTCCTCTATGAGCCTCCATTAGCACAGTCCTCTATGAGCCTCCATTAGCCAGTCCTCATTGAGCTTCATTAGCACAGTCCTCCATGAGCCTCCATTAGCACAGTACTCTATGAGCCTTCATTAGCTGAGTCCTCTATGAGCCTCCATTAGCCACAGTCCTCTATGAGCCTCCATTAGCACAGTCCTCATTGAGCCTTCATTAGCACAGTCCTCCATGAGCCTCCATTAGCACAGTCCTCTATGAGCCTTCATTAGCACAGTCCTCTATGAGCCTTCATTTAGCACAGTCCTCTATGAGCCTCCATTAGCACAGTCCTCACTTGAGCCTTCCATTAGCACAGTCCTCTTATGAGCCTCCATTAGCACAGTCCTCTATGAGCCTCATTAGCTTAGTCCTCATTGAGCCTCCATTACGCACAGTCCTCTATGAGCCTCCATTAGCACAGTTGACTCTATAAGCCTCCATTAGCACAGTCCTCATTAACCTATATTAGCACAGTCCTCTATGAGCCTCCATTAGCACAGTACTCTATGAGCGTCCATTAGCCTTTAGCATAGCACCTTTTAGGTATCACAGACTGTACTATCCTCTTTAATCTTTATCTTATTCATCCAGACATTCAGTATAACCAGTGGCGTAGTGTAGTTTCGCGGGACCCCCGCAAGGTCTAAGCAAGCCCCCCTCAACCCCAAATAAATACATCAATAAAAAAAGTTTTTACTTTTTGTCATGTAAAAATAGAGAACATTTTGAAAAATGTGCAGTTTTATAGCTAATCTCATGCTATTTTACAATTTTTGCCATGAGGCTARGAGAACATGTTGCTGTTTTAAAGCTACGCTAAGCATTTAACCATCAGTCAACCGAGGTCTGGTTCAGAAGAAAGGGCTTCCTCATTTAATATACATATCAGATTCTATTCAGGAGAAAGAGAAAAAGTGTCACTCTCTGAAGACAGCTTCAGGTAATTGAGTTTAACACATTGAGACTTCCTGACCTCCAGGTTCAAACAGTAATTCAGAGGCGAAAGAAACGCACATCTATTTAGGCGAGGTGCTGGCTAGCGGAGTGGAACACTATTAAAAAATAAAGGAGAGCYGCACACTCTAGGAGCTCAGATGCAAAAATATTTATGTCCAACGTTTATATAATGATGTATACCCTGATGAAGCTTGTCTGTCAAACAGTAATTCAACTTCTGAATGGCTATGGTCAACTCAACAAATGTATTTTTAAGAAAAACTAAGTTTTGATGAGAGTCAAAACTAGAACAATACCTCCAGTATGTGTACCTGTATAGCCAGGGGAGAGAAAATCATTGAGGGGCTGTTTCCTGAAGTGGAGAGGCTGCCTGAAAAGTGGATGCTTCTAAAATCAGATTAATATATGCAGGAAGAAAGAAGAGCAGTTGGTTGCAATTTGCATCTATTGTTGAGTGTCTAAAGTGAGCCATGTCTCCCCTGCCCTTGGCTTGCTCCAAAGGCACAATTAAAAATGTCGCAAAGACACTCAATCAACCAATTAGAGGCTTGGTTTGGGAGAGTGAGTGTTCTAGCTCCGCCCAGTTCACAGCAGCACTAACACGTGGGCGTGTTAAACACGTGGGCGTGTTAAACAAACAAAACAATCAGAGCTAACTACTCTCTGAAGACCACACAACATAGGAGGGTTCTCTCTTTCTACAAAAATAACCGATACAGAGAGATTTAAAGTGGGAGGGAACACAGAGAGGCTATGACCGTGTGTGAGTTAGGAATGTTAGACCACCTATACACTTCCTCTATCATACCAACCCACTCTGACATAAACCCCCTGTTTAATGGCTCTGCTGATGGTTTGTCTCTTCTTGAAATCACACATTACCACCATCATAGTTGCTCCTTCATCTGTAATGGTTGAGTATGTCTCTGTCTACAAGATTCAAATGGCAAAGCTGTTTTAAATGTGCATTTGATAAAGACTCACTAACACCTCATATCGTTCCGTCCTCACCCCTTCTCCTCCTCTCACTCTTTCCTCARCCTTGGTCTCCTCTGCTTCCCGTTCCCTCAGAACTCCTCTATCTGTCTTCTGACAAGGTCAGGTTGTCTGTCCATCCATGCGTTGATTAAAACAGGACAATCAGCTGGAGCACACTGATCACCAACCACACTGCCATGATAAAGGGTAGCAGACAAACAGCCTATTACACCTCCATGATAGACTGGACCAAGCAATAAGTTATGGGAAACAATTTCCGCTCTAATGAAACTTTCTCAGCAGCATCATTAGGATAAAAAAATAAGCCTTGAGGTGCACACTGCACACACACACACACACGCACGCACGCACAAACACACACACACACAGACTTGTCTGCAGGCGGCAGGCCAGTGTGTTTCAGCACATCAGCAGGATTTGACATGTCTGGGCTGAAGATGAACAGTTAACAGCCTTCAGTGGCATTCTGTAATCACGCAGTGATCCAGCATCACCCCCATCGCCTAATTCACACACCTAATCCACCTTAAACCAATCAACTGGCCAGCTCCCATGACACCAGAGAGCAGAGTATAGCAGCAGCTATATGATAAKAACACTCMTCTATATGATCCTATCAGGCTGTGATCAGATAGTGTACAACAGAGGGCTGAGTCACAGGGCAACATCTGTCTATAATCCTAATAACACAGGACAACCCCCTCCGGTCCGGCTGGTGCTGCAGAGGTGCCATGTCATTAACTGCTTCCCCTCTCTGATCACAGTTTCGAATAGTCTGACAGAGACAAGGGCAGGGTGTGTGTGGTCACAAGGGGCCGGTGGAGACAGCGGCTCTGGGACCATTGATCAAAGCAGGACAGACTTTACCTTCACTGCTGCAGCCACTGAGACACAGAGTTGGCTGGACCCCATGAATGTCACTGTCCACGACACAATCCACATCGATCAGTATCGAGCTGTGCTGGGGATGACAGGCGCTCTGCGGGAAAATGTCATTATGAGTACCGGGTAATGCCGTTTGGACTTACTAATGCCCCAGCCACTTTCCAGGCCGTGGTTAAAACGTGTTATGGATAGGGGGCAGCATTTTCACGTTTGGATGAAAAGCGTTCCCAGAGTAAACTGCCTGCTACTCAGTCCCAGTTGCTAATATATGCATATTATTACTAGATTTGGATAGGAAACTCTCTGAAGTTTCTAAAACTGTTTGAATGATGTCTATGAGTATAACAGAACTCATATGGCAGGCAAAAACCTGAGAAAAAATCCAACCAGGAAGTGGGAAATCTGAGGTTGGTCGTTTTTCAACTCATTCCCTATTGGAGATACAGTGGGATATGGGTCATGTTGCACTTCCTAAGGCTTCCACTAGATGTCAACAGTCTTTAGAACCTTGTCTGATGCTTCTACTGTGACGTGGGGCCGAATTAGAGGGGAATGAGTCAGAGGTCTGGCAGAATGCTTTGAGCTCGTGACGCTTGTTCACGTGGAGCGGCCTCTGTTCCATAGCTTTTCTAGACAAAGGAATTGTCCGGTTGGAACATAATGAAGATTCATGTTAAAAACATCCTAAATATTGATTCTATTCTTCGTTTGACATGTTTCACAGACTGTAATATGACTTTTCGTCTGAACTTTTGCCTGGACCGCCGCCGTCGTGAGTTGCCTGGATTGATTTGTCTGTACTGAACGCACGCAGCGAACAACAAGGAGGAATTTGACATCAATTATGGACTTTATGGAACAAATCAAAACATATTGTGGAACTGGGATTCCTGGGAGTGCATTCTGACAAAGATCATCAAAGGTAAGTGAATATTTCTAATGCTATTTCTGACTTATGTTGACTCCAACATGGCGGATATCTTCTTGGGTTGTGTTGGTCTCTGAGCGCCGTCCTCAGATTATTGCATGGTTTGCTTTTTCCGTTAAAGTTTTTGGAAACAGCGGTTGCATTAAGGAGAAGTATATCTTTAAATCTGTGAATAACACTTGTATCTTTTATTAATGTTTATTATGAGTATTTCTGTGATTTGATGTGGCTCTGTGCAAATTCACGGGATGTTTTGGAGGCAAAGCCAAATGTAAACTGAGGTTTTTGGATATAAATATGAACTTGATCGAAAAAAACATACATGTATTGTGTAACATGTTTTCCCGGGAGTGTCATCTGATGAAGAATATCAAAGGTTAGTGATTAATTGTATCTCTATTTCTGCTTTTGTGACTCCTCTCTTTGGTTGGAAAATCGCTGTATGCTTTCTCTGACWAGTTGCTGACCTAACATAATGATATGTTCTGCTTTCGCCGAAAAGCTTGTTTGAAATCGGACACTGTGGTTGGATTAACGAGAATTTTATCTTTAAAATGGTGTCTAATACTTGTATGTTTGAGAAAATTGAATTATGAGATWTCTGTTGATTGAATTTGGCGCCCTGCAATTTCATTGGCTGTGGCRCTAGCGGAACCACAGTCCTAGACAGGTTAATGATGGGCTGCGTGACTTCCTTCACCAGTTCGTGTTTGTGTACCTGAATGACATCCTCATCTTCTCCAAGTCCATAGTTGAACACGTCCAACATGTCTGCCAGGTTCTTCAAAGACACCTCGCTCATCACTTGTTCGTGAAGGCCGAAAAGTGTGAGTTTCATGTTCCTCAGATCTCCTTCCTGGGGTACATTGTATCTCAGGGCTGTGTACTGATGGACTCCCAAAAGGTAGGAGCTAATGTCTACCGGAGATTTGTGAGAAACTTTWGTGATGTGGCGGCGCCATAGACAACGCTCACCAAGGGCTCGGCTGGGCATGTATGCTGGACCCCTGCTGCTGAGAAGGCGTTACAGGACCTGAAGCGTTGGTTTTCTTCTCTTCCCTTCGTGGTAGAGGTGGATGCCTCTGATGTTGGCGTCGGTGCGGTTCTGTCTCAGCGCTCGGTGAAAGACCAAAAGMTTCATCCCTGTGCCTTTTCTCCAGGCGTCTCACTCCAGCGGAGAGGAACTATGATATCGGCAATTGGGAGCTACTTGCTGTCAAACTGGCTTTGGAGGAGTGGCGGCACTGGTTGAAGGGCTCGGAACATCCCTTTACGGTTTGGACTGACCACAAGAACTTGRCCTACATCCAGGAGGCTACACGCCTTAAACCCCGACAGGCTCGTTGGGCTCTCTTCTTCACTCAGTTCAGATTCACGTTATCTTACCGTCTGGGGTCTAAGAATGTGAAGCCGGATGCCCTTTCTCCCCAGTTCCCCAGCTCCAGTGAGGATCGGCCGCTAGAATCCATCATCCCCAGGTCGCTCATCATCGCGCCGGTGTCCTGGGGTATAGARACTGTAGTGAGGGAKGCGCAAGGTAGGGAGTCAGTTCCAGACGGCTGTMCACCTAACAGACTTTTTGTTCCTCTTGGGGMACTGTCCAAGGTACTTCACTGGGCTCACTCATCTCGTTTCACCTCTTATCCGGGAGGGCAGCGAACGCTACAGTTTTTGAGGAGGTGGTTTTGGTGGCCTTCGGCCGAGGCGGACACTCGGACCTTTGTGGCTGCCTCTCCAACATGCGCCCGGAACAAGACTCCTCGTCAACAGCCTCTGGGGCTTCTTCATAAGCTGCCAACACCTTCTCGACCCTGGTCCCATCCCTCTATGGATTTCATCACGAGTCTTCCATCCTCAGAGGGACATACGGTCATGCTGGTCATTGTGGACCRCTTTTCCAAGGCGGCACATTTCATTCCACTGCCTTAGCTTCCATCTGCYTGTGAGACTGCTCAGCTAGTCATTCAGCATGTTTTCCGCCTTCACGGACTTCCTCTGGACATAGTCTCCGACCTTGGCCCCCAGTTTTCTTCCAGATTTTGGAGGGCATTCTGTACGACTTCTGGGGTCATCAGCCAGTCTGTCCTCGGGTTATCACCCTCAGTCCAATCGTCAAACTGAGCGGGTGAACCAGGATCTGGAGACTGCCTTAMGGTGCTGTGTGTCCGCCAACCCCGCCACATGGAGTCAGCGCCTTCCCTGGGTGGAGTGTGCACATAACACTCTCCAGTGTTCCTCCACTGGCCTGTCACCATTCCAGGTGTTGTATGGTTACCAGCCCCCTCAGTTTCCAGATMAGGRGATTGAAGTGACGGTTCCTTCCTCTCAATTCCTCATCTCTCGTTGTCGCCGGACCTGGAAGAGGGCTCGGTCAGCACTSCTGAGGTCCTCAGCTCGGGTTCAACGACAGGCCAACCGYCATCACTGCCCGAGTACCCTCCTGCGTCCAGGCCAGATGATCTGGTTGTCTACTAGGGATCGGCCTCTACGCGTGGAATCTAGGAAGTTGGCTCCCCCTGTAYGTTGGGCCATTCAAGGTTCTATGGCACATCAATCCAGAGGCCTATCGTCTTCGTCTTCCCCGGTCCATAAGGGTCCATCCCACCTTCCACAACTCCAGACTCAAGCCTGTGGTGTTCAGCCCTCTGGTTCCGGCCACTTGGCCTCCACCTCCGCCTCGCATGATAGCGGGACAGCCAGCCTACACGGTGCGACGCATCCTCTCCAGTCATCAGTTCCAGTGAGGGACTCAGTATCTCGTGGACTGGGAGGGTTACGGACCTGATGAACGTTCCTGAGTTCTGGCCCGGGACATTTTGGACCCCGGACTCATTCTGGACTTCCGTCGACGTTTGTTGTTTTGCTATGAAGACCTTAAGTAAATATTCTAGATTTATCCTTACCTCTGCCTGCTGTGTTTCTCTGCGCCTGGGTCCGAGTTCGTACTAGCATTATTGTCACAGTCTCTATGTAAACTGGAAACCATATATCCTGAGGCTGTATTTATTTTAGCTGGGGATTTTAACAWAGCTAATCTGAGAACAAGGCTTCCTAAATTCTATCAGCATTATGAATGTGCGACACAAGCTGGTAGCCCTCTCCTGTACTCCCTGTTCACCCACAACTGCGTGGCCATGCACGCCTCCAACTCAATCATCAAGTTTACAGACGACACTACAGTGGTAGGCTTGATTACCAACAATGATGAGACGGCCTCCAGGGAGGAGGTGAAGGCCCTTGGAGTGTGGTGTCAGGAAAATAACCTCTCACTCAATGTCAACAAAACAAAACAAATGAGATGATTGTGGACTTCAGGAAACAGCATACGGAGCATCCTCCCATCCACATCGACGGGACAATAGTGGAGAAGGAATCACAAGCATTTCGCTACACTCGCAWTAACATCTGATAACCATGTGTATGTGACTAATCAAATGTATTTGATTTGATTTACCATTGAGTCCTTTGGGCTAACCCCCTATGATCCACRACCAATCAGAACACATTATCTGGTTTGGTTCTGGGTTGGTTCTGGCCTGTGAAACATCAGAACCAGTTGGACATGAGAGACGTTCACCCCCAAAATCCCCCAACAACCAGGGGTACTGCTCATATTAGCACATATTTCACACCTAATAAACACCAACATTCCTCAATCACAAAGTGCTTAGTGTGAGAGGCTGATACTGAGGCAACATCAGGTCTTCATGAAGTTATTTCAAGGTTAGTTTAGCTCCCCTACGGCCAGCAGCGGGGGGTTCTTTCCCATGACTAATGCTTGAGTCAGGCCTAGAGAGGGAACTGAATTCTTCACCTCCATCTACTCCAAGACCAAAATGTATTCTCTAGGTTGAAAACTGGTATAGAAGTTTCATGGAGGATCTGTCAGAATCTTTTGCCACTGTAATGACCTCACAGACCTCTCAATCCACTCTGAGCAGAATCACAACAGTGAAGCTGTGTGTCCAGGGTTAGAGCAGCTGGCCTGGAAAAATTGTATTAACCCCTTGGGCCACTCAAGACAAACCTCTCTCCTGTTATTGTCTCTCCAAGCAGCAGACAATAATAAACCAAAYCACCACACACTCTCTCAATGGAGGCCTGGAAATGTTGCTTTACAATACAGCTGCCAACACGTTTTGAGCTCCAGTTCTCTACAGATGTAGGATCTAAATTTGATCACTCTTTTGTTGCCAAAATGTTTCTGCACAGCAGGAAATGCAAACTTGTACTGTATTCAAGGTTTCAAAAAGGCTTCTAAAGTTTGTAATTTCCACTTTAAAATGTCAGACTTGATTTGCCTTAACGAAAAATGTATCAAAGCCTACAAAAAATGTAATTCATCYACATAATAATTCACRTTTCATTTTGCTGCAGGATTATTTCCCTACTGTAGCAAACTGGCTCAAATTAAGATCCTACATCTGTAGCCCTAATACAGAATCAGAATTATTACTGATCTCTTTCTGTCTGTAAATGTTCTCTTCTAAAGCTATATCACTGTGCAAATGATTCCAAAGCAGGCAATAAAGATGGAGCTAGAGATGAGGGGCGGACATGCATTCCTGGGGTGCGACTCATTTAGGGCTGAGAAAACAATCCTGATGTGATGAGAATGGTGCTTCTGAGAGTCACCAAGTCTTTAGTTCATGTACACCGGACACACACGCAGTCACAGGCTTATGCACACATGCACACACACACGCAGACACACGTAGCGCATATACACACGCAGCACACACACATGCAGCATGCACGCACACACACAGTGCACAGCGTGACAAAACCACTCACAACCAGGGCGACATTTTTTATGCATTAGAGTCAATTTAGAGATCTACACAGCCAACCAGAACCATGTTGTCCAAATATTATGGGAAACCTTCCGATAACTCCTGGTCTAGAAGAACATGCGGGATGAGTTTGAGACTGTGTATTTGTCTAGAGAGAAGAAGAGAGATCATCTACTAAGCTAACACAGAGAGAGCAGTCAGCAGGAAGATGGACAGAGAGACAGAAGGATGGACAGAGGGACAGACCACCCCTAACCTCACCCAGACCACCCCTAACCTTAACTCAGATTAAACCGAACCTTGCCTATTGGCTTACTCTAGCTGATTGAAGGGAAAATCCCTTAAGAGAAAAATTGTATATTCTATGCTGTATCAGACCCTGTGACATTACAGGGTGGGATGGAAAAACACAATTACAAAAATAGAGGGAAAAGAGATAGAAGTAAAACAGAGGGAGAGTGGAGAATAAATATTCAGGAAGTGGCGAGGCAGCCATTTATAGCCTGTGCGGCATCCTGTRGAGAGGGATCTCTAATTAAAATGAGTTGACAGATTATTTAGAACTGTCTGGCACTCTGACTGTTATGTTTATTTAACGGTATGTATACAGCATATACGTCCTTACCCAATGCATATACAGTATATATATATTATATATATTAAAGCCATCACTTGATACCCACACATTGGTTGATAGGTTTCTGTGAGGTAAAACTGATGACACTGATTTTCAGTCGTAGAAATGTAGCCAAGAGAAGCACCAACAATGTCAATTTAGGGACAGGTTGAACTGTACTGGGGGAGAGGGGCTTGTCCAACTCCTGCCGTCATAAAATAAATGCCCCCCCCTTCCCTTTTACTGTAAAATAAATTGAACACCCTCCTCATAGATTTATAGAACTAACTCTAAATAATGTTTGCGTCCAAAAATAAAACAATAACTGTATCAACCCTATGTTTATAAACGTGGATATCGACTTTGCCATTTCAGCATGCTTTTGTGGCACTGCCGATGCCACACAGGGCCACGGGCCAGAAGGTTGAGGGTTCGCTGACCACCAYAGACGAGCTCACTCTCCCTGCCTGTTTCATTACACTACGATAGGAGCTAGCTGCAGACAATCATTAACTAGGGGGAAATCCGATTTTCAAAATGTTGATACCATATTTATAAATATATAAAATATATGCAACAACATTTCTGTGCCAATGCACCACACAACCAATAAACAAAGCATACCGACTTCGGGCACTTCAATATCATGGTTTGCGTTTTCAACACAACAATAAATAGCAATCAAATGTATTTATAAAGCCCTTCTTACATCAGCTGACATCACAAAGTGCTGTACAGAAACCCAGCCTAAAACTCCAAACAGCAAGCAATGCAGGTGTAGAAGCATGGTGGCTAGGAACAACTCCCTAGAAAGGCCAGAACCTAGGAAGAAACCGAGAGAGGAACCAGGCTATAAGGGGTGGCCAGTCCTCTTCTGGCTGTTCCGGGTGAAGATTATAACAGAACATGGCCAAGATGTTCAAATGTTCATAGATGACCARCAGGGTCAAATAATAATAATCACAGTGGTTGTCGAGGGTGCAACAGGTCAGCACCTCAGCACGTCATAGCCGATCATTCAGAGTATYTCTACCGGTCCTGCTGTCTCTAGAGAGTTGAAAACAGCAGGTCTGGGACAGGTAGCACGTCCGGTGAACAGGTCAGAGTTCCATAGCCGCAGGCAGAACAGTTGAAACTGGAGCAGCAGCACGTTCAGGTGGACTGGGGACAGCAAGGAATCATCAGGCCAGGTAGTCCTGAGGCATGGTCCTAGGGCTCAGGTCTTCCGGGAGAGAGAAAGAAAGAAAGAGAGAGAGAGAGAAAGAGAGAAAGAAAGAGAGAAAAAGAGAGAAAGAGAGAGAGAATTAGAGAGAGTGTACTTAAATTCACACAAGACACCGGATAAGACAGGAGAAATACTCCAGATATAACAGACTGATCCTAGCCCCCCGACACATAAACTACTGTAGCATAAATACTGGCGGCTGAGACAGGAGGGGTCGGGAGACACCGTGGCCCCATCCGACAATACCCCCGGATAAGGCCAAACAGGCAGGATATAACCCCACCCACTTTGCCAAAGCACAGCCCCCACACCACTAGAGGGATATCTTCAACCACCAACTTACCATCCTGAGACAAGGCHGAGTATAGCCCACAAAGATCTCCGCCACGGCACAACCCAAGGGGGGTCGCCAACCCGGACAGGAAGATCACGTCAGTGACTCAACCCACTCAAGTGACGCACCCTCCTAGGGACGGCATGGAAGAGCACCAGTAGCCAGTGACTCAGCCCCTGTAATAGGGTTAGAGGCAGAGAATCCCAGTGGAGAGAGGGAACCGGCCAGGCAGAGACAGCAAGGGCGGTTCGTTGCTCCAGTGCTTTCTGTTCACCTTCACACTCCTGGGCCAGACTACACTCAATAATAGGACCTACTGAAGAGATGTCTTCAATAAAGACTTAAAGGTGAGACCAAGTCTGCGTCTCTCACATGGGTAGGCAGACCATTCCATAAAAATGGAGCTCTATAGGAGAAAGCCTGCCTCCAGCTGTTTGCATAGAAATTCTAGGGACAGTTAGGAGGCCTGCGTCTTGTGACCGTAGCATACGTGTAGGTATGTACGGCAGGACCAAATCGGAAAGATAGGTAGGAGCAAGCCCATGTAATGCTTTGTAGGTCAGCAGTAAAACCTTGAAATCAGCCCTTGCCTTAACACAAAGCCAGTGTAGTTCTAGTCAAGATTCTAGCAGCCGTGTTTAGCACTAACTGAAGTTTATTTAGTGCTTTATCCGGGTAGCCGGAAAGTAGAACATTGCAGTAGCCTAATCTAGAAGTGACAAAACCATGGATACATTTTTTCTGCATCATTTTTGCAAAGAAAGTTACGTAGATGGAAAAAGCTGTCCTTGAAACAGTCTTGATATGTTCGTCAAAAGAGAGGTCCTTCACAGTTTTATTTGAGACGACTGTACAACCATCAAGATTACTTGTCAGATTCAACAGAAATCGCTTTGTTTCTTGGGACCTAGAACAAGCATCTCTGTTTTGTCCGAGTTTAAAAGTAGAAATTTGCAGCCATCCATTTCCTTATGTCTGAAACCAGGCTTCCAGGGAGGGCAATTCTGGGGCTTCACCATGTTTAATCGAAATGTACAGCTGTGCGTCATCCGCATAGCAGTGAAAGTTAACATTATGTTTCCCGAATGACATCACCAAGAGGTAAAATATATAGTGAAAACARTAGTGGTCCTAAAACGGAACCTTGAGGAACACCAAAATKTACAATTGATTTGTCAGAGGACAAACCATCCACAGAGACAAACTGATATCTTTCTGACAGATAAGATCTAAACCAGACCAGAACTTGTCCGTGTAGACCATTTTGGGTGTTTCCAATCTCTCCAAAAGAATGTGGTGATCGATGGTATCAAAAGCAGCACTAAGGTCTAGGAGCACGAGAACAGATGGACTATGTCAATAGACTATGTCAATCTCCACGAAAAGAAAATACATCCCGCCCTACCTTGTAGGCCCAGTATCAAAGGCTTGGCTTGACAATCTCAGAATGTTATTAAACTTTTGGTGTTTTGTATCAGATGTCTCTTCCCATTCATCAATTGGCCACTGCACTGTTTGGATTGATTGATTGATTGATTTTATTTGTCAGTTAATGAGGGATAACCCCTTTTTTTAAATGTTCACCTAAAATGACATTCCCAAATCTTAGCTCAGGCCCTGAAGCAAGGATATGCACGTTCTTGGCACCATTTGAAAGGAAACACAATGGATTTTGTGTAAATGTGAATTAAATGTAACACAATAGAACTGGTAGAAGAAAATACAAAGAAAAAACCCATTTTGTTTTCTTCTACCATCTTTGAAATGAAACAGAAAGGTCCCAAACCTAGTCATCACTCTGGTTATAATTCCGATGGTGTCCACAAGATGTATGTGCAAAGTTTCTGATGGATCACTTGAAGTATGAGCAAACTACATGACATTTAGTGTGAAGTCACCCAGGTACATTTGGGCAAATCGTGAAGGAGACATTTACATTCACATTACATTTTTCTGTAAGAATATCGTCAAATCTCTATACTTGGACTTTGATTTAGGTTTTCCAGTATTAGTAGCCATATTATAAGTTCAACATTAGCAAAACACCCAGTTTTCATAACTTCATAACGCTCCATATTCTTATGATTTTTGTCCAAAAGGAAAAGGCTTGATGTCGCACAACATTTTGCGACAGATACTGGGTTTATGTATACTCCCCTAAAGCCAAGTTCATTGGCTATCTAGCTAGCTTTGTTTGACCCCGATTGGTGCTTATTTGACAAAGTTACAGTCAATCAAGTGAAGACCGCCCACGTCATCGGTGTGCCATGAAGGCGTCGCTCTCTGACCAAGTTTGGTGTCTTATAGGATATTCTACACTCCTAATGATATAGTGAAGTCTGGTTACGTTCTAGGATCTCTGAGGAATAARTAYGAAYGTRATTTGACTGGTTGAAACAACGTTTAGGGTTTGATTTTCACAAATTCCTTTCTTTGCAAATTGAACGAGTGGAAATACAAAATCGATTGTGTATGYTATATGGACCTTTTTAGGATATGAAAAAGGATTTTATCAACAAAACAAGACTTCATATTATCTCTGGAACCCTTTGGATGATAAATCAGAGCAAGATTTCAGAATGTAAGTACACAKTTCACCTTCAGAGGTGAATTTATCAAACCTATTGCGGAGAAAAAGTGTTTTGTTGTTAGGAGCTCTCCTCAAACAATAGCATGGCATTTTCTTGCAGTATTAGCTACTGTAAATTGAACAGTGCAGTTATATTAACAAGAATTTAAGCTTTCAGCCGATATAAGACGAGTAATGAGGGGAGAGTTTAAGTACAATTCTCATAAGCTTTTTTGGCATGTAACTTATTCTTTAGATGTTTGGGGCTGCTGGTAAACCATGATGTGCAGCCATAATCAAAGTGACACTGGACTAGCACACTTGCCAGAGTCTTTAGTGTGTCTATAGTTACGTTTCCATCCAATTTGAGACAGATTTGAATATTGTAAAATCTTCATAAAACCAATATGAGAATTTCCTTTAAAAAAAATTGGCGCCAGACAACATGAGATTTTAATGTACCAGATTTTAATGTACCAGGGAAGATTTTAATGCACCAGACATTTGAGAAATGTAATGGACACCCATATGCATTCAGATCCAACCTGGCGCAGCCAGCCCCATCAATAAATGAGGGCTGTTGTCCAAATGAGCCACGTTTACGTGTCCTTAAAAACAGCCTAAAACAAATTACAAAACACTATTCCTTGTGTTTCGATGTGAAGCATATGGGGGTCAACTCGCCTTCAAGCAGCAACTAGAACATGTAAAGTGATCTGTCCCTAAGCCAGCAATAGAATGATTAAATGGTTGATCTGTCCCTACCAATAGCAATAGAACATGTAAATGTTGACTGTCCCTAGCCAGCAATTAAACATGTAAATGTTGATCTGTCCCTAAGCCAGCAACAGAACATGTAATTGTTGATCTGTCCTAAGAGCCAGCAATAGAACATGTAATGTTGATCTTCCCTAAGCCAGCAATAGAACATGTAAATGTTGATCTGTCCCTAAGCCAGCACTAGAACATGTAAATGTTGATCTGTCCCTAAGCCAGCAATAAACATGAAATGTTGATCTGTCCCTAAGCCAGCAATAGAACAATAAATGTTGATCTGTCCCTAAGCCACAATAGAACATGTAAATGTTGTATCTGTCCCTAAGCCAGCAATAGAACATGTAAATGTGATTCTGTCCCTAAGCCAGCAATAGAACATGTAAATGTTGATCTGTCCCTAAGCCAGCAACAGAACATGAAATGTTGATCTGTCCCTAAGCCAGCAATAGAACATGTAAATGTTGATCTGTCCCTAAGCCAGCAATAGAACATGTAAAATGTTGATCTCGTCCCTAAGCCAGCAATAGAACATGTAAATGTTAACTGTCCCTAAGCAGCAATAGAACATTGTAAATGTTGATCTGTCCCTAAGCCAGCAATAGAACAATGTAAATGTTGATCTTGTCCTAAGCCAGCAATAGAACATGTAAATGGTATGATCTGTCCCTAAGCCAGCAACAGAACATGTAAATTGTTATCGTGTCCCTAAGCCAGCAATAGAACATGTAAATGTTGATCTGTCCTAAAGCCAGCAACAGAAACATGTAAAATGTGATTCTGTCCCTAAGCCCAGCAACAGAACATGTAAAGTTGATCCTGTCCCTAAGCCAGCAAAAACATGTAAATGTATCTGTCCCTATAGCCAGCAACACAACATGTAAATGTTGAACTTCCCTAACCCAGCAATAGAACATGTAAATGTTGATCTGTCCCTAAGCCACAATGAGAACATGTAAAAGTTTGATCTGTCCCTAATCAGCACAATAAACATGTAATTATGTAAGAGCAAATAATGTATCTTCCCTAAGCAGCCTTAATTATTGTCTAAGCCAACAACATGTAAATGTTGATCTTCCCAAACCAGCATATAAACATTAAATGTTATCTTCCCAAGCCTGCAAGGTAAGAACAGGAAATTATTATCTGTGCCCTAGAAGCCAACAAAGAGTACATTAAATTTATCTTCCCTAAGCAGCAATAAACATTAAATGTTTGATCTTCCCTAAGCCAGCCAATAAAATTAAATTGTATCGTCCCTAAAAGCCAGCAATAAGAACATTAAATGTTTACTCCCTATCACACTAAGTACCCTACCAAGTCAACATGTAAATGTTTATGGTCCCTACCAGCAATAGAACAATTAAATGTTGACTCTCCCTAAAGCCACAAA
Source organism: Salvelinus sp. IW2-2015 (assembly GCF_002910315.2). Taxonomy (NCBI): domain Eukaryota; kingdom Metazoa; phylum Chordata; class Actinopteri; order Salmoniformes; family Salmonidae; genus Salvelinus; species Salvelinus sp. IW2-2015. The sequence continues at coordinate 32,850,933 of NC_036839.1, forward strand.
GAAATAAAGTCTGATCTTGCCTTAACCAACAAGTAGAACGATTAAATGTTATCTGTCCCTAACCAGCAATAGAAACATGTAAAGTTATCTCCTAGCCACAATAAACATAAAGTTATCGTCCCAAGCCAAGCAAAACAAAATGTGATCTGTCCCAAGCCAGCAATAGAACATTTAAAATGTTGTCCCCTAGCGCACAATAGAACATGTAAATTTGATCTGTCCAAGACCACATAGAACATGTAAATGCGATATCTCCTAGACCACAAAGTAAACATAAGTACTCCAACAACATTAATTTATCTGTCACCTAACCAGCAATGAAGTAACATGTTGATCTGTCCCTAACCAGCCAAGAAAACATGAAATTGACTTCCAAGACCAGCAATCAGAACCATGAAATGTTATCGTCCCAAGCCAGCAAAGAACATGTATTGTCCTGCCAGCAATCCACTGTAGTGCTTCCCAAGCACGACACAGTAAACATGTAAAATTTATTCTGTCCTAACCAGCAATAGAACATGTAAATGTATCTGTCCCTAAGCAGCAAAGAACATGTAAATGTGATCTGTCCCTAAAGCCACAATTAGAAAAGCATGTAAATGGTTATCTGCCCTAAGCGGCATAAACAAACATGTACAATCGGTATCGGTGATCCCTAAACAGCAACAGAACATGTAAATGTCATCTGCCCTAAGCCAGCCAGATCAGAACATGTAAATTTGAATCTGTCCCAAGCCGCAATAGACATGTAATGTTGATCTGTCCCAACACAATAAACATGAAATTTATCTCCCTAATCAGCAACTAGAACATGTAAATTATGATCAGCACACCTAATCCATCACTAGCAGCATGTAGAATACACTGAATTCTCTCCGCATAAATCTCAGCTGAGTGTTAAACACATCAAGAATGTGAATCCTTTTCCCTAAGCAGACAATAAATCAATGTACAAGATTTCACTCAATTCCCTATAAGCCAGCATATCGTAAACACGTAAATGGTATCTTCCCGGAACCCCAGAGTTAAGAAAACCATACGAAATCCCAGGATTATATCTGCCGCGCATAACACGCGACTAATATCAAACGATGTTACACAATCTTTTGCTTCCCCAAAACCAAAGCAATCATATAACAAGAAGAAAATTACCTCTCGTACCATAAGCCTAGCTAATCACTAACACGTAATTATTAATCAAATCCCTTAACCAGCAACTCCTCACATGTAAATGCGTGATCCCTCCTAACCCAGCAATAAAACACCTAAAATGCACTAATCTTCTCCCTAACGCAGCCATCCCGAAATCATATAAATGATCGAAGACTCCGCCATAACCAAGTCCCAATAATAATCACCTAGAATGTTGATCTGTCCCTAAGCCAGCACATAAACAATAGTAAAATTTTATCTACCTCACTAAGACCAGCAACTAGAGCATGAGAATAGGCCTGATCTGTCCTCCTAGAGAGGCCCAGAGCAACAGAACATGTAAATGTTGATCTACCCATAACCCCTCTAAAGCCACACTGTAAACATCTAAACAATTTACTAAGCCTGTGATCTGTCCTTCCTAAACCGAAGCGAAAAATCAGAACGATTGCTAAATGATTCTGATATACCAACATGTCTACTCATTAATACTCTCATTAGCCTAGACACCATATCGATATAAATGGTTAGTCGTAATACCCTAACCATCAACATTTACCACTGTTTCTTTTTGCTGGAGAACTTCAGTGAGACACGATGTTAATCACATCTTACATTTCTTATGGCTGGATATGTTAGGATCCATCCACTCTAACGCCATTGTACACAATGTATCTCAAAGTGAAAGCATCTATCGCAATTGATTGCATCTAGTCCACTTAACACCAGCAAACAGTCGAAACATGTAAATCGATTTTTAATCCATGTCCCTTAAGCCCTAAGCTAAACATAGACTAGTTAAATGTTGAAGCTCTTCACCGTAAGACCAGATCAGCACATATATAACATTTAGATATCATACAGTGCGTTTAATGTGATCGCTTAAGTGGATCATTGACTTACTTCACACTAGTTCCACATGAAGCCTTCTAAGTTGACATGTAAAACATGTAGAATGTTCCTTAAGTCTGTCCTCATAAGCTTTAGCCAGACAGAGCAAAGCACATTAAAACATTGCCCGTTTAAGCCATGCGTGTTACGTGTCCCTAAGCCATCAGCGTATAGACAGAAGAACATCTAACGATATCTCCCTAAGCCACGACATAGAGACACTGTAAATGTTATATCATAGTCCCAATTCCCGGAGCACACACAGAACATTAAATGTCATACTGTCCCTAAAGCCACAACCCTTCATAGAACACTGTCAAATGTATCGCCCACTAAGCCAGCA
>NC_036839.1:32853343-32862047 GCF_002910315.2 Salvelinus sp. IW2-2015
GGGGGGGGGTTAGGCTACTTTCCTAAAGACAACTATTGTCCACCTCATAGGTTCAGTTTCAGAGATTTGAGCTCTACATGTATTTTTTTTTTTTTTTTTTATTTAACCTTTATTTAACTAGGCAAGTCAGTTAATAAGAAACAAATTCTTATTTACAATGATGGCCTAGGAACAGTGGGTTAACTGCCTTGTTCAGGGCAGAGCGATAAGATTTTGACCTTGGCAGCTCGGGGATTCGATCCATCAAACCTATCAGGGCATTGCATGCATAGGCCTATAGGCTTAGGGTCCATTAATGATATTAACATTTTAAAATATATATTAGCCTATGTAAAGGTAGAGAAGCTTAGGCCTACCCAGAGAGATGGAATATGCAGGAGTAGCATGCTACGACACATGCATCTCTTTCATGTCAGATGGCTGGCTGCGTCTGCTATACAGAATATCGATGTACAGAGAGAGGCTAATTGTGTTATTTTCTATCCTTAATATTTTGTATAACAGAGACGCATTATATGTTAATTATTAGTACTTGCTCTGGTAGGCCTTGAAACAGTCTTCCTCACCGCAAGTTGGACACCAATGTCTTCATATCATAAGCCTGCAAATAGTTAAAGCTTAATAATAAGCCACACCATACCAAACGCTTCACAAATGTTTCTAAACTTTATTTATGGTGAAATATCAAAAGTGAAGTCGCACAGGAGCCTTTTATTGTTGATATGGGAAAATAACAGAGACGCCAGAAAGAGTGAATGTAAACCAAGGAAAACACACTACGCTCCACCTGTATGCCACCCCAATGCAAGGTCACACTGGACCGAATCCCGGTGGACCCAGAGGGTGAAGGTACACGTACCCTCCTAGTGCGAAATCACATACCACGGTCCCCGAGGTGCGACCCCAAAAGTCACATACCTCGGCTGTGCACGCCAAGAGGAGATCACATACCCCGTGCCACCAAAATGTACGACACCTGCCCTAGTGACGAAGAACACACTACCCTCCCACTGTGCCATCCCAAAAATCACACACCCCTCCTGTGCCACCCCAAAAAATCACCACTACCCTCCCCTTGTGCCATCCCCCAAAAAATCACACTACCCTCCCCTGGGCCACCCCAAAAATCACACTTCACCCTCCCCTGGGGCCACCCCAAAAATCACCACTACCCTCCCCTGTGCCACCCCCCAAAATCACACTACCCTCCCCTGTATGCACCCAAAACATCACACTAACCCTCCCCTGTGCCACCCCAAAAATCCACACTACCCTCCCCGTGCACCCCAAAAATCACACTACCCTTCCCCTGTGCCACCCCAAAAAATCACACTACCCTCCCCTGTCCATCCCAAAAATCACACTACCCTCCCTGTGCCACCCCAAAAAATCACACTACCCTCCCCTGTTTGCATCCCAAAAATCACACTACCCTCCCTGTCCACCCCAAAAAACAACCACTTACCTCCCCGTATGCCACCCAAAAATCACACTACCCTCCCCTGTGCCACCCCCAAAATCACACTACCCTCCCCTGTGACCCCAAAAATCACCACTGACCTCCCCTGTTGCCAGCCCAAAAAAATCACACTACCCTCCCCTGTGCCACCCCAAAAATCACGACTCCCTCCCCTGTGCCACCCCCAAAAAACACACAACCCCCACAAAGCAAAAACGAAGGTTTTGACAACCCTTCGCCCCTATTTTGACCACCCCATCCCAATAAATGCTGATCTGTCCCTAAGCCAGCAATCGAACAGTGTAAATGTGTGCATCTGTCCTGAGCAGCAACAGAACATGTAAATGTTGATCTTCCCTAAGCCAGCAATCAGAACATGTAATGTTGACTGTCCTAAGCCAGCAATAGAACATGTAAATGTTGATCTGTCCCTAAGCCAGCAACTAGGAACATGTAAATGTTGATCTGTCCCTAAGCCAGCAAAGAACATGTAAATGATCTGTCCCTAACCAGCAATAGAACATGTAAATGTTGATCTGTCCACCAGCAAATAGAACATGTAATTTGAGCTGTCCAGCCAGCAAGAACAATGATGTGTGATCTGTCCCTAAGCCAGCAATAGAACATGTAAATGTGATCTGTCCCTAAGCCAGCAATAGAACATGTAATGTTGATCTGTCCCTAAGCGCAACAGAACATTATGTTGATCTGTCCTAGCCAGCAATAAACATGTAAATGTTGATCTGTCCCTAAGCCAGCAATTAGAACATGATAAATGTTGATCGTCCCTAAGCCAGCAATAGAACATGTAAATGTTGATCTGTCCCTAAGCCAGCATAGAACATGTAAATGCTGATCTGTCCCTAAGCCAGCAATAGAACATGTAAATGTATCTGTCCCTAAGCCAGCAATAGAACATTAAATGTGATCTGTCCCTAAGCCAGCAATAGAACATGTAAATGTTATCTGTCCCTAAGCCAGCAATAGAACATGTAAATGTTGATCTGTCCCTAAGCCGCAATCAGAACTGTAAATGTTGATCTGTCCCTAACCAGCAACAGAACATGTAAATGTTGATCTGTCCCTAGCCGGCAAAAACATGTAAATGTTGATCTGTCCCTAAGCCAGCAATAGAACATGTAAATTGTTGATCTGTCCCTAAGCCAGCAATAAGAAACTGTAAATGTTTGATCTGTCTCCTAAGCCAGCAATAGAACATGTAAATGTTGAATCGGTCCCTAAAGCCAGCAATAGAACATGTAAATGTTGATTCTGTCCCTAAGCCAAGCAAGAACATTAAATGTTGATCTGTCCCCTAAGCCAGCAATAGAACATGTAAATGTTGATCTGTCCCTAAGCCAGCAACAGAACATGTAAATGTGATCTGTCCCTTAAGCCAGCAAAAACATGTAAATGTGATCTTCCCTAAGCCAGCAATAGAACATGTAAATGTTGATCTGTCCCTAAGCCAGCAAAGAACATGTAAATGTTTGATCTGTCCCTAAGCCACCAATAAACATGTAAATTTGATCTGTCCCTAAAGCCAGCAAAAGAACATGTAAATGTATCTTCCCTAAGCCAGCAACATAGAACATGTAAATTTTATCTGTCCCTAAGCCACAAAAACATGTAAATGTTATCTGTCCCTAAGCAGCAAGAGAACATGTAAATGTTGATCTGTCCCTAAGCCAAAGCAAAGGTGATAAGCTATTGCGTAATAAGTTGATCTAGTCCCTAAGCCAGCAATAGAAACATGTAAATCGTTGATCTTCCCTAAGCCAAGCAAATAGGAACATGTAAAATTTGGGATCTAAGTCCTGAACGCCACGCAAATGAACATGTAAATGTGATCTGTACCTCTAAGGCCAGCAAATAGACAATGGAAATGATGATTTGTCCCTAAGCCAGCAATAGAACATTGGTAAAATGTTGATCCTTGGTCCTAAGCCAGCATAGAACATGTAAATGTTGATCCTGTCCTAAAGCCAGCAATAAACATTAAATGTTGAGCTTTGTCCCTAAAGTTCCAAGCACATAGAACATGTAAATCGCTTATCCTGTTTTCGCCCTATAGGCCAGCAAAGAACATGTTAAATGTATATCTGTCCCTTAGCCAGCAATAGAGACCATGTAAATGTTTGATCTGAGTTCCCTAAGGCCCAGGCAATAGAACATGTAAATGTTGATCTGTCCCTAAGCCAGCAATGTAGAACATGTAAAAGGTGTTGATCTGTCCCTAATCCAGCAAGATAAACATGTAAAGTGTTGATCTTCCCTAAGCAGCAATAGAACATGTAAATGTTGATCTGTCCCTAAAAGCAGCAATAGAACATTGTAAATGTTGATCTGTCCTAAGCCATGCAACGGTAAGAACAGGAAATTTATTGATCTGTCCCTAAGAAGCCAAGCAATAGAGACACTGTACAATGTTGATCTGTCCCTAAGCAGCAATAAACATGGCTAAATGTTTGATCTGTCCCTAAGCCAGCAATAGAACATGTAAAATTGATCTGTCCCTAAGCCAGCAATAGAACATGTAAATGTTTGATCTGATCCCTAAGCCAGCCAAGTAACATGTAAATGTTGATTGGTCCCGTATAGCCAGCGAATAGAACAATGTAAATGTTGACTGTCCCTAAGCCAGCAATAAACATGTAAATGTTGATCTGTGCCTTAAGCCAAGCAAGGAGAACTGTTAAAATGTTGATCTGTCCCTAAGCCAGCCAATAGAAACATGTAAATGCTTGATCGTCCCTAGCCAGCAATTAGAACATAAATGTTGATCTGTCCCTAGCCAAGCAATAGACAGAAATGCTGATCTGTCCCTAAGCCAGCAATAGAACATGTTAAATCTGATCTGTCCCTAAGCGCAGCAAGAGAACCATGTAAATGTTGATCTGTCGCCTAAGCCAGCAATTAGAACATGTCATATTGCGATTCTGTCCCTAGCCAGCAACAGAAACATGTAGAATGTTTGTGATCTGTCCCTAACCAGCAATAGAAAGTAAATGTTGATCTGTCCCTAAGCCAGCAAGATAGAACATGTAAATGTGATCTGTTCCTAAGACCAGCAATAGAACATGAAATGTTATCGTCCCTAGCCAGCAATAGAAACAGTTAAATGATTGATCTGTCCCTAAGCCAGCAATAGCAACACTGTAATATGTTGATCTGTCCCTAACGCACGGTCAAGTAAACATGTAAATGTTGATTCTGTCCCAACCAGCAATAGAACATGTAAATGTTGATCTGTCCTAAGCCAGCAATAGAACATGTAAATGTGATGCTGTCCCTAAAGCCAAGCAATTAAGAAAGAGCGATGTAAATGGTGATCTGTCCGCTAAGCAGGCATAGAACATGTACAATGTTGAGCTGTCCCTAAGACCAGCAACAGAACATGTAAATGTTCGATCTGTCCCTAAGCCAGCAGATAGAACATGTAAATTTGAATCTGTCCCAAGCCAGCATAGACATGTAATGTTGATCGTGTCCCTAAGCCAGCTAAGAGTAGAACATGTTAAAGTTGCATCGTGTCCCTAAGGCCAGGACAAATAGAACATGGGTAAATGTGATCTGTCCCGTAAGCCTAGCAAGTAGAACATGATAGAATGGGTTGATCAGTCCCTAAGCTGCAGCCAATAGAGATGCATTGTAACATGATTGATGCTGTGCCCTAAGCCGAGCATAGAACATGTAAATGTTGATCTGCCCTAAAGCCAGCAACTAGGTAACATGTAGAATGTTGATCTGTCCCTACAAGCAGCAAATAGAACATCTAAATTTGATCTGTCCAAGCCAGCAATAAACAGTGTTAAATGGTGATCTGTCCCAAGCCAGCAATTAGAACATGTAAATGATTATCTGTCCAACCAGCAAAGAACAGTAAATGTTGATCTGTCCCTAATCCAGCAAATAGAACATTTAAATGTTGATCTGTCCCTAAGCCACAATTAAAACATGTAAATTTGATCTGTCCCTAAGCAGCAAAGACATGTAAGTTGTCTGTCCCTAAGCCAGCAAGTTAAACATGGTAAAAGTGATCTTGTCCCTAAGCCAGCAGATGAGAACATAGTAAAAATGCTGATGCTGTCCCTAGGAGCCAGCAATTAGACATGTAGAAGATAGATCTGCCCTAACCGCATAGAACATGTAAATGTTATCTGTCCCTAACCACGCAATAAGAACGATGTAAATGGTGACTGTCCCATCAAGCCAGCAATGGTGTAGAACATGTAAAATGTTATTCTGTCCCCTAAAGCCAGCAATGCGTAGAACAGTATGTTGATCTGTCGCCTAAAGCCAGACAATGGGTTAGAACATTAGAATGTTGATCTTCCCTAAGACCAGCAAATAAGAACATGTGAAATATTGCATCGTGTCGCGCTAAGCCGGCAATAATGACATGTAAAGGTGTAATACTTCCTAAAGGCGCAGCGAATAGTGGAATAGAAGAGCGTGTAAGAGTGTTGAGCTGTCCCTAAGCCGAGCCAATATGAACATGATATGAAAATGTTGAAGATCTGTCCCTAATCCAGCTGAAACGGGTAGAACAGCTGGTGAGCAACGTTGATCGTGTCCCTAAGCCAGCAGGGGTAGTACATGGTCAAAGTGTGTTTATTCGGTGTCCCAAGCCGGGGCTGGAGCTAGAGGGGAGAACAGTCAAATGGTGTGATCGTGTGCGCCTTAAGCAGGCATTAGCGGGGGTAAAGCGGATGAAAGATGGTGATTCCCGTACAGGCAAGTACGGACGATGTAAATGTTAGAGTCGCCGAACGCAGCGAACGTAGGAGACATTGAGGTAATGGCTGGATCGTCCCGTAACGCCAGGCAATAGAACATTCTGACGAAGGTGTGATCTCGTTCCCTAACAGCAAGGGGGGGGTAGATAGCAGTACCAATGGTTGATGCTGTCGCGAAGCCAAGCGAGAGGTAGAAAGTGAAGATGTTGATCGTCCCTAAGCCGCGGAAGTGGTTTGTAAGAACATGTGAAAGTCGTTGAGTCTTCCCGTAAGCCGAGAAGTCAGAGCACATGTACAATGTCGCTGAGTCGTCGCCTAAGGCCGAGACGGATAGGAACATGTAGAAGATGCTGGACGGTCGCCTAAGCGCAGCAATAGTAGAGACGAGGTTAAAGTGTTGATCTTCCCTGAACGAGCGAGCACGAGAAAATGAGGAATGTAAATCTGTCCCTAAGCGCAGCTAGAGTGAACATGTAACATGTCTGATCTGTGCCGTAAGCCTAAGACAACCTGTGGGTAGAACATGTAATGTTGATCTGTCCCTAGCCAGCAATTAGAACATGAAATGCTGTATCAGTCCCTAAGCCAAAGCAAAGTAGAACATGTAAAAAATGTTGATCTGTCCCTAAGCCAGCAATAGAAGCAATGTAAATGCTGAGTCTTCCCTAAGGCCAGGCAATGGATTAAGAATCATGTAAATGGCTGAATTACTGTCCCTAAGCCAGCATAGGATTACGACACATGTAAATTATGCTGGTCGCCATAAGCCTGCAATGTGACACATGAATAAATGCGGTATCATGTCCCTTAAGCCAGCCAACAGACATGTAAATGTTTTATCTGTCCCTAAGCACAGCAATGATTAGAACTATGTAGAATGTTAGATATCATCTCTGCAACAGAACATGTAAATGTTGATCTGTCCCTAAGCCAGCAACAGAACATGTAAATGTTGATCTGTCCCTAAGCCAGCAACAGAACATGTAAATGCTTCTCACTGTGAAAGATGCTCATTAAATTCTCTAAATTCAAAGGGATATTTGAGATGTTTTCTAAAGTTTTGACCACAATGTGAGAAACTGAAACTGTCGAGTCATCCCTCGGGTGTGTTTCCACAGGGTACCTAACGTAGTTTGTTAGGCTGACTATTACAGAATTACTCATGAGGTACACACAGAATCTAGCAGCTCCAGTGCATCTCACAGTAGGGTAACATGTGTTCAGTAACAGTATTAGCTCCTTGACGTCAGGCTGCAGCCAACAGCATCGCCACATCACACCCGATACCTTCAGACAGGCAGCCATACACAAATCAAAGGGAAACCAGCACCTATCTCTGCGTCTCTCTGTGTCTTTACGGGAGATAATATGATGCCAGATTCATTTTTGGTCCTCCCAGTAATCTATGAAAAATGCTTAGTGTCCAAATAATAAAACATCTATGACACGTCGTTATCAGCCAAATAATAAATGACATTATCTTCAAAAGGGTTTAAGCCTGTTCTCGCATTCATGGGGGAATATCCTCTGAGGAAACCTAATTCGCACCAGCACTTAATATTCGGTTCTCACATATGTCAAATTTTAATTTTCGGGGTCATGCAGAAGTCAAGAGAGAAAGAGAGAGAGTTCATTTTGGGGACAGTTTGTGATTTTATTAAAATACAGTATGGGTACAGTGCCAGATGTCATTCAGGACAAGGGAAACAGTGAATCTTTCAGGGGAAACTATCCCATTTAGTTCTGACACAGGCTGGTTTCTGTATGAGGTACTAAGTCTGTACATCATACTACATGCATGTACATCCATACTGTAGTCAGTATACACACAATAAGTCTACTAAGCTTATGTAACACACACACATACACACTAAGCTCATACACACACACACACACGCACATAAACATACACACATTTACCATACTCTACACACACTAAGCCAAGTATGTACTGTATATAACATACTACATGAACACACTAAGCTGCCCTACAGTATAACGCATACTGAACCCCCCTGGGGAGGCAGCATATCTCAGTCAGCTTCTCCATAGTTATCTAGCAGAGAAGAGTTTCTCATACTGATCTGGTCCACAATATTAACTGCATGGGAGTTTATCTAGAACACACAGGCGCATGTCTGCCTGCACACACACATGTGCAAAGAGGTAAAGCCAATACCAGAGGTGTACGTGTTTCCCCTAGAGAAATCAGTTTAATCTGAGGAGAGTCAAAGCTTCCATTCAGCCCTGATTCATATCACCATCAATACTAACTGAAATAGGAGGATCATATTCATCAACACATCTCATATTGGTTTCCCTCTTCAGTCAAGAATCCTATACATCTTTCAGAGAAGGACATGGAGTCGCTGATATTTTCATCTCTTATCGATTTCCAATATCTCTGTCAGCTGTCTGGAACACTAGTCTGGTTAGCCATATGGCTCATTACAACAGGTTCTTTTCAGAGTATGCACCAACATGTGTGTGTGTGTATGCGCGCGCG
>NC_036839.1:32862915-32864040 GCF_002910315.2 Salvelinus sp. IW2-2015
ACACACAGACAGACACACAGACAGACACACAGACAGACACACAGACAGAGAGAGACCGCAAAACAGAAAAATATGAAAGCCATGAGAGAAAAGCAGTGTGAAAAACATGTCAGATGATTATTAATGAAGACATCAGTCTGTAATCAGGTCAGGCAGTATGTGTGTGAGCGGAGAAGCGTGTGTGTGTGCGTGGCTGGGAGATAAGCAAGAAGCGGAAGCGTGCTAATGTATGTTAGTAACGGAGGCTTTGCCGTTTGTTGGCAGAATTCCGAGACGCAGCGCAGGGAACCGACCTCACCTCTGGGAACGCTGACGGGAATCCTGCTTAATCTCTCACATTTAAAGTTTAAAGCTCTGGATAACACACACTCAGACACACAATGACTTAAAAGATGCAATGGAGAATGAAACACTAAAACACTACACATGAGTGTGAGCACACACACACATGTAACAGAGACACACACACCAGCACGCATGCATACGTACACAAAACACATACACACAGACATATAGATGACCTAGTGAAATGTGGAAATGAGGCTGTGTTTGGGTCAGAGATATCTAGCTGGCTGKCTGGCTGATTGGCTGGATGGATGGATGGCTGTGGTTAGCAGGGTAAACAGAGGGGGTAATAGAGGGGGCACTAAGGGGTAAGTAAGGGGTAATTGGGGTGTTGATTGGAAGCAGAACACAGATGGCTATTGACATCTGTAATGAGATTAAGGAAGATGGCGATGGGATGAGGTTTTGGGGTGATGGGGAGAGGAAATTAGGTAAGGTTAGGTGTGTGTGTGGAGGGGTTCTGCCGATAACCCAGAGGCATCATCTTGCAAAGTTCAAATGTCTCTCCCATCCATTTCTCTCCCTGCCACTTTCACCTTGTTTATTTAATTGATTTGATTTCCATTGTCCCTTGTTATCGCTCTCACTCTCAACTCTGTGTCATTCCTCTCCCGCTCTCCTCTCTCTCTCTCTCTCTCTCTCTCGTGTGTGTGTGTGTGTGTGTGTGTGTGTGTGTGGTGTGTGTGTGTGGTGTGTGTGTGTTGTGTGTGTGTGTGTGTGTGTGTGTGTGTGTGTGGTGTTGTGTGTGTGTGTGTGTGTGTGTTGTGTGTGTCAGAGATA
>NC_036839.1:32866632-32869132 GCF_002910315.2 Salvelinus sp. IW2-2015
TCTCTCTCTCGTCTCTCTCTCTCTCTCTCTTCTCTCTCTCCTCTCTCTCTCTCTCTCTCTCTCTCTCTCTCTCTCTCTCTCTCTCTCTCTCTCTCTCTCTCTCTCTCTCTCAATTCAATTCAATTCAATTCAAGGGGCTTTATTGGCATGGGAAACATGTGTTAACATTGCCAAAGCAAATGGAGTAGACAATACACAAAAGTGAAACAAACAAAACGAATTAACAGTAAACATTACACATACAGAAGTTTCAAAAACAATAAAGAAAAATTACGAGTGTCATATTAAATATTATACAGTGTTGTAACAATGTACAAATGGTTAAAGCACACAAGTTAAAATAAGTAAGCATAAATATGGGTTGTATTTACAATGGTGTTGTTTTTCACTGGTTGCCCTTTTCTTGTGGCAACAGGTCACAAATCTTGCTGCTGTGATGGCACACTGTGGAATTTCACCCAGTAGATATGGGAGTTTATCAAAATTGGATTTGTTTTCGAATTCTTTGTGGATCTGTGTGATCTGAGGGAAATATGTGTCTCTAATATGGTCATACATTGGGCAGGAGGTTAGGAAGTGCAGCTCGGTTCCACCTCATTTTGTGGGCAGTGTGCACATAGCCTGTCTTCTCTTGAGAGCCATGTCTGCCTACGGCGGCCTTTCTCAATAGCAAGGCTATGCTCACTGAGTCTGTACATCTAGTCAAAGGTTCTTCGAGACAGATGGGGGCACCTTGGGGGTACTGTTCCCCTCTGAGAGACAGGTGTCAAGGAGAGGGGAAGAGAGAAAGCGAAACAGAGCGAGCGAGAGTGCAGAACAGAGAGGGAAGGTAGAGGGGAATAGAAACAGAATGATGAGGGAGCAAGAGATGGAAGGAGAGAGAGATAAAGTGAGAGAGGAGGAGATGAGGGAGACAGAGAGAGGGATTAGAGGGCCATGCTAGTCTCTGCAGAGCTCTACTCACCCTTCTCTACCATTACACGCTACACACTACACACAACACGCGTGACGGGTTGAAACGCCACACACCTCCATTGTGAAAGCAACAAAGGATCATGAGCCAGGGGACTAGAGGACAACATCCCTGCTKCACTAATCACTGTCATTACAGAGAGCAGTAACACTCTGGTGTCTAAAGTCTCTCCCCTGTTTGTTTTTCGTGACCTACCAAGGTTCTAAGTCATTAGATTACTGGTACTCTAGATGGGATACATCCCTCTGTCTATTGCGTAACTGAATGGACCAGTATAGCCAGTACAATGTGACTGGAGAGTTTCATCTGTCACATGGGCGGGAAAGAATCCTGGCCAAAACTAAAGCCTCAGTAAATACTGAACCCAGGACTCAGCCCTTGCTGGATTGCAATCTCCTGGTTATCATTCCAGCTAGCATCTCTGTCAACATAGCAGATGGGTGTGTTTATGCCCGTCTCTTCTTGTCACCCACTGTTTGTGTGTGTGTGTGTGTGTGTGTGTGTGTGTGTGTGTGTGTGTGTGCGCGTGCGTGTGTGTGCTGTCTCTTATACACATCTAGATGTGTATAAGAGACAGGTGTGTGTGTGCGTGAGTGTGTGTCCTACGGTGACACATTAGCAAGGTGTTGGCTGGTGAGTGTGATTATAGCAGAGGTGTAAGTCTCCGTGTAATACGGCCTGTTGTAATACCAATCCAGTGACACTCTCCTCTAAGCCTGTTCTAAGTGGAATTTAGAGCAGTGAAACAGAACAGAGGCCAATTCACACCATCACACACAAACAATGTGTTGTGTTTTGTTGTGTATCGGAATGAAATGCGGACCGTTTTCAGAGATTAATTAGTTTCTCTGTTCTGTAACACTTAATGTGCAGGGTTTTGTTTCAGCCCTGCTCTTTCTGAAGATGTCATAAAACAACGACAGGCTGTCACAGGTTTTGTCTAATACCTGTGATGTTAACCACAAAGACAGACATGGTGTCCTCTCCTCTCATTGTGTCTGGTTCTTAACAGGGTTCCAGTGATGGAGAGAGAGAGCACCTTCAGAGCTTACAGAGACCCAGAGATGTGAGTGTGAACCAGGCATCCACTCAACACTGTCAGGGTAACACCGTTAATTGCACTCCACTCGCTTTTAATTAAATAACATAAGCCTATTACAAGTAGAAATGAGATTAATTTTGCATCTCACTCTGAAAACTGTATAATGAGGATGGGTGTGATATCTGGGTCTCCCATTACCCTCCCCGTGTGTGTGTGTGTCTCTTCTTCTTCTCTCTCCTCTCTCTCTCTCTGCTCTCTCTCTTCTTCTCCTCTCGTCTCTCCTCCTCTCTTCTCTATCTCTCTTCTTTCTTCTCTTCCCTCTCTCGTCATCTTCTCTCCTGCTCTCTCTCTCTCTCTGCTGTCTGTTCTCTTTCTCTTCTCCTCTCTCTTCTCTGTCTCTGTCTTCCTCTCTCTCTTCTCTCTCCTGCTCTGGTCTCCATCTTCCTCTTTCCTGCCCCTCTCTCCTCCTGCTGGCCTGTTCTCCC
>NC_036839.1:32873706-32893706 GCF_002910315.2 Salvelinus sp. IW2-2015
AAATGTGTGTGTTGTGTGTGGTGTGTGTGTGTGTGTGTGTGGTGTGTGTGTGTGGTGTGTGTGGTGTTGGTGTGTGTGTGTGTGTGTGTGTGTTGTGTGGTGTGTGTGTGTGTTTGTGTGTGTGTGTGTGTGTGTGTTGTGTGTGTGTGGTGTGTGTGTTGTGTCAGAGATAGAGACAGATGGGGGCACCTTGGGGGTACTGTTCCCCTCTGAGAGACAGGTTCAAGGAGAGGGGAAGAAGAAAGCGAAACAGAGCGAGCGAGAGTGCAGAACAGAGAGGAAGTAGAGGGAATAAGAAACAGAATGATGAGGGAGCAAGAGATGAAGGAGAGAGAGATAAAGTGAGAGAGGAGGAGAGTGAGAAGGGAGACAGAGAGAGGATTAGAGGGCCATGCTAGTCTCTGCAAGCTCTACTCACCCTTCTCTACCATTACACGCTACACACTACAACAAACACGCGTGACGGGTTGAAACGCCACACACACCTCCATTGTGAAAGCAACAAAGGATCATGAGCCAGGGGACTAGAGGACAAACTCCCTGCTCACTAATCACTGTCATTACAGAGAGCAGTAACACTCTGGTGTCTAAAGTATCTCCCCTGTTTGTTTTTCGTGACCTACCAAGGTTCTAAGTCATTAGATTACTGGTACTCTAGATGGGATACATCCCTCTGTCTATTGCGTAACTGAATGGACCAGTATAGCCAGTACAATGTGACTGGAGAGTTTCATCTGTCACAATGGGCGGCGAAAGAATCCTGGCCAAAACTAAACCTCAGTAAATACTGAACCCAGACTCAGCCCTTGCTGGATTGAATCTCCTGGTATCATTCCAGCTAGCATCTCTGTCAACATAGCAGATGGGTGTGTTTATGCCCGTCTCTTCTTGTACCCACTGTTTGTGTGTGTGTGTGTGTGTGTGTGTGTGTGTGTGTGTGTGTGTTGTGTGTGTGTGTGTGTGTGTGTGTGTGGTGTGTGTGTGTGTGTGTGTGTGTGTGTGTGTGTGTGTGTGTGTGTGTGTGTGTGTGCGTGTGCGTGTGCGTGTGCGTGTTGCGTGTGCGTGTGCGTGTGCGTGGTGAGGTTGAGAGAGAGAGAGAGCTGTCAGTCAGAGAGAGCTTAGCAAGTGGCAGGGTGGCCAGAGTTCAGAGGGGCTGTCTGGTCTGTCTCTGTAGGTTTATACTGACAGCACAGAAAGTGACAGAAGAGAAGAGAGGGTAAAAAAGAGAGAGTAAAGAGAGAGAGGGACAGAGGGAAGAGAGAGACAGACGGGAGAGAGGGAGAGAGAGAGGGAGGGACAGAGGGAGAGCAGAGGAGGAGACAGAGCGGGCGAGAAGGGAGAGAGAGAACATTTTTTTTTTTTTTAAATTTTATTTCACCTTTATTTAACCAGGTAGGCTAGTTGAGAACAAGTTCTCATTTCAACTGCGAACCTGCCAGATAAAGCATAGCAGTGTGAACAGACAACAACAGAGTTACCACCATGGAGTAAACAATAAACAAGTCAATAACATGGTAGAAAAAAAGAGAATCTATATACAATGTGTGCAAAAGGCATGAGGTAGGCAATAAATCGAATAATTACAATTTAGCAGATTTACCACTGAGTGAAAAATCATCAGATGATCATGTGCAAGGAAGAGATACTGGTGTTGCAAAAAGAGCAGAAAAGTAAAATAAAAAAAAGCAGTATGGGGGAGTGAGGTAGGTAAATTGGAGTGGGTAGTTTACAGATGGACCTATGTTACAGCTGCCAGCGATCGGGTTAGCTGCTCGGATAGCAGATTTTTAAAGTTGTTGAGGGAGATAAAGTCTCCAACTTCAGAGATTTTTGCAATTCGTTCCAGTCGCAGGCAGCAGAGAACTGGAAGGAAAGGCGTCCAAATGAGGTTTTAGCTTTAGGGATGATCAGTGAGATACACCGCTGGAGCGCGTGCTGCGGTGTGGGTTGTTTAGCCCCAAATCGTGGGGACCAGTGAACTGAAAAGTAAAGGCGGCACTTACCTAGCATAGCCTTGTTAGATGACCTGGAGCAGTGGGCCTGACGAACGAACATGTAGCAGAGGGCCAGGCCGACTAGGCGATTTACAGGCGCATCTTCCTCTCTTTTTTTCGAGAGAGAGAATATTACTGTCAACACTGCCAACAGAGACCCAGGACTGACAGCACTTGTAGCTGTATTTAAATATAAACATCTCTATTTGCAATGTGACAATGTCCATCAGAGGGCAGCAATAATATGCTGTTTGCAATATGTACACATTAGTAGACAATGCATGTGATGTAATCGCAATGTGTTGAATTGGAAACTTGTTTTGAAGCAAGTGGGGCGGCAGCGTAGCCTTGTGGTTAGAGTGTTGGACTAGTAACCGAAAGGTTGCAAGATTGAATCCCTGAGCCGACAAGGTACAAATCTGCCGTTCTGCCCCTGAACAAAGCAGTTAACCCACTGTTCCTAGGCCATCATTGAAAATAAGAATTTGTTCTTAACTGACTTGCCTAGTTAAATAAAGGTAAAATAATAAAAAGTACTGTGCCCAGTATGTAAAATGACACTGTTTGTTTTGGCAACTTCTCTGCATTTTTGAGGTGTCAAAATGTCACCCATGTGTGTCTCCAAGCAGTTACCCCAACGGGACATATGGGGGCAGAGGAAGCATAAAGAGGGGAAGATAGGGMCAGAGAAGGCCAGCAGAGGGGCAGAGGAGAAGCATAAGGTACGAAAGGGGAACTGAGGGGCCATAGAGAGGAGCTGAATCACAATGACCTCTCCAATGACTGCAGGATATTATAGACTCTGAATATAGGAAACTCTTTGAGATTTCCATCACTCTGTGATATAATACAACATCTAGACAAGTGTATGATGTACTGTATTGATACAGCAAGGGCTTATCTTACATAATGCCTTTGGAACATTGAAAGAGATAATATAATGGGGACTGTGGCACGGAAAACAGCTCTCAAACTTCCTTGTTAAAGTCTGTAAAAGTCACAATAAAGTGTTGAATCATGATAAGATCTCAGCATAAGGAGAATTGCATAACTCTTCATTAATAAACTCAAACACAATCCCATGCATAACGTCCTGATGGCCTGACCTGTGTCCGCGTTCCAGACATATTGTTAGGTGTCTGAACGCGTATGTGTGTTTGCTTGTGTGTGTTTGAGTGTGTTTTTGTGTCTTGTCTTGAAGTCTGTCTCTCTGAGCTGTGAACAGGGCGATGTGCGCTGTGTTTTTGTACGTGTTCATTAAGCCTCCATCCGTTGAGGAATCAAAGGCGAGAGGATTAGAGACGTCTGCAGTCCGACCGAGATAGGAGAATGAGAGGAGGAGGGGAGGAAGAGAGAAGGGGAGAGAGAGAGGAGGGGAGGAAGAGAGAAGGGGAGAGAGAGAGAGCTCTCTGTTTGCTTTAGAACAGCGGATGGAGCTAGATAAGAACTAGCTTTAAAGGCGGCCAAAGTTTTAAATGTTTTTGTGAGTCAGTTAAGAGTCTATTAATTCTCCTCCAGATAATGACTGTGAGGAGAGGAAATGAGAGGAGTCTGAAACTCCAGGCCATTTGAGCTGCGCTGAGTTTTGGGGGCTGAAAACGTCTTTGATAAAACTTGACAATCAAAAGTGGGAGAAACTTCAAAGTAACTTTAAAAGCATTGAGGATAATTATGCTGGCATAATTTTTCTGCTTTTCACATATATCCTCCTCCCTGTGCATCTCTCTGTCTCTCTCTCTCTCTCTCTCTCTGTCCCCGAGTTCACCTCTCTGGTTGGTTGTACTGGCGTCCTGGTTACCTAGCCCACTAATCCCGGGGACCGTCACATTTAAATAGTCTTTTCACTGTAGAGCATTCAGCTCTCAGCCAGAGGCAGACCGACAGACAGAGAGGAGCTGCAGAGATAAAGAGACACAGATTACGCAAACACCCAAGCTCAGACACGCACATATGCGCATACACACRCACACACACACACATTGTATCTCTCTGCCTGTTTAATTAGCCCAAAAGTTTATCAGGGTGATCAGGAGTTGAGATAGAGCCAATCTTCTCCTCTTTCTCTTTCTCTCGCTCCTCCCTTCCTTCTCTCTGAGCCAAGAGTCTCTTTTTGATATCTATCTCTTTCTTTCCCTGTCTTTCTCTCTGAGCCAGCTACAGCCTCTAAAAGACCCACATTGTGGATACCACCCGTTTATTTTGTGTTGTTTTCTTTTTTTAATTATGTGTCTTTACGGATATATTCCTTAGTGTGATATGTATGTGACTGTTACATAGCATTGCTACTATCAATGTAAGTGACAGAACAACAAGTGAAAGAAAAAGACAGTGAGTTGGCAGAGGAAGGCTAACGGGTTGACCCCTGGATAGGTTCATATTCCTCTCCTGGTGACTCCAACTCTTTTTCTTCCCTGAACTCCTTCTTTTTTGTTTTATTTGGTTTTATTTTCATTGACAATCAGCCTTGGAAGTGAAATCCAAGACGGGCCTTGAAAAGAGCTCAGTAAAGATTCTGACATTCCCCATATCKCGCTCTCTCTCTCTCTGTCTCTCTCTCTCTTTCTCTCCCCATCTCACTCTCCATCCCTGGCMCCCCTCTCTCTCCCTCTGCCAACATTCCTCTTCAGGATAATCAATATCATAGTTTTTCTTTTTGTGATAGTTTGGCCAGAAAGGAGCTGGAAACGGAAGATGTGGAGAAAGAAAGGAACAAAAGGAAAACCAAGCCCAGATGATAGTGTGTGTGTGTGTGTGTGTGTGTGTGTGTGTGTGTGTTGTTTGTGTTGTGTGTGTGTGTGTGTGGTGTGTGTGTGTGTGTGTGTGTGTGTGTGTGTGTGTGTGTGTGTGTGTGTGTGTGTGTGTGTGTGTGTGTGTGTGTGTGTGTGTGTGTGTGTGTGTGTGTGTGTGTGTGTGTGTGTGTGTGTGTGTGTGTGTGTGTTGTTGTGGTGTGAGTGCTGTTGTGGGTTGTGTGTGTGTGTGTGTGTGCATGAGGTAGTGCCATGCCAAAGCATTCCTCCTCACCAATACCATGCTGGCCGTAAACTGAGATGTCCTCTCCTGTCAGACAGCTGCAGACTGAACTAATCTGTCATTGGCCTAATTAGAAATGATTGAGTTATAAGTGTGGAACAGCCATTCCACACACTGGCCAGAAGCAGTTAGTGACAGTTTCCACAACAAATGACCATTGAGTGATTTTCTGGGACTCCGATGAATAGGAGACTTGAAACCCTCTCAAAGTATAATAGCACCACAGTATTGATTTGGTATAAATACAGTAATAACAGAAGTATTTTTGCAGCATTCCAGCTCAGTCTTAAATGTCTGAATGGTGGAGGCAGGCACGAGTTGTACCATCACATTAATGCCCTCATCACAAACCTTGAACTGTTTCTGGCCAAATAACAGCATCTGTGTAGCGTTGCTTGTCAGCGGGGATTTGTTCTTATGGTGCACTAGAAGAAGAATGACTAATGGGAAGTAGAATTAAACTGAAATGCCCTCTTGTCATCCTTCCTTCTTCTCATTTAGCAGACACTCTTATCCAGAACGATTTACAGGAGCAATTAGGGTTAAGTGCCTTACTCAATGGGACATCAACGATTTCTTTCACTTAGTTAGCTCGGTATTCAAACCAGTGACCTTTCGGTTACTGGCCCAACGCTCATCCTCCTCCTTGTTCCCCTTCTCCTCCTTCTCCTTCTCTTTCTTCTCCTCCTCCACCTCCTCCTCCTCCTCGTTCTCCTTCACCTCTTTCTCCTCTTCCTCCTTCTCCTCCTCCTCTTCCTCTTCCTCCTCCTCCTCCTCCAGCACCCCTAACACTGTTCTTTTAACAGGAAACATTACAGCAGTGAACTCCGAGAGGGAGAAGTGAGCCAATGTGCACACGCTAGCCTCAACAGCCGAGCGGCACCAACAGAGACACGCACAGAGAGGCAAAGCACTTTTTTATTCATGTTTTATTTTTAACTGGGGAGCGGGGGGTGGTAGATCAGCTTTAATGCTGCAGATTGTGAGTTTTATGAATGTAATTGTTTGCATAATTTCTAATGCCCCTTATGTTCTTTTTCCTTTTCTTTTCTTTATACCTTTTTGCTCCATCCTACCATCCCTGCCCTGACTGGAGTAAACTAACTTGGCAATACTTCTACTGCTACTTGCAGCTATTCTCGCTCACATGTACGGAACAGCCAATCTACCGTTCATTCTGATTTTAACTCCAAATCTCTGATGTCCACAGATTAACCCATATTTCCCAGTATAATACCATTTTGCTATTTTCTTTTGCAATACATCCCTCCATTTTACTGTGATATCTTACGAGGGTCCTGAACCTCCCTATTTCTAACGCGTCTACCRATATTGCCCTATATATAAATACTTTACCCACCAGTGTAACAATATTATCCATAGACTGATCGTAGTTTTTCAGATCCCGCTAAAAATGCAGTTTGCAGGTCCATCTGAACCGTGATATGACATAACCATTCCTGGACCTGACTCCAAAAGCGAGCCACCGATGGAAAGTACCAGAAACTATGTGCTTTTGATTCTGTTTCCTCGTGGCAGTCTGCACAAGGCTGACTGTTCAATGTCCCTTTTAATTGAGCATTATTTTTGTAGCAAGTACTTTATATAATATGTTAAATTGAAATTAACGGATTGATGTGTCAATTGTTGTTTAATATGTCAGTTCATAGACCCGATGCCAAGGTATGTGTCACGCTCGTCGTCCTCCTCATCTGAGGAGGAGAAGTTTGAAGGATCGGAGGACCAATATGCAGCGTGGTAAGTGTTCATCTTGATATTTATTAACACAGAGAACACTTAACGAAACTATACAAAAATAACAAACAACGAACGTGAAGCTAATGAATAATAGTGCTGACACAAAACCACTACACATAGACAATCACCTACAACCCACAATGACAAAACAGGCTACCTAAATATGGTTCCCAATCAGAGACAACGACTAACACCTGCCTCTGATTGAGAACCATATCAGGCCAAACACAGAAACAGACAAACTAGACATACAACATAGAATGCCCACTCAGATCACACCCTGACCAAACAAAACATAGAAACATACAAAGCAAWCTATGGTCAGGGCGTGACAGTMWGGGACATCAAAGACCTGTTCCCAACTGACTTTAATTTTATACGACGTTGCAATCTAACCTTTTGACTTGACGTGAAACTGATAGGATTTATACGAATCGTTTTAAGCCATTTGTGATTTTTAATGGGTGGCAGACAGACAAATTCTTTAATTTATTTTTTAAGTAATTGTCTCTTCTCATTTTGTGGCAGAGCCGCAATGAGTTGGTTATAATTTTGTATTGAGCATACACCTCCATACACTGCTGTTAGTTGCTTGTGTGATACAATTTTACCATCCTTATTTACAATTTCCTTCATAAATACAATACACTTCCTGTACATTTTTTCCAAGAAAATKGTATTTTCTTTATCAGTACATTGGACTTTGGTCATATTATTTTCTGTAATATTACATCTGCCGTAATTTGAAATTGTTGCCAACTCTGTATGACGTAATTTAAAAAGGAGAGATCCACTGTCAATCCACCAAAAATGTAAGGTTTAAATCTGCAAAAAGGCAAAGAGCCCACTCTTACACTGCATTTGGAAGGTATTCAGACTCTTTGACTTTTCCACATTTAGTTATGTTACAGCCTTATTCTAAAATGGATTAAATAAGACATTTTCCTCATCAATCTACACACAATACCCCATCATGACAAAGTGAAAACAGGTTTTTAGAATTTTTGCAAATTACATAAAAAAACAGAAATACTTTATTTACATAAGTATTCAGACCCTTTGCTATGAGACTCGAATTGAGCTCAGGTGCATCCTGTTTCCATTGATCATCCTTGAGATGTTTCTGCAACTTGATTGGGGTCCACCTGTGCTATCTTCAATTGATTGGACATGATTTGAAAAGGCAAACACATGTCTAAGGTCCCAAGGTTGACAGTGCATGACAGAGCAAAAACTAAGACAGGATTGTGACAGGATTGTGACGAGACAGGATTGTGTCGAGGCACAGATCTGGGGAAGGGTACCAAAAAATGTCTGCAACATTGAAGGTCCCCAAGAGCACAGTGGCCTCCATCATTCTTAAATGGAAGATGTTTGTAACCACCAAGACTCTTCCTAGAGCTGGCCGCCCAGCCAAACTGAGCAATTGGGGGAGAAGGGCCTTGTTCAGGGAGGTGACCAAGAACCTGATGGTCAATCTGACAGAGCTCCAGAGTTCCTCTATGGAGATGGGAGAACCTTCCAGAAAGACAACCATCTCTGCAGCACTCCACCAATCAGGCCTTTATGGTAGAGTGGCCAGCTGGAAGCCTCTCCTCAATAAAAGGCACATGACAGCCCGCTTGGAGTTTGCCAAAAGTCATCTAAAGGACTCTCAGACCATGAGAAACAAGATTCTCTGGTCTGATGAAACCTAGACTGAACTCTTTGTCCTGAACGACAAGTGTCACGTCTGGAGGAAACCAGGCACCATCCCTACGTTGAAGCATGGTGGTGGCAGCATCATGCTGTGGGGATATTTTGTAGTGGCAGGGACTGGGAGACTAGTCAGGATTGAGAGAAAGATGAACGGAGCAAAGTACTGAGAGATCCTTGATGAAAACCTGCTCCAGAGCACTCAGGACCTCAGACTGAGGCGACAGGACAATGACACTAAGCACACAGCCAAGACAACACAGGAGTGGCTTCGGGACAACTTCTCAACTTCTCTGGGATATGTACACCAAGCACATCTATCCTCACCATCCATCCATTTAATCAGGAGACTACATGGCAATTTAAAGTTTGTGTCTTTTAGAAACCCAATCCGTAATATAGTACACTTATCACAGTTGGATTTAGTCCAGAGAAACTAGAGAAATTATTCAGGTCCTCAATGAGGCCCTTCAAGTTTAAAGATTAAGGACTCAAAAGAAAATTTGAATAATCTGCGTACATTGATACTATTGTCTCTAATCCATATATGTTTTGCCCCTTAAAGTTATCATTAGATTTTTAAAGCTAACAGTTCAATGGCCATCATTTCTAGGTATGGTGACCAGAAGACAGCCTCTTGGCAATTTAAAGTTCTCAGAGAAGTAACTGTTATTTGTTATTTTACATAAAGGATTGTTGTACGGGACTTTTACCCACCTTATGAGAGATTCTCCAAAGTAAAAAAAAATCCAGGCACCTATAAATAGATTCTAGACGTACTTTATCATAGGATTTCTCAAACTCTGGTGTCCCTGCATTCTTATAGTTTTCCATTATTTCTAGTAATTGTCTAATGTCTCCAATATGTCTTCCTTTTAAGAATCCCGTCTGATTGTGATAAATCATGTCAGGTAGGACTTTGTTTACTCTATGAGCAATACATTTTGCATCGCAWCATTGAAGGGTGAGGGGCATCCAATTTTTTTAGACTGGGTATTTTTATTGCCCCCTTAGCTCCTGCTTCACTAGCAGAGATATCAGTCCCTCTTTTTGGGTTTCCGACAGTTTGCCATTTATATTAGAGTAATTAAAACATGATAGTAAGGGATCTTTCAGTAGTTCATAAAACGTTTGATGTTTCTCTACTGGAATGCCATCGAGACCAGGGGTTTTCCCCATCTGAAAGGAATCAATTGCCAACCATAGTTTGTCATGTGCAATTAGACCTTCACAAGATTGTTTTTGGGTCACAGATCGTTTAACATGTTTTCTGGGGAGACGGATGTCGCAAAACTCATCGTCATGTAAGGTTGCAGGATACTGACTGGAGATTATTTGTTTAAAATATTTTACTTCCTCATTCAAAATATATTTTGGTGAGAAGGATTCCACAAAATGTGTGGGTTATTTTTGGTTGTGTTTCTATATTGAATATTTCTCCATCCAAGTTTTTTAGATAAATTAAACCTGATCTTTCCTGAATAAATTCCTCAAACTCCTTTTGTTTTGTGTCTAGATTATACAGTGCTTCTGGATTGCATTTATCTACACTATTGATGTGTAATTTTAGATGTTCTATTTCGGTCGTAAGTCTTTTCTCTGTCGACCGTTTTAGTTTTTGGGATGAAAAAGGAATTGAATGGCCTCTAAAGGCACATTTAAAGGTATCCCATATGATAAGTGGGTCCACTACACCTGTATTGTGCAAGAAAAAGTCTGTTATGAATTATTTCGTTTTTGATAAGAAAATAGTGTCAGTCAATTGTAATGGGACATTTTAATTGTATGTGTCCACATAACTGAGCAGGGTTGTTACAAAAAAACGTAACTGTAATCCGTTACGTTACCAGCAAAAATATTGTAATCAGATTACAGATACTTTTGAAAAACTAGAACCCCTTAAATAAAGCAGCTTAATTGAATTTTAAAACCCCAAATCTATTTTGCATGAAGAAACAACCTGTTATTCATCACAAACTTTGTGAATATCTGGGTTTTCCCTCTTCACGATGCAGAAAGACTTGTTTTAATCAGTAGACACCACTCATTTTTATTACAACACACCTGTCATAATTGTTTTCCTTACTAAAGTAGAGGTTTATTATTATTATTATTATTATTGCTAAAGGTACTGCATAGGTGTCACGTTCTGACCTTAGTTCCTTTTTTATGTCTTTGTGTTAGGTTGGTCAGGGCGTGAGTTGGGGTCGGTAGTCTATGTTCTTTTTTCTATGTTGTTATATTTCTGTGTTTGGCCTGGTATGGTTCTCAATCAGAGGCAGCTGTCGATCGTTGTCTCTGATTGAGAATCATACTTAGGTAGCCTGTTTTCCCCATTTTGGTTGTGGGTGTTTATTTTCTGTGTAGTGTCTGTTCACCTTGCAGAACTGTTTCGTTTTCTCCTCGTTGTTATTTTGTGTAGTGTTCAGTTTTCAATTAAATTATGACGAACACTTACGACGCTGCATTTTGGTCCTCTTCTCCTTCATCAGACGAGAATCGTTACAATAGGTGAAAACATATTTTTTTTAGCAAGAGATAACACTTGTATAGCCTAAGAAAGTAGCAGAAATGTGCAGAAAGTCATTTTTAATGCATATTATTGAAGGGAAACAATAACAGTTTTGAACTTTTTTGGCAACATGGTGATATATTCTTACATACTGTACAATGAGGAATTCACCTACAAAATACTAGTCTTCTCCCATTTTTTGGAACAATTGCCCCCACCCACAAGGTGTATAAACAACAACATTAAATAAGAGAATAGATACAAAACAAAAACGTGAAGAACATAAATCAATCAACTCTAATTAGCACATGTAGGACAGTATGCAAGTGTGTGTGCATGGACTTTGCAGATGTACTTCTCACATGTGCAGCACATAGTATTTGATTTACAGTCCTTCTTTGGGGGACAGAATTGGGATCTCCTCCTCTTGCCTACCCCAGCTGCAGCCTCAGGTGGATCGGTACAAGATTCAGTCCCCAGAACAGCTTTCACAAGTGCTGCAAAGGCTGCTGTGCTGGGGAGGCACTCCCTTTTTGAATGTGCGGGGTTACAAGTGCCTTTCCCAGCTGCTCCAGGAACACCCTCCTCTTGTTCTTCTTATCAGGCATCCAGGTACTGTTGATCTTGTTCCATATCACGAAGGCATTGTATGAGGACACATCAATGTTAAGGAAGAAAACCAGGGCCAGCGCGCGGTCATCCTCCTGTATCTGTAAGTTCCAATCACCTTGTCCAGGTTGTCCACTTCTCTTTTGTTGTGGTTGTAGTCCAGGATGATGGCTGGCTTCCTGTCCTCACGATCACTGATTTCAGACGTTTTGTGCAGTGTGCTCAGGAGGACCACATTCTTGATCCTCTTTGGGAGGTAAGAAACTAGAGTGGTGGTTGGGGCCTCTCTCCCCCTTGTTGCGAGGAGTGCAGGGGGGAGCTCAGGCTTGTTCTTTCTAACTGTGCCAACCATGGTGATCGTCCTCTTCAGGAGCTGCTGGCTGAGTCTTTAAGAGGTGAAGAAATTGTCACACGTGACATTGTGCCCCCTCAGTCCATCTGTCTCATCAAGCACAACTCGCATCCCCTGGTTCTTCTCCAGGCCTCCACTGGTCGGCTTCCCTGTGTAGACTTGCATCTCCAAGCGTAGCTGGATTGTGCGTCACAGGCCACCCATATCTTGATGCCACACTTTGCTGGCTTGCTGGGCATATACTGCGAGAAAGGACAGCGACCTTGTGACAAAAGAGATTACTATCAGTAAATAGTATCAGTGTCACAGAAAACAATCACATAAATCAATGATATTACAGCAATACATAATACAATTTTTTTTACCTCTGAATGGAACCAGTTGCTCATCCACTGTTACTTCAGGCCCAGGGTTGTAGCAGTATGGCAGACGCTCCACCCACTTCTCCCAGACCTCTCTTATGGCCGTCAGTTTGTCTCTCACACGTCTTGCAGGTCTTGACTCACGGTTATCAAATCGCAGCATTCTTGAGAAAGTGTGAAAGACTTTCAGTGGCATCGTGGCACGGAAAATCACCCTTCTACTCTCTGTATCCCAGAGACTACATGTAGACTCGCCTCGGGACCTATACACACCCGCTAAGATTAGCAGCACTATGTAGGCATGCAGGTCAATCTCATCCATCCTTTTCCAGTTGTCTCCATGTTTACGGAAACCCTCCAAATTTGTCATCTCCAGGATGATTTTTTCGATAGCTGGTGTGATGCAGATGTAGAATGTTTAGGCGATGTCCTGGGCATGGGCAACTGCATATCTTGTGGGACCTGGTGACAAGTACCATGTTGTCAAATCAAGTCAAATCAAAGTTTATTTGTCACGTGCGCCGAATACAACAGGTGTAGACCTTACAGTGAAATGCCTACTCACAGGCTCTTACCAATAGTGCGAAGGAAAAAAATGTGTGTGTGTGTGTGTGTGTGTGTGTGTGTGTGTGTGTGTGTGTGTGTGTGTGTGGTTTGTTTTTGTGCTTTGGTTGTGTGTGGTGTGTGGTGTTGTGGGTGTGTGTGGTGTGTGTGTGTAGGTAAGTAAAGAAAAATA
Source organism: Salvelinus sp. IW2-2015 (assembly GCF_002910315.2). Classification (NCBI taxonomy): domain Eukaryota; kingdom Metazoa; phylum Chordata; class Actinopteri; order Salmoniformes; family Salmonidae; genus Salvelinus; species Salvelinus sp. IW2-2015. The sequence goes on from NC_036839.1 coordinate 32,886,755, forward strand.
AAACAACAGTAAAAAAAAATTTGAAAATAACAGTAGCTAGGCTATATACAGACACCGGTTAGTCAGACTTATTACGTAGTTAATGTACATTTAGTACTGGTTAAATGAACTATGCATATATGAAGCAGAGAGTACAGTGCGTATAAAAAAGAGTTGGCAGTCGGTGGGACACACAATCCAGAATCAACGCAGTGAGCCAATGTCCGGGAGCATTAGTTGGTCGGCCAATTGATGGTAGTATGTACATAAATGCTATCGTTAAGTGAATATGACATATTTGGAAAAACAAAATAGCAGCAGCGTAAAAATTAGGGTGGGGAGGCAACACAATGTCAAAATCGGGTAAGCCATTTTGTACTTACCTGTTCAGGAGCCTTACGGCTTGGGGGTAAAAACTGTGAGAAGGCATTTTTGGTCCTAGACTTGCACTCCGTACCTTGGCCATGCGTAGAGAGAGACAGTCTAGACTGGGTGACTGCGTCTTTCTAACCAATTTATAGGCGCCTTCCTCTGACCCGCCTGTGTAGAGTCCTGTATTCAGGCAGCTTTGCCCATGATTACTGGGCCGTACGCATTTACCCTCTGTAGTGCCCTTTGCGGTCAGAGCCGACAATTGCTACCATGCAGTGATCAACCAGTCAGGATGCTCGCTATTTGCACCTGTATAACCTTTTGAGGATCTTCAGGACCCATGCCAAATCGTTTTAGTTCCTGAGGGAATAGCTTTTGTCGTGCCCTCTTCACGACTGTCTTGGTTTTTGACATTCTAGTTTGCCTTGTTGATTGACACCATGAACTTGAAGCTTCTCAACCTGCTCCACTAACAGCCCCGTCGAGGGAATGGGCGTACTCGTGCTCCTTTTCCTGTAGTCCACAATCATCTCCTTAGTCTTGGTTACATTGAGGGATAGGTTGATATTCTGGCACCACCCGGCCAGGTCTCTGACCTCCTCCCTATAGGCTGTCTCGYCGTTGTCGGTGATCAGGCCTACCACTGTTGTGTCGTCTGCAAACTTAATGATGGTGTTGGAGTCGTGCCTGGCCATGCAGTCGTGGGTGAACAGGGAGTACAGAAGGGGACTGAACACGCACCCCTGAGGAGCTCCAGTGTTGAGGATCAGCGTGGCAGATGTGTTGCTACCTACCCTCACCACCTGGGGGCGGCCCGTCAGGAAGTCCACTATCCAGTTGCAGAGGGAGGTGTTTAGTCCCAGGTTCCTTAGTTTAGTGATGTGCTTTGAGGGTGCTATGGTGTTTAACGCTGAGCTGTAGTCAATGAATAGCGTTCTCACATAGGTGTTCCTTTTGTCCAGGTGGGAAAGGGCAGTGTTGAGTGCAATAGAGATTGCATTATCGGTGGATCTGTTTGGGCAGTATGCAAATTGGAGTGGGTCTAGGGTTTCTGGGATAATGGTGTTGATGTGAGCCGTTACCAACCTTTCAAAGCATTTCATGGCTACGGACGTGAGTGCTACGGGTCTGTAGTCAGTTAGGCAGGTTGGCTTTCTTGGGCATAGGGACTATGGTGGTCTGCTTGAAACATGTTGGTATTACAGACTCAATCAGGGACATGTTGAAAATGTTGGTAAAGACACCTGCCAGTTGGTCAGCACATGCCCGGAGCACACGTCCTGGTAATCTGTCTGGCCCCGCAGCCTTGTGTATGTTGACCTGTTTAAAGGTCTTTCTCACGTCGGCTACGGAGAGCTTGATCACACAGTCGTCCGGAACAGCTGATGCTCTCATGCATGCCTCAGTGTTGCTTGCCTCGAAGCGAGCATAGAAGTGATTTAGCTCGTCTGGTAGGCTCGTGTCACTGGGCAGCTCGCAGCTGTGCGTCCCTTTGTAGTMTATAATAGTTTGCAAGCCCTGCCACATCCGACGAGTGTCGGAGCCGGTGTAGTATGATTCAATCTTAGCCCTGTATTGACGCTTTGCCTGTTTGATGGTTAGTCGCAGGGCATAGTCGCAGGGCATAGCAGGATTTCTTGTAAGCTTCCGGGTTAGTGCCCCGCAGCTTGAAAGCGGCAGCTCTACCCTTTAGCTCAGTGCGAATGTTGCCTGTAATCCATGGCTTCTGGTTGGGGTATGTACGTACAGTCACTGTGGGGACGACGTCCTCGATGCACTTATTGATAAAGCCAGTGACTGATGTGATGTACTCCTCCTCAGAAGAATCCCGGAACATGTTCCAGTCTGTGATAGCAAAACAGTCCTGTAGTTTAGCATCTGCTTCATCTGACCACTTTTTTACAGACCGAGTCACTCGTGCTTCCTGCTTTAATTTTTGCTTGTAAGCAGGAATCAGAAGGATAGAGTTGTGGTCGGATTTACCAAATGGAGGGCGAGGGAGAGCTTTGTACGCATCTCTGTGTGTGGAGTTCAGGTGATCTAGAATTGTTTTCCCTTTGATTGCACATTTAACATGTTGATGGAAATTTGGTAGAACTGATTTAAGTTTCCCTGCATTAAAGTCTCTCGGAAAACTTTTTTGTTTGCTTATTTCCTTATACAGCTGACTGAGTGCGGTCTTAGTTCCAACATCTGTTTGTGGTGGTAAATAAACAGCCACAAAAAGAATGCTGAAAACTCTCTAGCAAGTAGTGTGGCCTGCAATTTATCACAATATACTCACTTCAGGTTAGCAAAATCTAGAGACTTCCTTAGATTTCGTGCACCAGCTGTTGTTTACAAATATGCACAGACCCCCCCCCCCCTCGTCTTGCCGGAGTGTGCTGCTCTATCTTGCCGGTGCAGCGTATATATCCCGCTAGCTGAATATCCATGTCGTCATTCAGCCACGATTCCCTGAAACAGGATATTACAGTTTTGATGTCCCGTTGGTAGGATATTCGTGATCGTACCTCGTCTAATTTATTGTTCAATGATTGCACGTTGGCGAGTAGTATTGACGGTAACGGCAGCTTTCCCAGTCGCCTTTCCGGGTCCTGACCAGGCATCCGGCGTTGTGTCCTCTGTACCTGCATCGATTCCTCTTGTGAATAACTGGGATGTCGGCCCTGCCGAGTGTTTGGAGAATATCATGTGATTCTTGCTTGTTGTTGAAAAAATCTTTGTGTAATCCGAGGTGAGTGATCACTGTCCTGATATCCAGAAGCTCTTTTCTACCGTAAGATACGGTTGCAGAAATATTATGTACAAAACAATTTACAAATAATGTGAAAAACCCACATAATAAGACAATTGGTTGGGCGCCCGTAAAACGGCTGTTCTTTGACAAAAAGTCTCTCTTTCAGCTTGGGGAATTTCGTCTTCATCTGAAGATGATGCATCGTGCTCTGGGTTGTATTCTTCCCCATCTTCTTCTTCAGATACCTCCTCCTCTTCTAAATCATTGTTCTCTTGTTCCTCCTGGACATCTGAAAAAATCTGATCTATGACCTGTTGTGCACTGGAACCTGCACTCATGGCTTCAGCAAAGAGAGAACTGTGGGGACTGTCATCTGCAGCACCTTTATAGTCTCTGACCGCATTCCCCATTAGTAAAAAGTGCTTTCAAGAAATGTTTATTTTGTCTGAATTTTTTAAAATTTTGTCTGTGAACTTGAGTCATGTGTGGGTCATGGATGGGAGATGCTGCACATAAACAAGACAGTTATAGTTATGTCTGAGTTCTCTCAGTAGCACACATACGTGCGTGCGTGCGTGTGTGCGTGCGTGTGTGCGTGCGTGTGTCTTTGTGGTTTTTGTGGTGTGTAAATTATTTCGGAAAAGTCACTTTTCAAAATCAAAGAAGATCACTTAGGGGTTTTCTCTGCTGTTTAACACAGTGGCGGTCAGTTTTCACCCTTAAGACAACACAAGTGTTAAATTCAGAAAAAAATCTTTGACACTTCTCTGTTCTCTCAATGACATTCAAATCAGCATTGAAAAAGGTACAAGTTTAAGTTTGTTCCACCTGAGTRAGTCTGACCATAAGTCAGAGACCACTATGATGACACACCAAATGTGTTTGATGAATCGCGTGAAAAGAGCAGAAATAGACTTTTGTAGGCTACAGTCCAAGCTACAGTACGTCTTCCAAAGGTGCGACTGCTGTCGGCATGCAAAGATGAACCAACTTCAATAAACACCTAGAGGTAAGGACAGTAGTGGTGGAGTCTACGGCGATACGGATATCACTTATTATTGATATCTAGATAGGGGATTTAAGTGAATCACACTGCTGCTCTCTCATTTAGCTATTTACGCCTTACAGATTGTGGTTGTTGTGGATGGCAAAATCCACAAATCTAAATATGTATTTGAACCCAATAATGGTTGAATTCAAGAAGTTTAAGCTGCCCATCAATCATTGTTTTTGAAACCAGTGGACAGCCAGTGAAAAATGTGCTCTTGCAACAGCTGCATAGTGCGGATCCCAGCTTATGGAATAGAAGTGGGGCTTTAATTGCTCAATCTAATTCATGCTGATAAAAAAGAATTGACAAATGCTCAAACTTGCACACTTATGATAGACTGAAGGGGCAATCTGTAGTTGCTACATCCATTTCTGGACATACAAATGATATATATACACTACCGTTCAAAAGTTTGGGTCACTTAGAAATGTCCTTGTTTTTTAAAGAATAGCACATTTTTGTCCGTTAACCACGTACTGTAAATAATGCCAAACCATTGGAATTATAGCTAGCTATATTCAATATTCACCAATTACCATGATAAGTTCTATTTGAGACAGTTACCACTATCTTAGCCACTATTTTGAGATACCAGTAGTACCAGAATCAATTCCTGTCTGTTTCTGTTATCTACGTAGCGCTACCAGGAGTATGTGCTGTTATCCACGTAGCTGCACCATGATAGATGTATGTCTGTTATCCACGGGGCTGTACATGATAGATGTATGTCTGTTATCCACGTAGCTGTACACATGATAGATGTATGTCTGTTATCCACGTAGCTGACCATGTAGAGTATGTCTGTTATCCACGTAGCTACCCATGATAGATGTATGTCTGTTATCCCGGTAGCTGCACCATGATAGATGTATGTCTGTTATCCACGTAGCTGTACCATGATAGATGTATGTCTGTTATCCAGGAGCTGTACCATGAGTAGATGTATGTCTGTTATCCACGTAGCTGTACCATGATAGATGTATGTCTGTTATCCCAGCGAGCGTCATGATAGATGTATGTCTGTATCCACGTAGCTGTACCATGATAGATGTATGTCTGTATTCCACGGAGCTGTACCATGATAGATGTATGTCTGTTATCCACGTAGCTGTCCCATGATAGATGTATGTCTGTTATCCACGAGCTGTACCATGATAGATGTATGTCTGTTATCCACGTAGCTGTACCATGATAGATGTATGTCTGTTATCCACGTAGCTGACCATGATAGAGTATGTCTGATCCACGTAGCTGACCATGATAGATTATGTCTGTTATCCACGTAGCTGTACCATGATAGATGTATGTCTGTTATCCACGTAGCGTACCATGATAGATGTATGTCTGTTATCCACGTAGCTGTACCATGATAGATGTAGTCTGTTATCCACGTGCTGCACCATGATAGATGTATGTCTGTTATCCACGAGCTGTACATGATAGATGTATGTGTCTATCCACGTAGCTGTACCATGATAGATGTATGTCTGTTATCACAGTAGCTGTACCATGATAGATGTATGTCTGTTATCCACGTAGCTGTACCATGATAGATGTATGTCTGTTATCCACGGCGTACCATGATAGATGTATGTCTGTTATCGACGAGTAGTGTACCATGATAGATTAGGTCTGTTATCCACGTAGCTGCACCATGATAGATGTATGTCTGTATCCACCGTAGCTGCACCATGATAGATGTAGTCTGTTATCACGAGCTGTACCATGATAGATGTATGTCTGTTATCCACGGTACTGTACCATGATAGATGTATGTCTGTTATCCACGTAGCTGTACCATGATAGATGTATGTCTGTTATCCACGTAGCTGCACCATGATAGATGTATGTCTGTTATCCACGTAGCTGCACCATGATAGATGTATGTCTGTTATCCACGTAGCTGTACCATAGATAGATGTATGTCTGTTATCCACGGAGCTGTACCATGATAGATGTATGTCTGTTATCCACGTAGCTGTACCATGATAGATGTATGTCTGTTATCCACGTAGCTGCACCATGATAGATGTATGTCTGTTATCCACGGAGCTGTACCATGATAGATGTATGTCTGTTATCCACGTAGCTGTACCATGATAGATGTATGTGCTGTTATCCACGTAGCTGCACCATGATAGATGTATGTCTGTTATCCACGGAGCTGTACCATGACAGATGTATGTCTGTTATCCACGTAGCTGCACCATGATAGATGTATGTCTGTTATCCACGTAGCTGTACCAGACAGATGCCCTCCTAAACTACTGTAGCTCCAACTAGCATCCAACGACACAAGATACTGTAGCTCCAACTAGCTCCAACACACACACACACACACCTTCTATGTCCTCTATCTATCTCTCTGCTGTATCTATCTATATACAGTGKCAAGAAAAAGTATGTGAACCCTTTGGATATACCTGGATTTCTGCATAAATTGGTCATAAAATTTGATCTGATCTTCTGGTCACAACAATAGACAAACACAGTCTGCTAAACTAATAACGCACAAACAATTATAAGTTTTCATGTCTTTATTGAACAGACCGTGTAAACATTCACAGTGCAGGGTGGGAAAAGTATGTGAACCCTTGGATTTAATAACTGATTGACCCTCCTTTGGCAGCAATAACCTCAACCAAACATTTTCTGTAGTTGCGGATCAGACCTGCACAACGGTTAGAAGGAATTTGGGACCATTCCTCTTTACAAAACTGTTTCAGTTCAGCAATATTCTTGGGATGCCTAGTGTGAACTGCTCTCTTGAGGTCTTGCCACAGCATCTCAATCGGGTTGAGGTCAGGACT
>NC_036839.1:32898706-32904983 GCF_002910315.2 Salvelinus sp. IW2-2015
GCTGAATATATACAGCTATGCAAATCTATAATATTTGTAATTTGTAAATGTGTGCAATATCCAAACATTTCATGGATTACATAGATTTTATTTATAATTGAGACATTAGCCTATGGTTTCAWTATATTCATCTATCCTCTCTCTTTCAATAATAAATAGCCTACTCAATAAATTATCCCATTTTCTAAAGCAACATAGCTCTCTATGTACATCTATAGATGGATTAAATGTGTAATCATGTCCAGTGTCCATGCTGTAAATTGTTGTAATTACAGGAGATGCAATGTTATTTCTATTGAGTAATTGTGATTCAAATTTAATTATTTTTCACCATTTTATTTTTCAGAGAGGAGTGTCCAAAACGAAYCTTGGGTTTCCCGGGCCACAGGAGTGTGCAAGAAAGTGGTCAGCACATTTTCCTATAGTTGGAAGAATCAGAAGGCCCTGACAAGTGCACAGGATAAACTGAGCCTGGCCCTCCACAAGCTCATCATGGAATCCCCGACAAGGTGGGGATCTCGACTGCAGATGATGGAAAGAGTCCTGGAGCAGGAAAAGGCCATCACACAAGTTCTGGCAGCAGACAAAAAACACGGCACCTTGCACCTTTCTGGCAAGACATTGATGTCTTTGAATCTATCACTGCAGCACTTAAACCCCTCCAGGATTTCACAGATGCCCTGTCAGGAGAGACATACATGAGTGTGTCCTATCTGAAGCCTGTCCTCCATTTGTTCAAGATGGAGGTTCTGAAATCAAATGAAGGCGAAGCCAAAATGAGATTARGATGAGGGTCCTCAGTTACCTGAATGACAAATACACCGACCATGAAACAGATGAGCTGTTCACCATGGCGACCTTTCTGGAGCCAAGGTTCAAGAACACCTACATGACCACTGAGAAGCTGGTGGAGGTGAAGGTGAGCTGCCTCTGAGACAGAAGCCCTCCTGGTAGGGAACACAGCCGTGAGAGACTTCTCTCTTGAAGACGACCAGAGAGAGAGAGAGAGAGAAAGAAGCTGCCACCTCTCCACAATCAGCAAAAAAGTGGGAGCTTCTAGTAGTGCACCTGCCTTAAGAACCCAGAGACAGGTCATGGAGCAAGAGCTGGACAGCTACACTCTGATGATGGCAGCAGACAGTGAGGCTGATCCTTTGGAGTGGTGGCGAGTTCACACATCCAACTTCCCACAAGTGAGTTGTCTGACAAAGAAATAGTTCTGCATCCCTGCCACAGGCCCTCAGAGAGCATTTAGCACTGGAGCCAATGAGGCCACAGTGCAGCTTTGAATCCAGAAACTGTCAATAGGCTGGTGTTCCTGGTACGGAACTTGTGAAGAGGGAGGCAGTGAGTTGTTACATGGTGAACTGAGAAACATACAGACTGTCTGTTTAATGCTTGAAGAAGTTAGTTTGAAAAGGTTTACAACTTGAATTCATAATGACCGGTGTTATGCTGAAAAAAGACCGCACTTCTTATATTTGGCAGGAAAACGTTTTTAAAAAATTGTTTTAATTTTCTTTACATCCTGAGTACCTTAAATATTTTTTTTGCATATTTATTTAACTCATACACCTTTGTTTATGTTTCATGTTTGCACAGGTTTACCACAGAGGTAAAAATACATATATATATATATATATATAGATATATATATGTGTGCAATGCCCCTTTTCTGTTTCTATAAGGTTAAAAGCAATAATATCATTTATTAAGTTTGAAGTGCTCTTAAATTATTTTTTTTAAATGGTACAATATATTGTGATATTATATCGTTATCATCCCTTACAGTGGAAAATACTGTGATATGAATGTTTGTTCATATCGTCCACCCCTAACACACACACACACACTGATGGAGCTAACACACACAAACTCTGTTGGGCCGGGCAGAACAGCCCAGTAGATTTATGCTTGCAGAGCTGCATTGGCTGGATGAATAAATGTATGGCTGTATAAGAAACACAAAGCTACGCTAAACAAAAGTCTGATAAATCTGATTCTATGTGAGAGAAATCACTTTCCATTCATCCATGTCATCATAACTCTCCTTAAACATGATACATTATGTGAACCGCTATGCATGCATACTTTAGGAACAGTTCTTAGTCATTTATTTTGGTTTGCATGAATAGTCTATTTGTGAGGAACACTTTTAAATTGACAGGGAGGTATTTGTCCTTGAATACACACCGTATGAAAACAATGTGAAAATTGTCGAATTTAATTGGAATCCTGGGTGTAGTGAACATTTTATTTGTTAATACAATTATATATTTTTTAAGACTAATCATTCTAAAACCTATCTTGATTAAAACAATTATTCTACACTCAAGAGACGTCCTTGTAAAATAATGTTTTAATAAAATAAAAAATAAACACAGACTTTAAGGGAGTTTTAAGGGTCAAATATGTTTGCATAAATTGAAAGTAAAAATGTAATCTATTTATGCAAATCGAAAAGGAAAACAAGCAACAAAATAAGTATTAACGGAAGCGAGGGCATGTCTGTTGTTTACAGATCTATTAGTAGTTGAAAACATTCATTAATTTTTATCTACCTAAAAGTCAATAATACTAATATGAATCATATAAATAATTAATCATAACAATATATCATTTTTACTACAAATGTGAATGATAGTAATAGTTTATTTTCTTACATTTCTTATTATTGTCCAGTTCTGTTGCCATAATCCTTGATCCAGAAACATACAATTGAAACATAAACATGCAATCCAATATTACTAAACATTCTGGAAGAGGTTCTGTGAAACAGATGAAGTGGGGTATGTCCTGACTGGTGTGTGCTGATGACTTGGCAGGGTGTCATGTGAGCATGTTGTGTTTATCCAAACAGAGTGTGTTTCTCCGAGTGTTTCCATGCCAAGCCCTCTCCTCCTATTCCCTGCCTCTCCCGGCTTTCCCCTGCTTTTCCGGGCACAATAACTGGAAAGTTCTTTTGTCGTAAACTATCCCGTCCGGCGGAGGGAAACTCGATAATTAGGCACGTTGTGGATGAAAGAGAAAGAGAGCCGTCTGTGTGAGCGTTACAGTGGAGTTGGCAGCACTGTGTGAAGCTGGGCCAAGCCAGGATGAGCCGAGCTGAGCTTGTCCAAGGGGAGAGGAAAGGGGCGCTGGGGGTTCTAGAGAGAATAAAGTCCCTACACGCTGGACAGACAGAGCTAAATGCTGCCAACACAGATCAAATTATAATGCATATTTTAGAACTGTCAACTCTGACTATTCAATCATGATGGATTTATATCAGCAACATTCTGAATCTTCCCACATAATGAATACACCCAATGATTCAACGATGACACTGTCCACAGGCAGCAATCAATATATTTCTAGGTTCTCTAGCTTCATGGGGGAAAGAAGGCTTATACTGTGCAGAAGAAAGATAATCCGTTATGGAAAATGGTGAAACTGTCTGTATCCTCCCATAGTTCTGTCTCTATGGTCACTGAGGTTGGGCCTGTTTTCCCATGGAAAGAATTTGCTGTCTGTCTGTCTGTCTGTCCGTCCGTCTGTCTGTCTGTTGTCTGTCTGTCTATTAATCTATTACTCAGGATAGTTGTCTGTCTACCAGGTCTGTCTACCAGCTGGTATTATGTGACAAGTAATGTTTTCTCATGGAATGCCATAGAATACATGTACAATCTACAATCCTATTCTGCTACAGTGGATAAAGAGATGTGGTGAAGCCTAGAAATCCCCTCCCCACAATTTTCTGTCAAGCCACAATCTTCTCCTAACAGCAATATTGTCATAAGATTCCACTATAATTGTATTGATGACTGGTATAATAGATGCATCTTGATTGTACCATACTATGGCTTCCTAAGCCTGATGTCAGTATCAGCGGGCAGGCAGTACTAATCTCCCTCTAAAAGGCTGTGTGCATCTGTAGATTGATCTGGTCTGACCGCCCGGGTCAGGGGCCAATCAGGGGTCGTGACGSGGTCAACCTTATCGTCCAATAAAAACAGCATGACCCACAGACCCGCCTGACCCATCTCCTGGGAACAAGCCCCGCCCCCCACAGCCTGAGGATTCCAATCTCTGCCACATTAGAACCCGCTGAGTTCCATTCTCTCTCCATCAGGTTCATTCACCTAATCCTCCCACTGTGTTGACAGGAACTAATCACAACCATAGGAACAGGTTAATCATCCATTAACCATTGTTGACATGCAATACAAGTAAAACRTCTATTTCTAATTTAAATGGCCTTTAATGTCTGCTAGTCATTATCTGAATTCTCCCGCATCATTTGAAGCTATGAAATTGCATTAATTGCAGTTTGCGCTGTTTACCGTCAAAGCCTGGGCCAACATGTATTGGAGTTCTTGTTCTTGGAAGACGGAAATGTAAACAATGGACAATATTCGACATCGATGCAAAGACGTCAAAGATTCTTGGATTATGATATGGCAAGACTAAGCTAGTTCATGCCTTTAGTCTTTCCGTATTTGAATGTATCTATGAGCAGCAGAAAGCCTTATAATGTCCAGCTTTATTAAACCAACATATAAAGACCAAGGATTTAAAAGAAAACTGAGATAATAGAAATGGTATAACGATCAATCATTAAACATTTCAAAGTCCAATACATAAAAGCAGCAATTAAGTGTGTTCATTTAAATGAAGAACAAATGTCGTCCCACTGAGTCACATCACACATATTTACATACTGCTATTTACGTTTATCTTTAAATAGGCAAAACATTCAAGTGTACAACTCTAATCTAATTACATACAAAAAAAATATAAATTCATCCAAAGGAAGATACAACTTCTATGAATAAAATGAAATAACCTATTATATCTGCATGTGTGTGCACATGCTATTGTGTGTACATGTGTGTGTCCGTGTACGTGTGTAATAAGACAATAGTTGATGACTCAATTGCCTGTGAACTTAACATGACCTAGATGAAGCCAAGCCCAATAACCTCAGTTACAGAAAAGAGAACATTAAATACATTTTAATGTTATGAGAATATCTAGCTGATGTGATTTCAAGCAATTCAAATATGTCATTATATTACAATAACATATGGGTTTATATCAAATCACGTCCAGTAAACTACAAAGGACTGGAAAATAATGAAGAGTCACCAATTCCTGGATTAGACGCTTAAATAAATTAAATCAGTGAAGTCGTAGAGTGACAGGAACCACAGAACAATCCATAGTTACGGCATCATCCAATAAAAATGTCTGCTCAGTCTTCCATGCTGCTCTGTTCAATCTATTAGAAGGACCAGCTAGTTTGTTAATTCCACAGTAACACAGTTATTACAATGTGGGTTAAAGCATGGTACAGTTATTAAACAATACCGTAAATCGTCTAATTGCAGTTATTGTAAGGAAATATTGAACTAAGAAAACGATCTGAAACCAGATGTATTGTACTCTATAGAGAATGTTAATACAATAGAATCTGCTTACAGGTTGACCTTTCTTTTAGTGGTCTGGCCCAAATCTGGCTTGCCTACTGCTTACATAAACTGCATACTGTGTACCAATCGTAATACGTACTATTTTGCATGTACTAGTAAAACGTATGTGGTATGCCATAGCTGAAACTTCTTAGTTTTAGTGCGCTCAAGACAATTGAAAATTCGGAAAACAAAACGAGCTCAGACTGGAAAAATCCTGACGTTGGTGATCTTCTGTTTGGAGAGGTTGGAGCTCTGGGACAATGCCCGAGTTTCTGACTTGTAATTACGAGTTGGGTGACAGTAAAAAAATGAAATCATAGTCGCAGTATGTTTTTTTCAGAGTTCCATTTTGTCTTGAAGGTACTATCAGTGTCGGCTTCACATATGAACCAGAAGGGATCGTCTCTAGCCCCACCCAGTGACCTTTCATTTCATGTTGTTGTTTTGGACTAACTTTAGCTAAGTAGCTTTGGAATGTATTTGGAATAATCTTGAGTGTACCGTAGGCCTAAGCCTGTAGCAATTGAAGAGTCACCTAAAGCTTGAGAGGAATGAGAGATGCTTAAGGGTAATGCAGTGCTGAGGCAGAGGGCTGGTAATGAGGATGACTGGCTACTGTTCTGAACTGTGTGTGGTGAGCTTTCTGGCACCCAGAGCTGTAGAGGCATCATCCAAATGGGTGCCATACATTGTGAAGGAGAAGTCCAGTGGTGAGACAACTCACTCTGGTTTCCAGAGTAGCTAGCCTTCTACAAGATCAACACCAGACTCATCACCAAACACTTGGCCTATATTGGTTTACCTAGCAACTACAGCTAGTCTAC
>NC_036839.1:32909848-32920862 GCF_002910315.2 Salvelinus sp. IW2-2015
CATGATGTATTGGTTTACCTAGCCAACTACAGCTTAGTCTACTCATGATGCATAACTACAGCTAGTCTACTCATGATGTATTGGTTTACCTAGCCAACTATAACTAGGCTACTCATGATGTGTTGGTTACCTAGACAACTACAGCTAGGCTACTCATGATGTATTGGTTTACCTAGCCAACAATAGCTAGGCTACTCATGATGTATTGGTTACCTAGCCAACTACAGCTAGGCTACTCATGATGTACTTTCTCATAGTGTTTTACTTTTTATACACTGAATTTCTATGAAAACTGCTATAGAAGTGTAATTAAATAATTATTATACCAAAGATGGTTAATTTAGTCTTGTTGAGCAAACATCTCTGAAGGTGTAAGATACATAGACACAGGGAGTCAGAAAGCAGGTGCAGTTAGTGAGTTTAATGATGATGAACATGAAACGATACAAAACAAGAGCAGCGTCTGACATGGAAAACATAAACCGTACTACCTGATGACTTATAACAAAAGTGTGCTATACAAAGGGTAGGCGATCAAGGGAGTAATGAAGTCCAAGTGTGACTGATGAGGAAATGCAGGTGTGTGTAAAGGTGGGTTTCCAGGTCCAGTGGTAAGTAGACCGGAGAGGTCGAGCACTGGCGAGGTGGAGCGGGAGTAGACATGACAGAAGGCCAAGAGGACGAGTGATTGAAAAAAGAAAGTGGCACACTTCTCTGGCTACTTTCTTTTTTCTTTCAACTGATCTAATTGTTACCATGCACCTGCAACAAGATAGCTCAGATGTGAGAGTGCATTTTTTAATGTTGAAAGCAAAACCCACCATCAGTAGATGTTTATCACAAACAAGAAACACTTTTCAATGAGAAAACATAAATCCACTTTGGGTTTAAAAAAGGATAAGAAGAAAATGAATAAATTAATAGCTATGAATAAAATACATACAAAATACCTAAAACTACTTCTTAATGATGTCCTTTAAAATGGCCATAAGGAGTGCCTCCTGGCAGTCCCCTCCTACTGCTGCCTATACATCTGGACCCTTCTGGGAGGGAGAGGAGCCCACAGCTGCAGTGTATTTTTGCTTAAACCTAAGGTGCTCCCACTTATTTTTCACCAATTCTGGTGACAGCTGCCTCTCCAGCTCAGAATCCTTCACGTCGATCCTGAAAAAAAGTGGCAACAGTAACGAGTGCAGCTTACCATTGCTTTCACCATAACAGGGGTGTATACTCCAAACAGTTGCAACGAAAACAAGCGTCTCTATTGGACAGGTTCAGCAAACAGGGAGGGACGTACCTGAATCTGTCCAATAGAAACGTTCATTTTCGTAGCAAAACTTTTAAGTTTTGCAACTGTTTGGAGTAATGATTACACCCCTATGTGCAATGAAACTAGCTAGCTACCCAACTAGGCTAACGTTAAATATGAAGTAACCATCAAGTAACCATGTAGCTAACGTTACTGTTCGAACAGTTATAACTTCTAGTCCTAGCTACTAAATCACATAGCTAGTTAAAGGCATGGCAGGCAGTAAGCTGCAAATCTGTTTTCAAAGATGTATGGTTAAATAATCATGGTCATTTTAAATAGAAGAAAAACGACTTACATTTGAACACCCCTGCAGAAGTTCCACTATTCGCCATCTTCCAAGTTGTTTTGTTGTTTACTTAAAGAGATCTAGCTATGAAAACTCACAGCCCCCCACTTCCAATGCATTGTGGCTGTGAAATTCCTGAAAAGTGTGCCGCGAATTCTACTAAATGAAAAAMCGAAATGAGTATACCATCCTGGCATTTACAGCATACAACATTTTTCGAAAATTCACATTCGATTAAACATTTAATATTCGGATTCTCAAACAGCCTACTATTTAGGATGCAAGTATTGGTATTCGGACACAGCCAATGTCTCTGTTTCTGGCCTCCGCCTCCCCTCCGGTCACCAGGTCCTAACCCAGGCCCCTCACAGGTCTGGCTGGGTCCCTGGCGTGTCCTGTCTAAATACACACACATACACAAGCACACACACACCCTGTCTTAACACACACACACACAGATTAGTTAATTTGCTGTGGTGATGTCCCTGAGCCAGCAGCACGTCTCCTCCTGATGCAAATGTAAACACAGAACAGACTAATCACCACTGGAGCTGAAAGGGAGAGTAGGCTGACTGTCTCTGTCTGGATCAGGCTCCCAGCTGACATCCAGCTTGTTGTCCAGACTGAGGTGGGAAACAGTGCAGGTGTAGTTGTGTCTCTCTCTCTCAGTTCCTAATGACCTTCAGACTCTTCCTCAGCTAGTACACCCAGTCTCCATTGGGTGGCAGCTGCCCACCTGCCAGCTACTGTTCTGCTATTGGCTGGCCATCTCTCAGCAGGGTCAGGTATGTCTTYAATGAGCAAATGGGTATACATTCCATCTGAATTACCTTTTTTACAAATGTGATCTTAAATTTCATCCCATAGCATCCTTGGTCTTCCAGTGTAGTATGAAAAAGCGGTCATGTTGTAGTATAATCCATCTGCATCAATCTCATAGTGTGTCTCTGACCTGCATAAGAGCCAGTTCACCAACATCTCACAGCCACCTGTTCTCTACTGAACATGTATACCATCTGTAGAATGAGACGGTCCTTTAGGACAGATACTCTCTCTCCCATGCCGAGGTACCCTGAAGAGCACTCGTCTGTTTCCTTCTGGCTATTATGTCCCCCATCTAGCTCCATGATGGTTGTAAGCTAGCTAGAGGGAATAAAATGTCAGATTTCCACAATTGTAGCCTCCGGCATTGTAGCCTGCAAAATGTGTGTAATTATGTGAAATGGAAGAGCATACTGTTGCATTTTTTTAAATATCCCAGTATTACAGTCAACAAGTATAGATTCTATTATGAAATTGTCCATAATAACAGTGTGTTGTTAAGAATAAGCATCAGACAAACAGCATGGTGTGCATCGATTGTGAAGGACATTCATGGTGTTGTGTGTAAATCTGAGTAATTGAGCCAGGTTTCCCACTGAGCCCCGGAGGTAGAGAAACTCACCCTGCCATTACATTACACACCACTCAACAGTGCCTTCACTCAATCCCACCCTCACACACATACCTACATCCAGCTTCCTGTGAGTGTGAGTGTGTGTATGTATGTGTCAGTTTGTGTGTATATGTGTGCGTGTGTGTGTGTGTGTGTTTCTCATAATGAAGCCATATGGGCTGTCTGTTAGTATGCGTGGTGCCAGCACTGGGAGCTGTGTTTGCTGGCTGGGAGGAGAGTGTCGAGACGTGATCTGCATTCTCACACACACCCTAGGCTGCTTCTTCCCTCTCCTATCCTCTCCTCCTCTCTCAATCCCTCTCTGGCCTTCTCTTGCTCCCCTCTACCCCCTCTGCAACCCTCTCTATATTGTACTTGTTGTTTTTAAACACTCTCTGTGTCCTAATCAGATTAGCTGGCGTGAAGCGCCCCTGTCCTGGTCCGTTCTGGGACAAGCCATGTGGGTGGGAGCGAAGAGAGAGAGGAGGAGAGAGAGAGAGAGAGAGAGGAGAGAGAGAGAGAGAGAGAGAGAAGAGAGAGAGAGAGAAAGAGGAGAGAAGAGAGAGAGAGAAGAGAGAGAGGAGAGAGAGAGAAGAGAGAGAGAGAGAGAATTGGAGAGGAGACTGTATGCTGACCTAAATTCACATGTTAGTAGAAAATCTAAATGACAGCAGTTGAAGGGGAGATGGGAGTCTGAGGCAAGAATACAGAATAAAGAGAGAAGAGGGAGGAGAGCTGAGCGAAGGAAAAGAGAGAGGGAGAGACAGAGGGAGGAGAGAGGAGACAAAAGGGAGAGAGAAAGAGAGAGGGAGTGAGACAGATGGAAGGAGAGGAGAGGGGAGAGAGACAGAGGGAGGGAGAGGGAGAGACAGAGGGAGAGATAAAGAGAGAGAGGAGATAGAGGGAGAGAGAAAGAGAGAGGAAACGGGTTAATTCATTAATCTGAGGGTTCCTCTAACAGCATATGAAAATTAGACCAATAGATCTATTCAAATTGATTTCCAAAAACTACGGACCATAGGCATATTCTACAAATAAAAAACGAAACCAATGGTCTCATTTGTTTTGATTAAAGGATGAGGCCAGATGACAGAGCATGCTACACAACCAGAGAGAGGAAATCAGAATAATGTAGGAGGCTTTCATGAAAACAGTCCAACCAAAATCACAGTCCAACAACAAAATTTTGGGAAATTAGCATAAGACACAGAATTTTAGTCCAAGCTGAGTGTTAACAATTCAGTTTATGAGTTACCTAATTGTATCTCGCTAAAAGCTAGCCATAAAGAAAATGCTTATAAAAAAAAATTTACTCTATAAAAAAATGGCAACCCACAGGTGTAAAACATCTTATTTTACTACAGCAGATTTTTTTACAAGAACTACGATGTCTCTATTGCAGTTCTACCTAATGTGTGATGAACCCTGTTGCACTGGGACATGTCACCTGACTTGTGGATGAACCTGTCTTGCACCTGAGACATGTCACACCTGACTATGTGTGATGAACCTGTTGCCACTGGACATGTAGTCACCTGACTATGTGTGATGAACCTGTTGCACTGGGCCATAGTCACGTTCTATGTGTGATGAACCTGTTGCACTGGGACATAGTCACCTGACGATGTATTTCATCTAAAAACACATTCATCATTTCAATTCTTGTATTTGACATTCATCATAGAAAATACTACTAATTACCTCCACCGATCTAAATATTGAAAGGAAAAAGTGAATGTAGGGGCAGTAGGCAGGTAGCCTTGATGTTAGAGTGTTTAGCCAGTAACCCCAAGATTACCAGAGCTGACAAAAAAAGTAAAATACTGTGCCCTGGAGCAAGGCACTAATTGCTCTGCTGGTGCTGTACAGTGGCTGTGAACCCACTCCCTGCAGGTGTCTCAAGGGAGTTGGGATGTGCAACAAACAAAACACTTTTTCATTGCACACTTGTGTGTAAGAGGACAAATATAAGCCCCTCCTTATTATTATATAGATTTGGTCAATTAAATAAATTCATATAATGTGGTGTATTCATTTGCTAAACACAGATGTTACCTAAACGTTAAGCTGTTGAATATAATAGCAGTAAATCAGTACTCATATAGATAGACCACAAAATAAGAATAAATAAATGTACATTATTCCMAAAAATTATAATAAATCAAGATTAAAATAATAAAATGAACAGATCAGTTCACGTAAAGTTTTTCTGTGATGRAGTTGAGAGAAAATAAAAGTTATAATTTCATGACTGATACTGTACTTCATCGGATATACTCCTCTCTGACAATATTCTACATGATGGACGAATATAAAAATCAAAAATAACTTTCTATATTTTAACTATCAAGTCAGAAAATTTTGTTGGAAATTTTGTCCACAGCTAGAAGGGAGACGATGTTCACTTGAACCTGACAAACAGGTCTGATCTCTCAGCTTATCATCTGGCCTTAATACGACAGAAGACAAGATTCACCCTGCAAACAGACTGCTCCACTGTGTTGTGTCGTCGTCGTCTGTGTGTCTCGTGTATGTGTATGTGTGTTGTATCTTGCTGTGTTCAAGACGGGTCATGTGTGTCTGAATGTGAAATGTGCGTGTCTTAAGTAGATGTGTCAGTCACTGGTGTTGTACGTGTCAGTCTGTGTGTGTGTGTCAGTGTTGTGTGTGGTGGTTGTGATTTGTGTGCGAATGTGTGGGTGCTGCGTGCGTGCGTGCGTGCGGGTGCGTGCGTGCCGTGTGCGTGTGTGAGAGAGAATGTGCGTGTATGCCAGTGTTCCCGTTACGTGGGATAGGAGCTCCTTGCGTGATCAGAACAAAGCAAGAGAGCATGAGCAGAAAATCCCTCATTGCCCAGCCTTTAAAAATGCAGGAGGGAAATGCATGCAGAAGCAAGTAAAGTAAATGTACAAATTATGAACCAAAAAAAGTCTGAGGCTTCAAAAGGAAGGAGATACCCCCCACATGAGGCAGCAAACTTTATTGCATGTGAGGAGGAGAGGAGGAGGAGAGGAGAAGGAGGAGGAAAGAACGAGAGAGGAGGAGGAGAGAGAGGAGAAGAGAGAGCAGAAGGAGAGGAGAAGGAGGAGAGATGAGAGAGGAGGAGGAGAGAGAGAAGAGAGAGCARAAGGAGAGGAGAAGGAGGAGGAGRAGAGACGTACATACATCTCTCATATTATCTAGGAAATGTTTTCACAGAAGGAATTATTTAGTCTGAAAGGCAGTCCATATTTCTCCTTGGTCTTGACCTAAATCTTTAAATCAAATCAAAGTGTATTGGTTGCATACACAGATTTGCAGGTGCTATAACAGGTGCAGCGAAATGCTTATGTTACTAGCTCCAACAATGCAGCAGAATATCAAACACAAATAATCAAAACAAGAAATCTAGAAATTACAAAATTAGAACATGTTTTCTAAACTATTGAAGACCTGTCTGGATTTTACAAAATTGTATTGGTCGCATACATATTATTCAGCAGATGTTGTAGCGAAATGCTTGCGTTCCTAGTTCCAACAGTGCAGTAATATCTAACAGTTCACAACAATACACACAAATCTAAAAGTAAAAGAATGGAATGAAGAAATATAGAAATATTAGGACGAGCATTAGGTCAAGGTATCTGGGCACGAACACACTGTAAATGGCTCCATACTAAATATAGACTGAAGTAGGTCTAATTAACTGTAGGCCAGTGTTCCCGTTATTTGGGTTAGGAGCTCCTTGTAGTCACCATGCTTTTAAGTGTCTCTGTGTTTTTGAGTGTGTGTGTGCTGTGTGCATCTAACAGGCTTCCTGGATGCCTCCTTAAAGTTTGCAGGAAGGCGTGAGTAACTCGCCCACGTGACCCACAGCCTATCATGACGCCACCTCCCGTCGTCCCACCATCGACAGCAGTGTCAGCACCTCGGAGTGTCACACTTGCACACACACACGCACACACACGCACTGCTTTCTGACTCCATCCAGACCATAATGATCCCTAGACTGCTCTCCCTGAAAACCACACGGCAGGGGAATGGAGAGGTGTGAAGAAACTGGGGTGTTGTTAGAATGTGTCTGCCTATAAAGTGATCTCGAATGCACAGAATGATACAGCACACAGTGTGTGGATGTGTCGCTGGATGTGTGTTGTAAGCACCATCAGTGTGCGGATGTGTTCGCCTGGTGTTGTTGTACAGCACCATCAGTGTGTGATTGTTCGCCTGGATGTGTGTTTACAGCACCATCAGTGTGCGATGTGTCGCCTGGATGTGTGTTGTACAGCACCATCAGTGTGGATGTGTTCGCCTGGATGTGTGTTTGTTACAGCACCATCAGTGTGCGGATGTGTTCGCCTGGATGTGTGTTTGTACAGCACATACAGCACAGCACTCTCCAGGGAGACACACAAATGTTCCACACCCTATTTGCTGCCTGTACGTAAACTGAGCCATAGAACTACAGGAATAAACTTAATTCAAACACTCCTCTATTTTATCTAGCTATATGACAAATGTTTCCCTTCACATTTGTAGTGAAGTTGCAAAAATATTGTTGATACGAAAGTTGTTGAATATCAGTTGATTTAATAATGCAGTAAAGTTGGATTAGACTCAAAAGCATGCTGTGAGAAACTGTGCACCTGTCTGTCTGTCTGTCTGTCTGTCTGTTGTCTGTCTGCCTGCCTGCTTGCTGGTCTGTCTGTCTGTTGTCTGTCTGTCTGTCTGTCTGCCTGCTGCTGGTCTGTCTGTCTGTCTGTCTGTCTGTCTGTTGTCTGTCTTCTGCTGCCTGCTGCCTGTTGTGTCTGTCTGTCTGTCTGTCTGTCTGTCTGTCTGTCTGTCTGTGTGGTCTGTCTGTCTGTCTAGTCTGTCTGTCTGTCTGTCTGTTTGCGCTGCTGGTCTGTCTGTCTGTCTGCTGTCTGTCTGTTTTGTCTGTCTGTCTGTCCTGCCTGTGGTCTGTTGTTCTGTCTGTCTGTCTGTCTGTCTGTCTGTCTGTCTGTCTTGCCTGCCGCTGTCTGTGTCTGTTGTCTGCTCTGTCTGTCTGTCTGTCTGTCTGTCTTGTCTGTCTGTCTGTCTGTCTGTCTTGTCTGTCGTGTTCTGTCATGCCGTTGTCAGGCTGTCCTGTCTGCTCTTCACCACTAAGTATTGAGTACCTCTGCTTGTTACAACCTCATGGTAACCAGCAGAATACATTGTCCTCCTCTAAGATGCCCACCACAGGATCTCCTCATTAAAGAGAGCACTGTTGTCTAGTACTACTCTCAAGTCACCTCAAGTCACCTCTCCAGCACAATGTACTGTACTTTAGGCTTCTAAATCAAGCTGAACACATATCTTCATCATTTGGCAGCAGAGAATAATAAATAGTCATTTGACTTCTCTGTGAGCCACATGGCTCCTCTGGATGCCTGAGGTTTCTCATAGACATAGACGTATACAGTACACCGGAGACCCCGCAAACCACTAACTTCCTATAATTCTATACATTTTGCAATGAGGCTGAGATAATTTTGCATTTTTAAAGCTAATTTCCTGCAATTCTACACATATTGCCCTGGGGCATAGAGAAAATGCTTTTGTTTTATATCTAATCTCATGCTATTCCCCACATTTTGCAATGAGGCTGAGAGAATTTTCAAAACTAATTTCCTGTAATTCTACTCATATTGTCCTGTGGCATAAAGGAAAATGTGCAGTTTTATAGCTAATATCATGCTATTTTACACATTGTGCAATGAGGCTGAGATCATTTTCCAAGCTAATTTCCCGTAATTCTACACATATTACACTGGGGCATAGAGAAAAATATGCAGTTTTATAGCAGATTTCCTGCTATTTCTACACATTTTGCCATAAATACCCTGGCTGATCCTGTAACGGCTGTTTGAAGAAGAGGACCAAGGTGCAGCGTTGTACGTGTTCATGATTTTTAATACAGCTGAACACTAGAACAAAAAATAACAAAGCAGAACAAACGAAACAGTTCTGTCTGGTGCAGACACACAAAACAGAAAATAACTACCCACAAAACCCATGTGGGCAAGAGCTACCTAAGTATGGTTCTCAATCAGAGACAACGATAGACAACTGCCTCTGATTGAGAACCACACCCGGCCAAACAACAAAGAAATACAAAACATAGAACACAAAACATAGAATGCCCACCCCAACTCACGCCCTGACAAAACCAAAATAGAGACATAAAAAGGATCTCTAAGGTCAGGGCGTGACAGATCCGTCATGGATGCTGGTGCCGGGTCAAACTCAGTGCTGTAGAGAAAGTGATGTATTATCACTCTGATTACCATTGGCTCTGAGCTGCTCTACACAGAGGAACACTGCTGGAAAACACACTGAAATAAAGATGCCCAATTATAAACGAAACCTACTCTCAGGGCTTTGATGGAATTAGCTGAAAGGCTCCTCTTGCGTAACCGCTCCCAAAATGTGCAGTGCATATGCAATCACTTGTCCTATTTACACCAAACAATGGTAAATTTTCCCGCGCTGTAAAAAAGTTACGTAAAAATGCAAAGGTGTTTTAATTCTGGTTGATATAACACGTTTTTGTCTGATTGCTGCGTTTGTTGTCCCGTGTGTGAAGAGGTCTCAGACTGTTTCCTACAGATACTTTCCTCTCTCTGTATTGCCTATGTCAGCAGGCAGCCAGCCCGCCTAAGGCTGCACCGTGCAGGAGAAACACTGTTTCATCAGTTCAGTTAAATATAGCCAAAGTTACAAAAGCCTCCCAACACCGAACACTGATATGAGAGCTAAATATACATGCGATGAGACACCAAAAAAGACAACTATTAAAAACACATTTAACAAGCCTAATACACATGAAGAGTTATCAAAAATATAAATAGTATGCACGTGATGTGAATGTGCACGCAATGTAATAATGCACGCAGTGTAAATCATCTACTAACATCAATTTGTAGAATGATATATTATTGTAAAGTTTACACATTAATAATAATGGAAATGAATATATAGCAGCTCACATAGAAAATAATTATACAACAGAAAATAATTATACAACAGAAAACGATGGACAACTAACAGTTCACTAACAAAAAGTAAGGCATATTCTAAACATATTCAAGATGTAATACTGTAAAATACATTGCTTTCAAAGCACTGTATCTGTTTTTATGCCATAGAATCTAGAGCGTAGAATACAGTGGAGATGTCATTTCGATGGCTGTTGTACTGTAGCACCATAATGATGTCTGTCTCAGTCCTGTTACTGCAGCAGGAGAGGATACTTTGCCAGGCGACCCACAGTAAATATAGCATAATCTTGGCTGGGTTAGACGCATGCACTCGCACACACACTCGCACGCAGATACACATGCACACACACAAACACACTCGCACGCAGATACGCACACACACACAGGGCTGGGTTACACACTAGATGAATTAGACACACACGGCCACACACACAAACAAACACACAATCCCTGGCTGGGTTAGACACACACACACACACCCGGGCTCTGCTCATAGTTTTGCATCTGTGAGTATCCTGCTGACCTGGAAGTAGTTTGTCAAGAGAGTTAACAACACTATCTATTTGCAGTTACATTAGCTATATGACATACCTAGGGTTGCAAAATTCCGGTAACCATAAAATCCTGGTTAGTGGTATCCTGAAATAAAGAGGGAACAGGCAGTAAATCCGGAATCCTTCAACCAGGATTTCAGAAAAACCTGAGAATTTTGGGAGTTACCCGAATTTAACCCAATCTTACCCCAATGACATGATAATTTTGGTTAGTCTCAAACTAAAACGTCTTGATACAAGCTATATAGTCTGGATAAAGCAAAATAATCTCAAAAGTAATACATTTAAATTATTTAACTTAAATAATTTTTTTGCAGTGTAATTACCATGTTACCTCACAGCTCCACAATGGATGACAGAAACAGGACAGGTGTGTCTGTTGCTTTGGAGTTACATACACACCCGGGACCTTAGAGACACACCCGG
>NC_036839.1:32921986-32940035 GCF_002910315.2 Salvelinus sp. IW2-2015
AGGGGTTAAGTCTGCCATTCTCCACCAGAGGAGAGGCTGGCGGCGGGAGAGTCCATTTCCTCTGGCTAAGTGGTGTGTATGTGTGTGTGTGCGCCTGTGTGTATGAGAGAAGAGAGTGGGGGGTACGGGGTGTGCTGCCGAGCGTGCCTAATGCGACAGGACAGTTCTTGCTTATTATAGAAGCAGCGCGGATAATAAAATCTGAATCAAACTGCCAGCTGAGAGGCTCGGGAGAATCTCCCGCTCTTCAATTTTTTACGTTATGGAAGCACTTGACACTGGGGTGGATCAAATATCACTAGTTTGCGTGCAAATACTTACTTAGTGAGCCAGCGGGGCCCAAATCTGGGCAGCAGGCCTGCAGGTGAGCAGCCGTGCAAACACAGTTAATTATACTACTCCCTCCGTATCCCTCTCTCTCTCTCCCCTTGTCTCCCCCTCTGTCTCCCACTCCTCACCAACTGTCACAATTGCCCCCTAAGTGGTCACGGTTGATGTATTTCGATTAGATTTCTCTGGGGCCGAGAGCTCTGACAAATTCATGTTTTGGCTGCAGGAAACTGGTAGCAATCAGGAGACCACAACACCATAACAGACAGACGAGAGGAAGGGAGGGAGAGAGGGAAAGAGAAGGGAGGAGGGAGCCACAGCACTCTGCAGCCAAAGACAAGGACCAGCGGGAGGCTGAGAGCTCTGAGCTAAGTGCAGGCAGGGCTGCAGGCGCAGGCAGTGCAGGGCTGGGAAAGACAGAGAAAGAGAAGGAGCACTGACTGTCTGCCAATCAGTGTACCCGTTTTCCCAGGCAGTGTCAGCCTCTGACTCACCTGGTGTGTTTGATCTGATTTCTACTGATTCTACTGATTAGATTTCCTACGCAACAAACTACACTGATCTTTGCTGGTCACTCCGTCACGCTTGCTGTCCCTCCCTTTGTTGTACATACAGTACACATACACACTCTAGCACACTGTCGCTGCATGGCAACTGCTGTAAGGTTAGAGAACAGTCTGTGGACCTTGCCCCTCTGCTCTCCAGGCAGGACCTCCCCCGCCTTCACCACTCTCCCTCCTCCTCTCCCCTTGCTGTAGTATGACAGGCCAGGATGACTCAGTGACTATGGTCGTGTTCCCCTGCTCAGACATTGCTGATGCTTGCCAGATCTTACAATGCCTGGATAGGTATGTTTCATATCATCTAATCACATATGTTAAAGGTGCAGTGCAGTCAAAAACATCATTTTCTGTGTTTTATATACACTGAGTGTAACAAAAATTAGGGACACCTTCCTAAATCCTTCATTAACCAGTCTCCTCCCCTTCATCTACACTGATTGAAGTGGATTTAACAAGTGACATCCATAAGGGATCATAGCTTTCACCTGGATTCACCTGGTCAGTCTATGTCATGGAAAGAGCAGGAACTCTTAATGTTTTGTTCACTCAGAGTGTATTGCCACACTATGAGGTTGGAATAATACTGTCAAATTGTGAAAATGATGATGCCCTTTTAGTGTAAGAGCTGTTTGAAAAGACTGCCTGAAATTTCAGCTGGAGTTTTGACCAGCTGGTGACATCAAACAGGCGGTTAATAAGTTAATAGACCAAACCTCTGCAAATAACAGCTAGTTTTCAGTTTTTCCCTCCCCGCTCAGACCACTCAGAGACAGTCCTAGCAAAATTCTTGCTGTAAAATGTGTTCTTTGCTAAGAAGCAATATGTTTCTTTTTAAACATTTTGATTGAAAACAATGATTTGATATTTAGATAAAAACAGCTGCTTTGGAACTTAAAAGCAATATGGTGCCTGACTGCACAGTCGATGATTTGGCACACAACCATTGGTTCAGTGGTGTAGTGGAGGGTATGCGCAGGTATACACCGTATACCCATTTATTATTCAGTGGGCATTGCGTATACTCACGTCTTAATCCCCAATGATATGTATCAAGGTAGTGTTGTAGAGGTATACGCCATATCAATTAATAGGGCTGATGGAACAGACTGGAATGTTTAGCTTAAAATGTYGAATGTATTTTATTTCTTTACATTTTAGGCGCAGCAAAAAAAAATTAAGAAATACAATAGGACAGGAGAACGCACATGAGTAAGTCTTTATATAAATAATTGACTGCACGTTTCAATGTTGGGATTTTGGTTATAGTCTACTTTGAAGCAAGGTAAGATATGCCTCATAATGTGAAGTAAAATGTCCAGGTTTCAATTAATTAAGGAACAGGAAAAACATAGTGATGGTAATGATAGACCTAACTGTCTTCTGGTAGATGGAAAGGCTTTCACCAAAACCTTCTGATTAAATGTTAACTAGCTACAAAGTAGCATATATGTACAGTTGAAGTCAGAAGTTTACAGTCGTGGCCAAAAGTTTTGAAATTTTCACAGTCTGCTGCCTCAGTTTGTATGATGGCAATTTGCATATACTCCAGAATGTTATGAAGAGTGATCAGATTAATTGCAATTAATTGCAAAGTCCCTCTTTGCCATGCAAATGAACTGAATCCCCCCAAAAACATTTCCACTGCATTTCAGTCCTGCCACAAAAGGACCAGCTGACATCATGTCAGTGATTCTCTCGTTAACACAGGTGTGAGTGTTGACGAGGACAGGCTGGAGATCACTCTGTCATGCTGATTGAGTTTGGAATAACAGACTGGAAGCTTCAAAAGGAGGGTGGTTCTTGGAATCATTGTTCTTCCTCTGTCAACAATGATAACCTGAAAGGAAACACGTGCCGTCATCATTGCTTTGCACAAAAAGGGCTTCACAGGCAAGGATATTGCTGCCAGTAAGATTGCACCTAAATACCATTTATCGGATCATCAAGAACTTCAAGGAGAGCGGTTCAATTGTTGTGAAGAAGGCTTCAGGGCGCCCAAGAAAAGTCCAGCAAGCGCCAGGACTGTCTCCTAAAGTTGATTCAGCTGCAGGATCCGGGAAACACCCAGTAACAGAGCTTGCTCAGGAATGGCAGCAGGCAGGTGTGAGTGCATCTGCACGCACCAGTGAGTGAAAAGACTTTTGGAGGATGGCCTGGTGTCAAGAAGGGC
This sequence comes from Salvelinus sp. IW2-2015, assembly GCF_002910315.2. Taxonomy (NCBI): domain Eukaryota; kingdom Metazoa; phylum Chordata; class Actinopteri; order Salmoniformes; family Salmonidae; genus Salvelinus; species Salvelinus sp. IW2-2015. The sequence continues at coordinate 32,925,050 of NC_036839.1, forward strand.
AGCAAAGAAGCCACTTCTCTCCAGGTAAAACATCAGGACAGACTGATATTCTGCAAAAGGTATAGGGATTGGACTGCTGAGGACTGGGGTAAAGTAATTTTCTCTCTGATGATCCCCTTTCCGATTGTTTTGGGGCATCCGGAAAAAAGCTTGTCCAGAGAAGACAAGGTGAGCGCTACCATCAGTTCCTGTGTCATGCCAACAGTAAAGCATCCTGAGACCATTCATGTGTGGGGGTTGCTTCTCAGCCAAGGGAGTGTCTGGCCTCACTCACAATTGTGCCATAAGAACACAGCCATGAATAAAGAATGGAACCAAACACATCCTCCGAGAGCAAGCTCTCCCAACCATCCAGGAACAGTTTGGTGATGAACAATGCCTTTTCCAGCATGATGGAGCACCTTGCCACTAAGTGGCTCGGGGAACAAAACATCGATATTTTGGGTCCATGGCCAGGAAACTCCCAGGATTAATCCCATTGAGAACTTGTGGTCAAATCCTCAAGAGGGGGGTGGACAAACAAAACCCACAATTCTGACAAACCCCAACATTGATTATGCAAGAATGGGCTGCCATCAGTCAGGATGTGGCCCAGAAGTTAATTGACAGCATGCCAGGGCAGATTGCAGAGGTCTTGAAAAAGAAGGGTCAACACTGCCAAATATTGACTCTTTGCATCAACTTCATGTAATTGTCAATACAAGCCTTTGACACTAATGAAATGCTTATAATTATACTTCAGTATTCATAGTACATCTGAGCAAAAATATCTAAAGACACTGAAGCAGCAAACTTTGTGGAAAATTAATATTTGTGTCATTCTAAAAACTTTTGGCCCCACTACTGTACATACACTTAGGCTGGAGTCATTAAAACTTGTTTTTCAACCACTCCACAAATTTATTGTTAACAAACTATAGTTTGGGCAAGTCGGTTAGGACATCTACTTTGTGCATGATACAAGTCATTTTTTCCAAACAATTGTTTTACAGACAGATTATTTCACTTATAATTCACTGTATCACAATTCCGGTGTGTCAGAAGTTTTACATACACTAAGTTTGACTGTTGCCTTTAAATAGCTTGGAAAAATCCAGAAAATTATGTTATGGCTTTAGAAGCTTCTGATAGGCTAATTGACATCAATTTGAGTCAATTGGAGGTGTACCTGTGGATGTATTTCAAGGCATACAAGCAATGCAGGTGCTTATACACCTGCATTGCTTGCTGTTTAGGGTTTTAGGCTGGGTTTCTGTACAGCACTTTGAGATATCAGCTGATGTAAGAAGGGCTATTTAAATCAATTTGATTTGATACGTCCAAACTCAGTGCCTCTTTGCTTGACATCATGGGAAAATCAAAAGAAATCAGAAAAAAACTCAGAAAAATATTGCAAGACCTCCACAAGTCTGGTTCATCCTTTGGGAGCAATTTCCAAACACCTGAAGGCACCACGTTCATCTCCACAAACAATAGTATGCAAGTATAAACAACATGGGAACCACGCAGCCGTCATACCGCTCAGGAAGGAGACGCGTTCTGTCTCCTAGAGATGAATGCACTTTGGTGGCGAAATGCGCAAATCAACCCCGGAGCAATAGCAAAGGACCTTGTGAAGATACTGGAGGAAACAGGTACAAAAGTATCCATATCCACAGTAAAAACGAGTCCTATATCGACATAACCTGAAAGGCTGCTCAGCTAGGAAGAAGCCACTGCCTCCAAAACCGTCATAAAAAAGCCTGACTACGGTTTGCAACTCCCACATGGGGAGAAACTTTTTGGAGAAATGTCCCTCTGGTCTGATGAAACAAAAATAGAACTGTTTGGCCATAATGACCATCGTTATGTTTGGAGGAAAAAGGGGGAGGCTTGCAAGCCTAAGAACACCATCCCAACCGTGAAGCCCGGGGGTGGCAGCATCATGTTGTGGGGGCGCTTTGCTGCAGGAGGGACTGGTGCACTTCACAAATTAGATGGCATCATGAGGCAGGAAAATTATGTGGATATATTGAAGCAGCATCTCAAAGACATCAGTCAGGAAGTTAAAGCTTGGTCGCAAATGGGTCTTCCAAATGAACAATGACCCCAAGCATACTTCCAAAGATATGGCAAAATGGCTTAAGGACAACGAAGTCAAGGTATTGGAGTGGCCATCACAAAACCCTGACCTCAATCCTATAGAAAAATTTGTGGGCAGAACTGAAAAAGCGTGTGCAAGCAAGGAAGCCTACAAACCTGACTCAGTTACACCAGCTCTGTCAGGAGGAATGGGCCAAAGTTCACCCAACTTAAGCTTGTGGAAGGCTACCTGAAATGTTTGTCCCAAGCTAAACAATTTAAGGCAATACTACCAAATACTAATTGAGTGTAATGTAAACTTCTGACCCACTGGGAATTGATGAAACAAAGAAAACTTAATAAATCATTCTCTCTACTATTAATCTGACATTTCACATTCTTAAATAAAAGTGGTAATCCTAACTGACCTAAGACAGGGAATTTTTACTAGAATTAATCTCCGGAATTGTGAAAAACTGGGTTAAATCTATTTGGCTAAGGTGTATGTAAACTTCCGACTTCAACTGTACTGTCATAATTATATTATGATGATGTTGCATCAACCCGTGGTCATTATTTTACAACTCCATCTCATGTGCTACAGAAACACCGCTAATCAAACAGTAGTGCTAGGTGCCTGTACTACAGAAAAACAGATAATCAAACAGTAGTGCTAGGTGCCTGTACTACAGAAACACAGATAATCAAACAGTAGTGCTAGGTGCCTGTACTAACAGAAAAACCGCTAATCAAACAGTAGTGCTAGGTGCCTGTACTTCAGAAATACCACTAATCAAACATAGTGCTAGTGCCTGTACTACAGAAATACCGCTAATCAAACAGTAGTGCTTAGGTGCTGTACTACAGAAATACCGCTAATCAAACAGTAGTGCTAGGTGCCTGTACTAACAGAAATACCGCTAATCAAACAGTAGTGCTAGGTGCCTGTACTACAGAAATACCGCTAATCAAACAGTAGTGCTAGGTGCCTGTACACAGAAACACCGCTAATCAAACAGTAGTGCTAGGTGCCTGTACTACAGAAATACCGCTAATCAAACAGTAGTGCTAGGGCCTGTACTACAGAAATACCACTAATCAACAGTAGTGCTAGGTGCCTGTACTACAGAAATACCGCTAATCAAAACAGTAGTGCTAGGTGCCTGTACTACAGAAACACCACTAAATCAAACAGTAGTGCTAGGTGCCTGTACTACAGAAACACCGCTAATCAAACAGTAGTGCTAGGTGCCTGTACTACAGAAACACCTAATCAACAGTAGTGCTTAGGTGCCTGTACTACAGAAATACCGCTAATCAAACAGTAGTGCTTGGTGCCTGTACTACAGAAATACCGCTAATCAAACAGTAGTGCTAGGTGCCTGTACTACAGAAACACCGCTAATCAAACAGTAGTGCTAGGTGCTGTACACAGAAACACCGCTAATCAAACAGTAGTGCTTGTGCCTGTACTACAGAAACACCACTAATCAAACAGTAGTGCTAAGTGTCTGTACTACAGAAACACCGCTAATCAAACAGTAGTGCTTGGTGCCTGTACTACAGAAATACCGCTAATCAACAGTAGTGCTAGGTGCCTGTAACTACAGAAACCACCGATAATCAAACAGTAGTGCTAGGTGCCTGTACTACAGAAACACCGCTAAATCAAACAGTAGTGCTTGGTACCTGTACTACAGAAACCACCGCTAATCAAACAGTAGTGCTTGTGCCTGTAACTACAGAAACACCGCTAATCAAACAGTAGTGCTAGGTGCCTGTACTACAGAAACACCGATAATCAAAAGTAGTGCTTGGTGCTGTACTACAGAACACCGCTAATCAAAACAGTATGCTAGGTACCTGTACTACAGAAATACCGCTAATCAAACAGTAGTGCTAGGTGCCTGCACACTTGAATTAAAGGGTAACTAATCTAAAATTTAAAAAATCATTGATTTTTCTCAGACCTCAAAAGTGGTCTCCTTGCTGTGGTTTAAGCGTTGTTATGGACTTAGAACATACAATGTTGTTGTTTTTATGTTGCAAAAAGTGTGACTTGAGAACGAAAACTGAACAAATGTGGAAAATTCTGAAACCTGTGAATTTTTGACTCATTTTATCATTCAGAGTGTGTCCTATCTGTGCCTGTAAACAGACAGTTGGAGGGAGAAGTGTGTACATGCACAGTCTTTTCTCTTCCTCATCACCAGCCCTCAATGTTCATACGTTTGAGTCCCTATCTCCACTAAGATACTTGGCACATGACATTGTTCATTAAAACCTCTACCGCTTCTCTCTCCGGATCCGGATCCTCCTCATCAAAAAAGCTGACTAGCATAAGCCTAGCCTAACGCGACAGGGATATCATATAATATAATTTTCATGAATCACAAGTCCAATACAGCAAATGAAAGATAAACATCTTGTGAATCCAGCCACCATTTAGAATTTGTAAAATGTTTTACAGCGAAAACACAAATATGTATTTCTATTAGCTAACCACAATAGCAAAAGACTCAACCGCAATTTTTCACCAATTTTTCTACCGCATAGGTAGCTATCAACAAAACCGACCAAATAGAGATATAATTAGTCCATCTAACCAAGAAACACTTCATCAGATGAAGTCTTATAACATGTTATACAATAAATTATGTTTTGTTCGAAAATGTGCTATTTGAGGTATAAATCATAGTTTTACATTGCAGCTACCATCAAAATATCACCAAAGCAGCCAGAATAATTACAGAGAGCAACGTGAAATACCTAAATACTCATTCATAAAACATTTATGAAAAATACATGGTGTACAGCAAATGAAAGATAAACATCTTGTGACATCCAGCCAAATATTCCGATTTTTTAAGTGTTTTACAGCGAAAACACAATATAGCATTATATTAGCTTACCAACAATAGCCAACAACACAAATGCATTTATCAGCAGCAAAAGGTAGCGATCCGGCAAAAAAACAGCAAAATATATAAAATTAATCATAAACCTTGACAACTTCATCAGATGACAGTCCTATAACATCAGGTTATACAATACACTTATGTTTTTGTTCGAAAATGTGCATATTTTGAGCTGCAAACCGTGGTTATACATTGTGAATATGTAGCATCGATTCACCAGAATCTCCGGAGATTATTTTGTACACTCACCTAATCTGACCAAAGAACTCATCATAACTTTACTAAAAAATACATGTTGGACAGCAAATGAAAAGATACACTAGTTCTTAATGGAACCGCCGTGTTAGATTTTTTAAAAATAACTTTACCATAACAAACAGCTTACGTTATAGCGAGACAGCCGCCCGCCAAAAAGGGCGAAAATAGGACTCTACATTTTTCCACAGAAATACGAAATAACATCATAAATTGGTTCTTACTTTTGCTGAGCTTCCATCAGATCTTGTACAAGGAGTCCTAGGTCCAGAATAAATCGTTGTTTGGTTTTTTAGAATGTCCTCTTCTCCTGTCGAATTAGCAACCTTAGCTAAGCCATGTGGCGGCGAACAGGCCATCTGCTCCTGACGCAAAAGAAAGGAAAATGCCAAAAGTCGCAATAAACGTTGAAATAAACTGATACAACTCGGTTGAAAAAAAACTACTTTATGATGTTTTTATCACATCTATCAAATAAAATCAGAGCCGGAGAACATCCACCGTCTATAACGAACGCTTTTCCAGAAGCCAATGCTGATGTCCTTCCCGCGCCTAGGTAGAGAAAGGAAATTGTGGTCACGTCATTCCAAGAGCTCTTGTTCGACCTCAGATCAAACTAGACACCCCATTCTACCTTCCACTGCCTGTTGACATCTAGTGGAAGGCGTATGCAGTGCATGCAAATCCATGAAATTATTAAGCAATTGAATAGGCAGGCCCTGGAAACAGAGCATCGTTTTCCAGATTTTTCACTTCCTGTCTGGAATTTGCTCCAAATGAGTTCTGTTTTACTCACAGATATAATTCAAACAGTTTTAGAAACTTGAGAGTGTTTTCTATCCAATAGTAATAATAATATGCATATTGTACGATCTAGAATAGAGTACGAGGCCGTTTAAATTGGGCACGATTTTTTCCCAAAGTGAAAACAGCGCCCCCTATTCACAATAAGTTTTAACCTTTTCAAACAATATGCAAGTACATTTTTGGGGTAAGAGCAAGTGAAAGTCTAGGCAGGCGTATTTGAGAGCTTTAAAAACGTTACTGGAAAGGTGATGAACACTCACAAACATGGGCAGACTGCTTGTCTTGTTTGTTCTTTCATTTTACACTACTGAAAATGCAGGTAAGTGTACATATTTACAATAAGAACAATTACACTATTACCTATGCAATCTGATAATGTTATGGAGTAATGTAGCAGTGTTTGCAGCATGTTTTCATGAAGTACATAAAACTAATACAAGAGTGGAACTATAGTTGTTTAGTAAACACTTTTAGTACATCTTTTCAGAGCAGAGCAAACAAAGAATGTGATCCTGAACCTGAACAGATTATTTTCAAATTGTTTTTCAAAAAAGCTTTCAGTTGGAATTTGTAATCGTTACATTCATTGTTAGAAGACATCCCTGCAGACAGTGAAGAACATTGTGATCCGTAAAGAGCGTCTTCGAGTCTTATTCAGAGAGTAATGTCTGTAGGGCTCCAAGATGAGCTGTCTGGTGTTTTGGTTTCAGCCCACGACACACCAACCTGACCCTGCTGAGAGACGGCCAGCTAAAAGCAGAACAGGAGATGACAGGTGGGCAGCTGCCACCCAATGGAGACTGGGTGTACTAGCTGAGGAAGAGTCTGGAGGTCATTACAGAGGAACTGAGAGAGAGAGACCAAACTACACCTGCACTGTCTCCCACCTCAGTCTGGACAACAAGCTGGATGTCAGCTGGGAGCCTGATCCAGACAGAGACAGTCAGCCTACTCTCCCTTTCAGCTCCAGTGGTGATTAGTCTGTTCTGTGTTTACATTTGGGTCAGGAGGAGACGTGCTGCTGGCTCAGGGACAAAACCAGAACTCTCCGACATTGTTGAAGTGCAAATCAGCCTATCAGAAAATGTTAATTAATAATATATTTATTGAGTGAGAGGTGTGTTGCAGTGGAGGCGGGTGACTTCAAAAATTGAGGAGGATGGGAGACCCACGGTATAGGCGCGGAATAAACGGAGACGACAAAGTGTGTTTAAAAAATTGTCAAAGACTAATTATTTTAACCTAAAGCATTTAATAAAGACATTTATAGTACACTATTATGGGGAATGGGAATGAGAGGGCTACTTACACAGTGTTGGAAAGGGACCACAGCAGTGATTGAATGAGGGTTTGAGGCATGAGTTGAGGTGTTCAGAGGCTTGACCAGTGTAGGACAGTATTTGACAGGGAAGAAAAAAACTACATGACAACACACTACACAGTTAGACAAAATAGCTAAGAATGAGTTAGTCCAAGCAAGGAGTAAATTCATTGATGTGTAATAATGTGATTGTGTTTGTATGTGATTGACTCTACATACAGTAATGAGAGAAAATTGCTAGGGGTACTCACASTGCTTGGAGGGGAAACATTCAATGTGCCAGCGGGCACATGAGACATCGTGGCTTCAGTTCATGTCAGGAGAAAGTTGACAATGGTAGTGGAGTGGAGTAGTCATCACCTCTTAATTATGGAAAAGGATGGGACTTGGCTGTAAATACAAATAGCAGACACATTCCATTACAGCTGCGCCATCGTAGGTTTGGACAACGAGTTTCTCTATGAAGTTAAACTCAGACATCTCAAAATCCATAAAGTCAAACACAGACTGCGCATCTCCCCACTTGACACATCAAAGTATCCCAAGAAACATTCCTGAATAAAGCCCTGATCATCCACATACCTGACCATAACTTGTAATTGTGAGCAGACTGTTGGCTCCATAGGTCCCAGAGTGGTCAGACTGTTGGCTCCATAGGTCCCAGAGCGGTCAGACTGTTGGCTCCATAGGTCCCAGAGCGGTCAGACTGTTGGCTCCATAGGTCCCAGAGCGTCCAAGAAGGAGACTTTTGAGCATCCATAGGTCCCAGGAGCGGTCAGACGGTTGGCTCATAGGGTACAGAGGTGGTGGGGCCAATTTTTAAACAGGGACCAGACTGAAAATCGTCTAGTTTTCATCCGATACAGCATTGTCAGATTTTCGAAAAGTTTATGTGTAGCGGGAAAACATTTATGCAATGAGTTTTGGCTTGGTGTCTGTCCCAGAGTGAATTATGTCTATCATCTTTGGGCAAATAAATACCGAGGAAAAGTGAAAAGCCCTTACCTGAGGCGCCACGCGTCAAACCTTCTTTTAATCTAACTTTGAAAAAGGATGATGCGGATGGATAGAAGCTATAAAAATCATTCGGAATGGGTTTCGACATCCCAGAAAAAGACCAGTCGAAGTTGATATGTTCAGCAAGTAAAGCACTTACGGTGCAATTACCTCTTGCAAGCTCTTTGTAGTTGGCCGTTCTTGGAAGGAAACTTTTCCCTCTCAATGTGTTCCTCTAAAAGCTCACATATTCTTTGCCATGCCCTGCCTTTGTTTTTTTCGTTTAGGCTGAACGATCATGTTATTCAGGTCACCTGTACCCAACCCTTTCGACCAAGGCTCAGACTTTCCAAAAGCAGGCAAGGCCAAGAAATACAGGCGGCCCTCATGAAAGGGCTCCCTGTTAACCAGCTAAACTTGTGATACCAGGTAGGGAGTTGATGGAAGGCTCCCCTGTTAACCAGCTATACTTTGATTGAGACCAGGTGGTATTGATGAAAATGCTCTGTAACCAGCTATACTTTTGATACCAGGTGGTATTGATGAAAGGCTCACTGTAAACCAGCTATACGTTTATACCAGGTGGTATTGATGAAAGGCTCCCTGTTAACCAGCTATACTTTTGATACCAGGTGGTATTGATGAAAGGCTCCCTGTTAACCAGCTATACATTTGATACCAGGTGGTATTGATGAAAGGCTCCCTGTTAACCAGYTATACTTTTGATACCAGGTGGTATTGAACGCCCTCCCCTTTTCATCCTTCTTCATGAAACTCAGGCAGAGGTCGACTGTCGCTTTTAATTCACACCTTTTCCGTGTACTCCAGAGATTGAAAGGGGTTCTTCAACAAAAAGTCCATAACATTTTCGGCAGCGTTGGCCATTCTACCATTCTGGCGGAGAAAACTGCACACTCATGTTGGAAGCTAGCTGGCTACTTTAATAAATTGGACTAAACGGACTTAAAATTAAAGTTCTAAAACCAAGAAAACTATTTATATAATACCTCCACTGTCTCCTGTAATTTGAAAAAACGAATTTGAATTGAATAATATCCCAAAAATGCTCAACTATCACTCTTCACTCATAACCTCTATCCAACAATGTCACCAAGCCTCTCAACACATAGTAAACGATAACAATACAAATCACTGTGTTCATTCTCGGATCCTAATTCTATGATTGAATGGACAACATGTCAGTTCATACTGCAAAAGCTTTGATTGGTTGGAGGATGTCCTCCGGAAGTGGTCATAATTACCATGTATGTCTATGGAAGGGGGTGAGGCCTACGAGCCTCCTAGGTTTTGTATTGAAGTCAATGTAGCCAGAGGAAGCGACACACGCACGCACACATGCATGCACACACGAAGACATACACACAAAGAAAAACACAAACGCAAACAGACATTTTAATTTTTTGATTATCACATTATTACAATGTTTTAGTGTATTTGCTTCCTCTCTCTAATCACTATTACTATTACTACTATTGTTGTTGATGATGTCATTATCTATCTCACTTTGCTTTAGAAACAGTGCTAATAGCTCTGAATCTGACTGTACTGTATGTGTGTGTGTGTGTGTGTGTGTGTGTGTGTGTGTGTGTGTGTGTGTGTGTGTGTGTGTGTGTGTGTGTGTGTGTGTGTGTGTGTGTGTGTGTGTGTGTGTGTGTGTGTGTGTGTGTGTGTGTGTGTGTGTGTGTGTGTGTGTGTGTGTGTGTGTGTGTGTGTGTCTGTGTCTGTGTCTGTGTGTGTGTGTGTGTGTGTGTGTGTGTGTGGTGTGTGGTGTGTTGTGTGTGTGTGTGTCTGTGTGTGGTGTGGTGTGTGTCTGTGTCTGTGTCTGTGTCTGTGTCTGTGTGATGTGTGTGTGCTGAGTGTATGTGTGTTCAGTGTGAGTTAATGACTGTAATGAGGATTTTAGGGCACATTTTAGTTCATCCCCCAGGTGGCCAAGACAATAGAACATGATGCAGCTGCAGGAGACCAGGATAGGTGATCACAGGGAGAAGAGAGAGATAGATCTACTTCAATTGCTTTGGCAATGTTAACATGTGTTTCCCATGCCAATAAAGCCCCTTGAATTGAATTGAATAAGGGAGAAAGAGAGGAAAGGAAGAGAGGGAGAGAGAGAAAGGGCAGGGAGACGGAGAGGGGGTTGGAGACAGTGGCGGTTCTGGGGGGGGGGGGGGGGGGTCAGGGCCCCTGTGACAACAATTTTGCACCCCCTTGTGGCCCCCCTAAATCTGGAGTATGAAATAATTGTTACATAACTAATTTTTGCTATCGTTCTTTTTTTACATGCGTTATCAGACAGTGGCAACGATGATGATCATGAACATGGTCTTTTGCCTGCTAATGCCTGCAATGCAGTGAAAAAAACTATATGACAACAATTACGTCTAATGTAACTGGCCCCTCTAACAGTACAACTGGCCCCAGCTTGGCCCCCCCAGTTAAAATGGTCTAGAACCGCCACTGGTTGGAGAGGGGGGGAGAAAGAGAGGGGGGGAGAGAGAGATGAAGGGAAGGACGGSAGGGAGGGAGACAGATGAGAGCAGGGGAGGAAAGCAGGGGAGGAGGGGAGGATAGAGAGAACAAGAGGTTCATCAGGACAGCAGGTGGGAGTGAAGATAATTACACCTTTTCTGAGAGGACAATCTGAGGAATGAAACATTTAGAACTAGAGGGCACTAGCAATGGTATCACACACACACGCGCACACACACGCACACACACACAACAATGGTGTTGTCAACGTCACTCTTCTCTCTGATTATGGTAGGCTGTACGTGGACTGGTGGTTTTGATGGTGATGATAATTAGACTGTTAGGACATGGTGGGCAGAGAGCATGCTGTCATTTTCTATAGAATTAAGGCATCGGTAGATATCTACTCTGATTGCATTATGTTACATTTTTAATTTAGGTCTCTAAATTATATAAACTCACTTAAAATCACTGAGGATGGTTTGGATAAATGTTCAGTATCTTTCAGAATTCCTTCACTTGATGGGAACTTTTTACATTTTTATATGTTTGAAGGAGTTAGAAATTCACTGAGAAGAATACTGAATAATTGAGTGGTATGAAAACGGGACAGAAACGGGACATGGCTGGTCTTTGACAGCTGCTTTGTTTACTCTGCAGAGTGTCATTGACTGAGGGTGAAGCCCAACTCTGCTGCTACGCTCATTCACTTCCCCTCAAGGATTTAAAAGCACTTGATTCATGTACTCCATCTACAGTCTCTAGACCAATCCAATGCTTTAAAATTCTTAAGGGGGAGGGAATGACTTCAGGGAGAAGAGAGGAGAATCAGTTTCTACGACGTGGTGGCCGTTAGTAAACCCAGAGAACTCCGGATCCCAGCAGCTCTCAGATCCTTATCAGTCTATCAGCCAATCAGCCGGCTGGTTCCTGCTTCCTAATCACAGCAGATGTGATAAGTGAATTATCCCTCTGCTCTGATCTCCATCTCCATCTGATCTCCATCTGATAACACTGCAGTTCCTTCTCTTCAGGGCACAACTCAACTCAGCTGAACCGCTACTGTTTAACATTTACTGTTTACTGTTTACAGTACTGCAAAGTCTGCTCCTCTCATCTCTGGATCCCATCACTAACAGCCCAGTTAAAGAGGAGGAAAGGGAGATCAGACCATCTGTGACCACATAGTCAATTGGTTATTACGAGGCATAATAGGAGCCAGTTGGGACAGTGTTGTGGTGCTGCAGAGGAATGTAGAAACAAAGAAAGATAGGATCTCTGTGGGTAGGCCTATACAACTGAACACAATGAGAGGCCAGAGGAGATAGTATACCAGTAAGAGGCTACATTTAGACAGGCCCAATTCTGATCAGCTCGGAAAAGGATCTGATATGAAAATATCTGATGTGATTGGTCAAAAGACCAATTAATAGAATAAAGATCTGTATTGCGCTGCCTGTGTAAATGCAGACTAAGAGGCAGTGGCAGAGCCTCCAGGGAAAGGGTGCCAGTTACCCCTACGACTAGGGGGTAACTGGCACTACGACTAGGGGGTAACTGGCACTACGACTAGGGGGTAACTGGTAACTGGCACACCCTCTAAACACTGACCTGCTTAGAGGGCCACCAGTGAAAGCAGGCCTAATTGAAACGTATTGTGTGTAAGACCATTCATTAATTGATCATTGCCATGGACCCCCCCAATACAGAGGTAGATGATTAGAGATATCCGGTAGGTGTTGCCATGGTGATTAACCATCCATAGAGGAGGATTTGTAAAACACTGGAGAGACATTAACCTTACTACTGATGTCAGCCAGTGTTCACATTCAACTGGGTAAGAAAAAGAAGAGAGGAGAAAGTGTAGCAAAACAGCAGAGGGAGGGAGAGGGGGATATATCAGGCTCTTAAAAGGGAACTTCAATCAAGCGGATATATGGGTCAGAATTAAGGCCTTATCAATTGCATAGGCGTATTAATAAAGACCTGGGATAGTGACCTCCTCTAATATGAGGGATGCAGGAGGGGAAAAAACGATGTGTTAATCTTCTCAGCAGCACTTAGATAAATGTCAAGAGTGTCTATCACCTCAATTAACCAGGCTGAGAGGCTGCCGGCTAACTGCTGCCAGGCTAACTGCTGTCAGGCTAACTGCTGTCAGGCTAACTGCTGTCAGGCTAACTGCTGTCAGGACTGGGGATGGAGGTGGGGTGGTGTGCGTGTGTGTCCGTGAGTGTGTGTGTGATGCTTGTCTACTGAATGCTCTCCATCATTGCACCACACATGTGTGCACACGTGTGCACGCATGTACACACACACACATGTAACAGTATTACTTTAGTCCGTCCCCTAGCCCCGACCCGTGCGAGAACCAGGGACCCTCTGCACACATCAACAACAGTCACCCACGAAGCATCGTTACCCATCGCTCCACAAAAGCCACGGCCCTTGCAGAGCAAGGGGAACCACTACTTCAAGGTCTCAAAGCGAGTGACATCACCGATTGAAACGCTATTAGCGCGCACCACCGCTAACTAGCTAACCATTTCACATCGGTTACGCTCACCCCCCTTTCGACCGCCTCCTTTTCCACAGCAACCAGTGATCCGGGTCACGGCACCAATGTAACAGTATCGAGGTCGTTGTCATGCTGGAAGACCAGCCACGAGCCCATCTTCAATGCTCTTCTGAGGGAAGGAGTTGTTGCAAGATCTCGCGATTACATGGCCCATCCATCCTCCCTCAATACGGTGCAGTCGTCCTGTGCCCCTTTGCAAAAGCACCCAAAGAATGATGTTTCCACCTCCATACTTTACGGTGGGATGGTTTCTTGGGGTTGTCTCATCCTCTTCTCCTCCAAACACGGCGAGTGGAGTTAGACCAAAACTCTATTTTGCTCATCAGACACATGACTTCTCCATTCCTCCTCGGATCTCCAGATGGTCATTGGAACTCAGAACGGCCTGGACATGGTGCTGGTTTGGCAAGGGTACCTTGCTGCGCTGCATGGATTTAATCCATGACGGCTAGTGTGTTACTAATGTTCTTGAGATGTGTCCCAGCTTCTCTTCAGTCATTGACCAGGTCCTGCCGTGTATTGGCTGATCCCTCACCTTCTCATGCATCATTATCCCACGAGTGAGATCTTGCATGGAGCCCAACCGAGGGTGATTGACCTTCATCTTGAACTTCTTATTTTCTAAATCGCGCAACGTTGTTGCCTTCTCACCAACGTGCCTATTGTCCTGTAGCCCATCCCAGCCTTGTGCAGGTCTACAATTTTATCCTGAATGTCCATTACACAGCTCTCTGGTCTTGGCCATTGTGGAGAGGTTGGAGTCTGTTTGATTGAGTGTGTGAACAGTTCCTTGATACATTAACGAGATTCAACAGGTGCAGTTTAACACAGGTAATGAGTGAGAACAAGGCTCTTAAAGAAAAATAACAGTCCTGTGAGAGCGGAATCTTACTTGGTTGGTAGGTGATCAAATACCTTATGTCATCAGAAAATGCAAATTAATTACTTAAAAATCATGACAATGTGATTTTCTGGATTTTTGTTGATTAGATTCCGTCTCTCAAGTTGAAGTGTACTATGATAGAAAATTACAGACTCTCCATGCTATTGTCAGTGGAAGAACCTGCAAATTCAGGCAGTGTTCGAAATCTTGTTCTCCCATGTAGGTATTGTGACCCGTAGCTGAGCAGTGCAGCTGAGAACTTTAGAGCAGCCAACCATCTTTCCCAGGTCTTCAGGCTCTTGACTATGCATTATTTCATTGTTTAGAATAACCAAAAAAACACTGCTGCCTCTGGTGCCCGATTTTAGCTGAGTCACGTTGGATTCAGTCATAAGAGGTTACTCTGTGCTGCCAGGCCTCTCTGAGCCTACAGACTGTATAAAGCTGAAGTGTAGCTCCTTGCTTTTGACGACTACTGTTATTCTACTGGAAGGTTGAGGAACACTCATAATGATTGGTAAATTAGTACTGCTGCAGCAGCATGGGTATCAGACCCACAGTGATGACAGGTGACTGGTCTGTAACACCCAATTCTGTTTTGGTCTCTGATTAAAGGCAAAGCGAGAGAGCGAGAGAGGGAAGGAAAGAGACACAGAAGGTGAGAGGTAAAGAGGGAA